>NC_041387.1:654243297-654315354 GCF_002162155.2 Triticum dicoccoides | reverse complement strand
CCGCCGCCACCCACCGCCCCCGCCGCCACACCAAAGCCGCGCCGCCGCCGCCACCGTCTCGCCGGAGCCGCCGGCGGTAGCCGCTGCCGCCTTGGTTTTCACGAGAAAACCGATCGGTTTTTTTGAAACCCTAGATCCGTTTTTTAGATCCGGTTCGGTTTATTTTTTTGGTTTAGTTTATTTAGCGAACACCCGTTCGTTCATTTTCACGAACGGTTTTCGTCGTTTAGCCGCAGACAGCGAACATTCGTTCGTTAGCCTGTTCGTCCGTTTTCTTTTTCTCGGATTTTCCGCGATTATTTCCGATCGCGATTTCTGATCCGATTTTCGTTTTAGTATAACTTTTCGCTCGTTTGTCGGAATTAGGCGATTCAAGCGCCTAGAGTTTTGTCTCGAAACCCTCTTTTCATTTAACCAACTCAAACAAGTTTTTGCTACTGTAAAATTTTACTTAGGTCCAGATTAGTAAACGAAGCTTGTTTCTTTCGTCGTTTGACTTTCGTTGCTTCGTTTTATTTGATTCTTTTTGCAAACTGGAGTTCTTAAGTTGAACTTTCCGGTTAGATCTCTTATTTGAGTTTTACCTGTGCATTAGTTGAGTGCTTATTGTATGCTTGTTTGTTTGCGATAGAGTACCCGGAGTGCGCCGCTTGCTACTACGAGTCTCTAGGTTTCACGGATCATCAGCAAGGCAAGTAACACTTTGATCATACCTCTTTACTACCCAGTTTTATTGCATTAGATCAATCCTCAAAACAATTGCATGATTAGGATCAGTTTTAACATGTGGGTTTTGGGAAGTAGATGAGGTAGAACCTATTACCTGTTTTATTATCAAACCTTTGGGAGTTACTTCTACGTTTGCTTATATTGCTATGCTATGCTAGTAGACGTGGATTGGGTGAGTGTATCCATGAAAGATGTGAGATTGTTAATTAATGGTTAACTAAGGTGGCAACTTAAATTCACATCTGGGTGGATTGAGGCACCTGGGGAACCCAGTGTTGCCTGTATTTTTGGAAATCCCGGGGTACCGTGTGATTCTCCTATGGACCGCCACCCAAGCTCAAAGGGATCATGAGATTATTCATGCTAGAAACTTCCGTGTGCAGCTGCAAGCTACTATGGGCTCTAGCATAGTTGAGTATGTTGTGTGACATCTTTCAGTGGTAGACTAGCAGATGTAGGGGATGTAGGTTGGTACTGTCTACCCAGAGTAAAGAGTTAATGCTTCTGAAAGACTGTGTCTCGGTCATCCGTTTCTCAAACACCATGTAGTGCGAGAAATCAAACGGAGGAGATCGAGTCTTGCGGGGAAAAGTGCGCAAACCTCTGCAGAGTGTATAAACTAACAATGGTTAGCCGTGTCCCCGGTTATGGATGTTTTGAGTATCTAGTACCTGGATTATCATGTGAATCTCATCATGTTACTTAATTTAATTCTGTGGGGTTAATGATGATGCTTAATTGGGATTGAGTTGGAGGAACCTTCTCAATGTTTAACAACCACCATGATAGTTAAATAAAATTTATTCCTTTGTTGTAGGGAAAATTTGGCTTTATGCAAAACTGTAACCATAGAGCTTTCCACCAGCCATGTATGCATGTAGTGTAGCATTATTCTGTTCATTACTCTCTATGTGTTACATTGCCAGCATATTCCATGTGCTGACCCGTTTTCGGGCTGCAATGTTCATGTTGCAGACTTTTCAGACAACGAGTAAGGTGCCTTAGGTCGTGATCTTATACTCAGTGATGCCGTTGGAGTTGATGGACTCGCTTATCTTCCAAGCCTTCCGCTGTTATCATTATTAGATGGCCTTAAGCCATATTTATTGTAATAAGTTCTCTTTTGAGACATTCGATGTAATAAGTGTGTGATTGCTACTCTATTATAAATCCTTCAAGTACTGTGCGTGTCAGCATTACCGATCCAGGGATGACACTGATGTACAGAGATCAGACAGTTTGAGGTCTGGTCGCTACAAAAGCCTACAAGGTTCACGAGGGAGAACTCTACAAGAAAAGCGCTACCGGAGTACTTCAAAGATGTATCTCCGAGGAAGAAGGGTGGCAACTGTTGGCTGAAATTCATGCCGGTCTCGGTGGTCACCACGCCGCAGCTCGGGCCCTTGTTGGAAGGCCTTCCTTACAGGTTTCTATTGGCCAATGGCCCGAGAAGACGCACAGGACCTTGTCCAACATTGTGTCGGATGCCAGCTTTTCGCCAACCAAAGCCATATTCCACCCACCGCTCTACAAACAATCCCCATCACTTGGCCTTTTGCGGTCTGGGGGCTTGATATGGTCTGACCCCTTAAAGGAAGAGGCCATAAGAAAAAATAGCTGTTGGTCATGGTGGATAAAATCACTAAGTGGATAGAAGCCAAACCAGTTAAAACGACCGAAGCCGGACCAATGATAGACTTCATATCCGGCTTTGTGCACCGTTACAGTGTTCCACACAGCATCATCACCGATAACGGCTCCAATTTCACAGCCGATGAGGTGAAAACCTGATGTGCTAATCTAGGCATAAAGCTTGATTACGCCTTCGTCTATAACCCACAAACCAACGGTCAGGTCGAACGAGCCAATGGTCTTATTATGAGCGGCATTAAACCCAGATTAGTGCAGTCTTTGAAAGAATCAGACAAGCACCGGGTCGAGGAGCTCGACTCTGTACTCTGGGGACTGCGGACCACGCCCAATCGTTCTACCGGATATACACCTTTCTTCATGGTGTACGACGCAGAGGCTGTGTTACACTGTGACATTATTCATTACTCACCTCGTGTGTGCATGTATGAAAAGAGAGAGGCCAAGCCTGATCGGCAGGACATCTTAGATGCCCTGGAGGAGGAGCGCGATGTCGAACAACAGGCCCGCAGATATCAAAGCAGAGAAGTAGGGGCCAAAACTTATAATGTTGGCAAACTTGTTCTATGCTTACCGGAGAAGAAAAAGGACAAAATCAAGCCCAAGTGGGAGGGTCCCTTCATCATTGACGAAGTCCTCACCGAAGGAGCATACCGCCTGCGTGATGCATCAAACAATCGCCTAGAGCCGAACCCATGGAATGCGGCCAGACTTCGAAGATTCTATGCCTAGCGCCAGACTCTTGTTTCGTCTCCTTTCTCCCTTTTGTTTCCATTATTTATTTTCCTCTCTTTTCACATTTTCTTTTTTTAAGCCTTAAAGCTCTCGTGCTGCTAAACTGTACACCTTCTACACACACATTCTCAAATATGTACGTCAATTATACCTGGGGGCTTCTTGTACAAAGCTTATTATTATTTTCTGAGGATCAAGCTCACCACATATGTGTCTTTTCTGCATATGTACCTTTTCTTCGCCATTATATGCATCGATATAACTTAAGTTTTGGCCAAGCTGGGTTGCCTGGATCCTATGCTTATGCCCTATGTTCCTGTTAGTTCGGCCAGGCCATAAAGGGAGCACCTCTGCGATTGTTACTGTTGGGTCATACGGATGTGTACCTCAGACTGGGTGAAGCCGAAAGCTAGCATTCTTAAGGGAATATTTGGTCGGCGGACTAAAGATGTTCTTTACTTGTTACACTATGAACCCCCAGATGTTACGTATGCTGTGTTTTTTCAATCACAGTTCGGACATGCACGTTAACGCAATCTGACCCACGGAAAGGAACCCTTAACAGAACTATTCTCTCTGGAAGATGTTTCTTATGATCAAAACGTAATATAACATAACTAGCCGGATACTTGTCTGTTCAAGAAACTATGACCCCTACACCTGGTTTCCACGCATACCCCGGTCTACATTACCGAGCGGGTATTCGGAAGCACTCCGCACCTTTGGGTCCAGAGATCGAAGCGAAAAGGTCCGCCATGACAATCGTTTTACAATCTAGCTAGAGACATAATTTGTCAATTGAAGTACATAGTCACTTAGACTCAAAAACTTCTTCCTCTATGACATCTAACAGGCTATCTAGCCTACAATCCTGTTGGGAATATTTGGCGGCTACTTGTACCTGGTCATATACCAAACTAATAAGAATTTCTTCTCCATCTGACCCTAAAGGTCCGACCCAGGCCATGTGATTTGGATCGAGCTTGGTATATCGTGTTTTCACCATGGCCTAGGCCTCTCGTGCACCTTGCCGGCAGGCCGATATCTTCCATAATCGGAAGCGCCGCTGCGCTCCTTTCAATAGCTGTACCAGCTCCTCCAAACTTCCTGGAGGGGAGTTGGATGGCCACAAGTCCTTGGCAATACTCCGCATCGCCTGCCGAGCTCGCTCGTGCATTTGCGATAGCTCTTGTAGCAGATCGCTCGAAGATCCGGACACCTCCTCTTTGGGACGGCCTGTCAGCATACCTACAGACATAATTCTGTCAGTTCCTTCCCTAGCCGAATTACGCAGAGGTAATCTTAAACACATACTAAATATGCCGCCTCGCAACCTCTTATTCTCCTTTACAGAGTCAGCCAACTAGGCCCGCACATCTTTCAGCTCTTCGCCCAGCTTGGTGTGGGAATCTTGGAGTTTGTTTTTCTCCTTCCTGACCAATGTCAGTATACGTTCGCCCGCGGCCAGTTGCCTTTGAGCTTCTGGACCTCTCGCTTGCGCGACTTCCGGTGCCTCTCCCAGAAGATCTGATGACTCTACCATAAGATATGCACCTGTATTAATAATCCTGGTATATGATTATGTTTTCTCGATGGAGGGGAACATTACCAGATACTGCCTTCTTGGATTTCTCCAGTTCGGCGGTAGCGGCAGCTGGCTGGGCCTGACACTTTTCCAGCTCTTGAGACAACAGGTTGTTCTTCTCTGTGAGCACTTGGTTGTACAATGATCCTTAAATTAGTTGTACCAACTGTTTCAAGTCTCGGGGGCTACTGGTATATGATTATCAGTTTTGTACAAATGTGTACTTACCCGCATATCTTTCAAATACTGGTCTGTGGCTCTGGTAAGCCCATCTCGAGCAGCTCAGATGTATGCATTACCCGAGTTGAAGGCGCTGAAAGCCTCTTCTGGAAAACTGAGGTCGCGAAGAGCGGCCCGCTGGCACCGATGATTCATGGCGCTTTCCACTTCAGAGTTTGTGACGGATACATCGCCCGAACCCTGTGTAGAAGGACAATCCGGTGTCACTCCCGTGTCAGCCTCCGTCCTTGAGAAGGGGTCTAGAATCTGGCTGGTAGAGGCATGACCGGCAGGATCCCCGGACATAGTCCAGCGAATGCTTTTCCTAATAAGACACAACGGATAGTGTCACACTTCAATGTGACAGCCAAGGGGCATATTTAAAAACCCATACCTCTTCGATGAAGGCTCAACCGTGTTGTTATTTGCCTTCCTCTTTGAAGGCCTGTTCGGCACAGGCGCCGTTCCCTTGCGAGTCGCCTCAAGTGCAGCGCGGCGCGCCGATCGCCTCCCCTTTGGAGCACGAGTTAGTGCGGTGGGTGAGACAGAATGAGGAAATTCTTTCGAAGGAGACATCTCCTGATTACTTACATGTGAGGCAGGGAGAAGACCGGGATAGTCAGTAGTGATGGCCACTTCCATGCCGTCATGAATCGCCTGGTAAAACACTCCATCCTCAAGCTCCACAAATATATCCGTATCCTCTTTGAATCCTGGGTCAAGGGCACGGTTGTGGTCCTCCGGCTGTGGTACGGGGCTGTGGAGCTCCTTGGTGATCTTCCGCCATTCCTGTTACAAATGGACGGGTTAATATTTTATGGAAAGGAACTCAGGGAGTAAATGAAGTGGAGTAGTGGGATGGAAACTCACCCAGCTGGGAGGGTTGTACATGGAAAATCCATCTCTGCGCTTAATGCGGATGAACTCCTCTTTATCCCGTTTGTATAGTCCGGCCAGTATTTTGGCCAGAGCGGTCGGGGTATCCGGACCCTTCCGACCACAGCGAGTGGCATCATCTTCTCCGTTATAGTGCCACATGAGATGCCCTCTGTATTGGAGTGGCTGGACCCCCCCCCCCAGACTATGGATGTCGCCATAACCTCCACTATTGACAATCCAGACCGGGCGAGCGTCTTTATCTTGCTCATCAATTGACAGACCTCTGGGCTATCTTCCTCCCGAGACTCCGGGGGTGCCAACTGTAGCGTTTCTTCAATGAAGCACTTGAAAATTCGGGAAGACCCATTCAGACTAGGTCGGGAAGGGAGACCTCCTCGATATAGAACCATTTGGAAGGCCATTCTTTGGATGCCTTCTTTGGCGCACCGGACAGGTATCCGGTCCCGGTGATGCGCCATACCTCGACGCCACCCACTTGGAATATTGACCCCTCTTGATTACGAGGGATGAGGCAAAACAGTTTCCTCCGTAGTTCAAAATGGGCCTCGCAACCCAAAAATAGCTCACAAAGAGCAACGTAACCCGCAATGTGTAGGATGGAAGCAGGAGTGAAGTTATGCAGTTGGAGGCTATAATACTCCAGAAGCCCTCGGAGGAATGGATGGATTGGAAATCTGACACCTCTCAACAAGTAGGGAACAAGGCATACTCGTTCCCCCTAGATGGGTTGGGGAAATTCTCCGCCTACTCCCCACCATCGAAGGAAGCCAATCCGGCTCGAACGGGGACTAGATCTGCAGGGGGAAGAAATCCCTGTGTCTGCAGCTTCACTAGCTGATTATGGGGTACAGAGAAATTTTCTCAATCGCCTTTTTTGGGGCCGTGGGGGCGGGAGGAAGAGCTGGGAGCGCTAGCCATGTTGGGGTGGTTTCTCGCTGGCAAGCTCTAAGGATTCCTCGCTTGGTGTGGGCTAGATCTGAAGATCCCCATCTCTTTAAATAGACAACTTTCTCACATGGTCAGGGTGGTATGTGCAAAAATGCCCCAACCTCTCGTATTCGCTCGACACGTGGAAGCTGAAATCATGAAGGTGCAGAAGCCGATGAGCGCGACATTAAATGTAAAGCCGGATACTGCTCTTTAAGTCAGGTACTTTGAAGTAATTGGAGAAGGAACCCGCCTTGCAATGCCGAAGACAATCTGCGTGCCGGACACCTCGTCATTGAAGCCTGGTTCGGGGGTTACTGAGGGAGTCCTGGATTAAGGGGTTCTTGGACAGCCGGACTATTAACATGGGCCGGACCGTTGGGCTATGAAGATACAAGGCAGAAGACTTCTTCTCATGTCCGGATGGGACTCTCCTCTGCGTGGCAAGCTTGGTGATTCGGATATGTAGATTCCTTTCTCTGTAACCGACCTTGTATAACCCTAGCCCCCTCCGGTGTTTATATAAACCAGAGGGTTTAGTCCATAGGGAACAATCATAATCCCATAGGCTAGACTTCTAGGGTTTAGCCATTACGATCTCGTGGTAGATCAACTCTTGTAATACTCATATTCATCAAGATCAATCAAGCAGGAAGTAGGGTATTACCTCCATAGAGAGGGCCCAAACCTGGGTAAACATCGTGTCCCCCGTCTCCTGTTACCATTGACCTTAGACGCACAGTTCGGGACCCCCTACCCGAGATCCATCGGTTTTGACACCGACAATAGCCTTCGTTTTGGATAGCTTTTTGCTGGACGCTCGAGGCTGTATTCTTCGGCAGCCAGGACCTTGGTCCATCTGTCGTTGAGTGTATGCTGTTCGGCTTGAAGCTGTTGCTGTTTCTTTTTAGGCTCCTCATGGTGGCGATGAGCTGCCGCTTGAAGCGTTCTTGTTCGAGGGGTTCCTCTGGTATGATGAATTCTTCGTTACCAAGGCTAACATCCTCCTCGGAGATTGGTAAATAGTTACTATCCTCTAAATCTTGGTGATCGATAGGTTCATCTGGGTTGACCTTCTTCCCACTCATCATGTTCGAGAGCAGGCTCGACGGGGAGGTTGGAGTCTTCGGCGTTATTCGGGGTGTTATTGTCTCCAGTGCCGGTGTTACTGTCCTTTTCTCGACGCGATCGTGAGCGGCGCCACTGACGTTGGCGCTTCGGTGGTGCTTCGACGGGCTTGTCCTCAATCGGGTCTTGCATGCCGTCGTCATTGTCCTTTTTGGGTGTATCCACCATATACACGTCGTATGTAGAGGTGGCCGTCCAACACCCGGTGATAGGCGGGTTTTGGCCTGGGTCGGCTCCGGCATCGTGGTCCATACTATCGATGTCTTGGGAGGTGTAGTCTAGCCTGTCAGTTAAGTCCTCGACAGTGGCTACCAATTGGGTGGTGGGTGGGACGCAAAATTCCCCACTCTCAGCCCCTAGTTTGGGCTAGGCGTAGTTCAGAGGTGATACTTCCGTAATGGCGAGCGATCACATTAGGTCCAGAGCCTCGTTTAGGAGCGAAGGCTGGACGGGTGATCGAGGACCTGCGGAGCTGGGCATAGTGAAGGCTGCCTGATAGTACTCAATGAACGTAGGCTTCGTGAGTTCGGAGTTAGCATCCAGAGGTGAGTCTGGCTTCCCGATAACAGGGATAGTCCCACTTGATTCCAGTCTTGCTGATAATATAGTCACCTCTAGGTCTCCGACAGGGAGCTCCGTAGTAGGAGAAGGTCCGGTGGGGTTCATACTTTTGTCTTCGGATGGGATGGTCCGCTCTGGATCTAAGGCCCGGGCAGGATTGATAGTTGATTCTTGAATGGAGCCTGATGATGGATCCGACAGGTTTCCTTTTTGTAGATGAGGAACAGCGATCGAGGCCGAGAACCCTTCGAAGATCAAATCTCCTTAGATATTAGCGATGTAGTTCAAGCTTCCGAACCTGATCTGATGACCAGGGGCGTAGCTATCGATCTATTCAAGGTGACCAACTGAATTGCCACGTAGAGCGAAGCCGCCAAATACAAAAAGTTGACCAGGGAGGAAAGTTTCCCCGGAAGCAGCATCATTGTCGATGATCGAACGAGCCATTGAACCTTCCGCCGATGACACAGTGGAACTCTCAGTGAAAGCACCAATGTCGGTGTCAAAACCGGCAGATGTCGGGTAGGGGGTCCCGAACTGTGCGTCTGAGGATTGAAGGTAACAAGGGACAAAGGGGACACGATGTTTACCCATGTTCGGGCCCTCTTAATGGAGGTAAAACCCTACGTCCTGCTTGATTGTCTTTGATGAGAATAGGGGTTACAAGAGTTGGTCTACCTTGAGATCGTAATGGATAAACCCTAGCTGTCTAGCCTATGTCAATTATGATAGCCTCTATGGACTAAACCCTCCGATTTGTATATACACTGGAGGGTCCTAGGGTTGCACAATGTCGGTTCGTAGAGGAAGGAAAATTACATATCCGGACACTAATCTTGCCATCCACGCATAGCGGAGTCCTTCCCGGACACGAGGGAAAGTCTTCCGCTTTATATCTTCATGGCCCATCAGTCCGGCCCACACCAAATAGCCCGGACATCCGAGGAGCCCCTCAATCCAGGACTCCCTCACTCGGGTTTAGTTCTATTAAGTAGAAAACCTTTCGATTCCATGGTTGTCTCCATAGCTCTAACTTTCTATTAATCTCAGTCCAACTATCATCGACTAGCTCCACATCATCTGTAAAGTGCATACACCATGGGATATCTCCTTGAATATTCCTTGTGACCTCATCCATCACCAAAGCAAAAAAGATAAGGGCTTAACACTACTAGGAAAAACCTTAGTAGCAACGTTGGTTGAAATCCTACCAGTAGCGTTGGGCCCATCTCTACTGGTAGGGCGCTACAACTATTGGGTAGTAGTAGCGTTGGTCAAACCAGCGCTACTGCTAAGCTACCTAGCAGTAGCGTGGGCCAGACTTGCACTACTGCTACCTACCTAGGAGTAGCGTGGGTATAACCAGCACTACTGCTACAATTTCCTATATTTTTATTTTCTTTTGCGTATTTGTACTATATTTGTACAGGTTTTATAAAGTAGTCTCATCATATAAATTTATGATTATGATGAGTTATTATATCATTGGGTGAAAGAAACACAGATTAGATTGAAGTGGATGGATCCAAAGTGACCAAGTTGGATTAGTAGGACGTCCGACATCGTCATCATCATCATAATATATAACTCATCATGATCATCATCATGGTCATAACAACTCATGCATCATCATAACAACTCCTCATAATCATCATCTATGAGTCATACGACAACTCATCATTCTAAGTAACACATTGTAGCACATAACTCCTCATCGTCATAATAACTAATCATCATCATCATAGTCATAATCAACACCACCTAGGACCTAGTCCTCTCTCCTATATAAAATAGCATAAACAGGTAAATCGGTCCATCTTCAAAATGGAGAATGGAGATCCACCCGTCGCCAACTTCTGGCTTGCGCACATGCATGTTGTCTCCAATCGACAGCATGCACATATTCATTAGTTTGCTCCATTCTTTGATATTGAGCCTTGCATATTTCAAAGAAATAGAGTATGCACTATGGTAACCCATCGGCAGAAACGGTCGTAAGCATCATGTCAGGCACAACCTCCTTCCGGAGCTTCTGTTGAACAACACAATAGTAACATATATAGTTAGCAAATGTTGTTTACCTAATAGCAAGGGATGCAATGAATTTACCATCATTAACAAAATCATACCAAGGTTTTGGCAATGAAGTTACCATCCTGCAACTCATGGACTAGTGGCACGTATCCACCAAAATTTGCACTGATAAAGTGATTGGTCTTAAAGGCCTCAACATCATCTATAAATGAGACAAGATAACCTTTCTCCTCACAATTAAGCTTGGAGCCATAGCTGTAGTATGTCATGTCTACATCCTGTCAAGTATTTCTTGAAGATAAGGAATAAGCTGACAATTATAAACAAACAAGTTTAGTAGCGATGAACACCTAATATTTTTAAATAAACAATATCAATTACTTAATTTAACAAATTAGTTTGACAAACTCACGTTTAGGAAAAACTGGAGGCGTATCCGCATCCACCCAGATGTCAATATTATTTTCAATATCATCATCTTCGGGACGAATATCAAATGTTATTTGCATATTCTCCTCAAAATCACATGCCTTATAGAGAGTTTCCCAATTAGAGCAACCAAAATGGGAGTTATTAAGCACATTGTACAGCTTAACCCGAAACGCATAACCATGTTTGGTCCTTAGGTGATCCCTCCTCGTCTCCATATTCTCGAAGTCTTGGAAACCGAGCTTTTGGAAGAAATACGGTCTTGCATGGCATGGGATGTACTAGTCCAATTGAAAAAAACCAGGAAATTACGTGTTGAAGCAAAGAAGCACAAGTGATGATGATTAATTACTATAAAATGCTTGTCGTTGCGTACCGTACAAACATTGAAGCACTAGTAGGAAACGGACCATCAGTCCCGGTTCCAGAGGGCCTTTAGTCCCAGTTCTGCAACCTGGACTAATCAATCAGGACTAAAACCCACCACTTTTAGTCCCAGTTGTGTTACAAACGGGACTAAAGGCGTTCCACGTGGTCGCTGTGGGGTGCCCAGGGAGGAGGACCTTTATTCTCGGTTGGTAACACCAACCGGGACTAAAACGCAGCCACGCGTCAGCCCCTGCCAAGCGCTGGGTTTTTTGTTTTTTGGAAGGAGGGGTTATGGGTTTTGGAGGGTTTAGGGGTTTCATATTGTGTTTCCCCCTTTTCTTTTTGTGTTTACCTTTCAATTCTTTTACATTTACAGTTTCATTTTTATTTTATGTTTTCCATTTAACTCGACTCTAGCTACTACATATATCAATGAAGGAACCATTACAGAACATTTTCATGAACATATATAGAGAGAAGGGACCTCTCTTTCTCCGTGCTTGGTCAAACAAAAAGTTTTCGTATATCTATTCAATGCTACTACATAAAGTACGTGATCATGCATATATACAATATAACATCTCTTACGATCCCTAACATCATCTACCAAAGTCGCATTGCAATTCCTGATGGTATTCTCCGTCTGTAGGTATGACGTGCTCAACAAAGAATCCTATCAATTCCTCTTAAATTCCTCGTATGCGATCATTTGGTAGGAGTTCGTTTTGCTTCCGTCAGATCTAATTTAAAGAAGGGGGTCAATATATGAATGAAACTCAACACAATTGATGGTAATAAGATAAAATTCTGAATATTGTTTACGTACTTCAAATTGTTCTGAAGATCTGACCCTCTCAGAGGTCGAGTGGCGAATGAACTTGCAAACATAGTATCCACATAAATTATTCCCGGGTGCTTGCCAGAAGAACTTTACGAGAATATAGTTCAATCAAAATGATAATCAAGCATGATAATGGTATTGAAACTAGAATCAATGAAAGATGCATGGAACTAGCTAGTACTACTTACTTTGGGGTGTTGAAATCGCAACTCCTTTTTCCATTCACCCCTAACCTTGCCGATGAACTTTTTCCAAGCCCTACCCGGCAAAGAAAATGATTACTTGATATCAGGAAATGAACGGAAGTTGCCAATATGATGCGATAATGATTGGACTTACTTCTGGAGCATTTCACTCAGGTCCACCCACTCCTTTTTCACTTTACATCTCGAGTCCAAGACAATTACTGGTCCCACGTCAAGCTGAATGGCTAGCAAAATAAAGTGTAATCTATGCATTCATAACTCATCAATTACACTTAACCTCGAGTAAGCGAAATAGAATATGCACAAGACAATAACACTCACCGAAGTTGTAAGGAAAGAGTATTTCCCTTCTGTTTTGTTGTCGAAGGAACGCATTTAGCAAGTTTTTCTCGATATCATCGGGGTTCTTTTGTACAACATATTTATTTACGATATTTGGGTTAATGAACCCAATGTCATAGTTGTCCTCTATTGCATTCGAGGATCTTCAATCTGCATAATATAGTGATGATAATTATACATGCAATGAACGAGCTGAGCTAGAGACTTAATTACAGAAATAATACTTATAGACAATAGCAACTGACGATAGTTTTGTTGAGGGCGTCTTGATTGTATAGATGAAATAATTCTTCAAATTCAATGTACAACGCCTCGACTCCATTGAAGTAGTGCCCATCTTTAATTCCCACCAAGATACTGCCGGTCCCATCCTTGTAGGTTTCCAAGTACCAGTCATGGAATCTTTGCATCATCTTTGATAGATGCGGGAGCCGCTCAGGTTTGACAAGAGGCTTCCTGTGCTCGTATCTAAAGGCTACGCCAACCATTTCAAACTGTACCTCATCGCCTAAGTAATCACCAAGAGTGTAACCAGGATGAGGGGCACTACCCATAGATCATTAGCGATATTAGGAAGCACCTTGAGCGGGGGGCACGATTGTTTTTCCCGTTCGCCGAGCTGGGGAATTGTTTTCCCACTTCTTGCAACACTGCTACTTCCCGACCGGTTCTCAAATGTCTTTACAATACAGCGGTCATAGTGTGATAGCGGCGGAGGCGGCGGCGGTCTCTTAAGGGCATCCAGACAGCGCTTCGCTTTTACCTGATCTATTTTCACCTTTGGATCTGGATGTTTCGGTGCAAGATGGCGTTTCACATCGGCAGGCACGATCTCATTATTTTCCTTGATTGACATGTTGTATGGTAACTTGGCAGGAGCCTTCTTAACGCTTGGACCTGCTCTGGATTTCTTGGCTGTTGTACTACTAGCTATCGGAGCAGCGGCGGCTCTCTTCTGCCGGTGCTGAGGAGGCGGAGTCAGCTGACGCAGTGGAGGAGGCGGAGTCCGCTGACGCGGCAAAGGATTCTGCTGAGGGGTCTCCTCCGGCGTAGTCTACTGAGGTGGCGGAGACAACTGAGGCGGCGGAGTGTGCTGACGCGGTGGAGAAGACTGAGGCAGTGGAGATAGAGCTGGACTGTGAGGAGTCTGCTGAGGGGCCTCCTCCGGCTGAGTCTGCGGAGGCGGCATCCATTGTGGAAGCACGATGTTTTTCTTTCTCCATAGAATGGTAGTCTTTACGACATCTACCAGATGAGTCTCCCCTTCACCTGTAAGGTACTCAAGCTCCAGCCCCTCGAATCCGTTGGTAACTTCATCCACCCTGGCAATAGCATAGCCATATGGAATTGGATTGCAATGAAAAGTTCCATCAGGTCCAGGAGGTAAGACATAGCCGACCGCCGCCTTCAAGGTTTGGTGCATGCATTTCGCCATTAGCTCACAATGTTCCCTCTCCGTGATATCATCCACGGGGTAGCGAGGAGCCGTGATATCAGTCCGAACGAGCTCCGTGAAAGCCATGCTACTTTTCCGCTGAGATGATAGGGTAGCTTCTTCGTGGGCATATTTTGAGTTTAAATTAATTTATGCTCTTTCTGATTCCAATTTAGTTTTAATTTATCTGTTTTTGAGATGAGCTTATCATTCTAGTGTGTTATGTGGAATCTTAGCACTATTTGTTAGCTTGGTTCACGAATAGCCGCTACTTTGTAAAATTTTCCCTAGAGAGCAACGGGTTATGAATCCTTATATGTGAATGTGTGGATGTAGGCTTTTGTCAGCTTCATTACCATGCAGTTCCAACTATGCTCCGTATTATTCACATTCTCTCTTGGAACAAGGAATCACTATTTTGGTCGCACAATACTGCATGGAGGTGCAAAGGTAGGGCTTTCTGGAAGTAATGGCCGTCTTCTTAATTTCACACAATACATTTTTCTATTGTTTAGAATTTCTCACAATACTGATCTTGTTTTTCTTATTTATTACCAGTATAGAGCAACTGGTAGGGGATTTGTGGTACGGCATATCAAGTTTGTTGAGAATTACCGTCTTTATTCCCGAAGCCATTTTGTGAAAGGGTATGTTGTCGCCTGATGTTACTTTCATGATTGTATGTGCAATTTCAGTATTATATCCAAGCCAACAATTCTTGTTCCATTTTGTAGGCTGGAGGTTGCACTTCTGTTGGTTATCTTTCTAGCTTATGGTTTTAACAACAATGGAGCAACCGGCTATATCTTACTTTCCATAACACTAGTAGAAAACAAGGCTTTGGTCCAAGCTCGATCTACACATTAGTCCCGGGTGCATTACGAACCAGGACTAATGTAAGCATTAGTCCTGGTTCGAGCGGCTAGGGCGCCGGTCGGGGCTCGGCATGCATCAGTCCTGGTTCAAATGGGACATTTAGTCCCGGTTGGAGACACCAATCGTGACTAAAGGGTGCAATGCCCTTTAGTCTTGGTTGGAGCCACCAACCGGGACTAAGGGGTTCTGAAAGTTTCTTTTCTATTTTTCCATTTTTTTTTGTTTTTAGTTTCTGTTTTAAATTGCTTATATCTTTTAGGATATTTGATATTTTTTTAGTGATTCTTTTTGCATTAGATTCAAATTTTTTTCTAGTTTCTGTTTGTACCATTAGTTTTCAACTTTGAATGGTTTAAATTTGATTTTTTTTTCAAATTTGCTTCAAACCGTAGATTGTGAATAACTTGAGTTTAAAAATAGTTTTTTATTTAATTCCTTTTGCTCCCTAGTCACATGTTTGATTGTTGTCACGGTAAGATTTATTTGGTTATTTTTAGAATAATTGAAATTAGGATTTTAATTAAAACAATATTGTTTTGCTTATACAATTGTTTTAGTCCTTTAATTATTGTTTTTAATTATTTTTAGTTAGTTATTTCTGTAGATTTTAACATGTTGTAGTATGCTTTTGT
The DNA here is from genome assembly GCF_002162155.2 of Triticum dicoccoides. Taxonomy (NCBI): domain Eukaryota; kingdom Viridiplantae; phylum Streptophyta; class Magnoliopsida; order Poales; family Poaceae; genus Triticum; species Triticum dicoccoides. Next base: position 654,299,756 of record NC_041387.1, on the reverse strand, counting down.
TAGACAATAGTAGATAAATTTTTATAATGAATTAATATTAATTTTGCTACTATTTTGTATTAATAGATGTTTAGCCTTTTATTATAGTTGATAGAATTAGTTTTGCTATATTAAAAAGTAATTATTTTTGGCACTTTCATAGAACGTGACTCTGGCTTGATTAACCTTAGTTGTGACTCTGGCTGGGACGGTGCTAGCAGATGTAGTCGACGGTGGGATTGGATGGACACCAACCTGGACTAAAGTGATTATGCAATTTCAAACTCTACCCCCTATCGCCATTTTAGTTAAAAAACAAAAGAAAATGATAAAAACTTCAAAAATTAAAATCCTTTGAGATGTATTTATGTTACTACATCTACTAGTTAGGAAAATTTAAAAACATAAATGTTGACATGTTTTGCAAAAAAGTGTTATGAAAAAGTAAAATGGCTATAACTTTTGCATACGATGTCGAAAAAACGTAAAATATATCAAACATAGAAAGCTCATTAGTTCTCATCCGGCTGACATCACCAAGACGCAATTGATTCCAACATATGAGAAATAAATTTAAATATTAATGATGTCATATTTGGATTTCTCACATTTTTTGATCATAATAGATATATTATTTGTCAAATTTTTATTTACAGATTTAAAGATATTAATTATGCCATAATAAATGAATAAATGGCAAAAATGAATAAAATAATATTATTACTTATTTTATTTTCATTGAAGTTCAATATTATTATTACTTATTTTATTTTAATAATTGTTTGGAATTCAAAAAAATTAAATCATGTGACATCAAGACCTAAGGGTTAACAGGATTGATAGCTTACTATTGTCAGGAAAACAACAAGTGTAGACTTGAAAACTAGGGGAAATAGAACTCGGAAGTTAAGGGTGCTTAGGCTGGAGTAGTGAGATGATGGGTGACCGGCCGGGAAGTTAGACGATTTGGAATGATTGCTCCACATTGGAGCAGTGATGAGGGGTGATTAGAGATTAAATTGTCAAATAATTTAGAAATTTGAAAATTGAAAAAAATTAAACAAAATTTAAAAAATATTTTGAAAAAATTCCTTTAGTCTCGATTGGTGTTACAAACCGGGACTAAAGGTCCTCCAGCCCCGCTCGAGACAGCGGCCATGTGGAGCCCATTTAGTCCCGGTTCGCAACACAATCGAGACTAAAAGTGGTGGGCATTAGTCCCGATCGTTTTATCCCGGTTGGAAAACCAGGACTAAAGGCCCTTACGAATCGGGACTAAAGGCCCGTTTTCTACTAGTGTAAGTAGCTGGTTTATGGCTCTTTCTTGGCTTTTTTCTCCATATGTGTTCAACCCTTCTGGATTTGAATGTCAAAAGTAAGTGATACGTCTCCAACGTATCTATAATTTTTGATTGTTCCATGCTATTATATTACCCCTTTTGGATGTTTATGGGCTTTATTTTACACATTTATATCATTTTTGGGACTAACCTACTAACCGGAGGCCCAACCCGTATTGCTGTTTTTTTGCCTATTTCAGTATTTCGAAGAAAAGGAATATCAAATGGAGTCCAAACGGAATGAAACCTGCAGGAGCGTGATTTTTGGAACGAACTTGATCCAGAGGACTTGGAGTGCAAGCCAAGAAGCAGTCGAGGCTTCCACGAGATAGCAGGGAGCCCCTCCTATAGGGTGCGCCCCCTGTCTCGTGGGCCCCTCGGGCGGCCACCGACGTACTTCTTCCTCCTATATATACCTACGTACCCCGAAAACATCCAGGAGGCGGACGAAACACAATTTTCACCATCGTAACCTTCTGTATCCGCGAGATCCCATCTTGGAGCCTTCGCCGACACTCTGCCGGAGGGGGAATCGACCACGGAGGGCTTCTACATCAACATCCTTGCCCCTCCGATGAGTTGTGAGTAGTTTACTACAGACCTACGGGTCCATAGTTATTAGCTAGATGGCTTCTTCTCTCTTTTTGGATCTCAACACAATGTTCTCCCCCTCTCTTGTGGAAATCTATTAGATGTAAACTCTTTTGCGGTGTGTTTGTTGAGATCCGATGAATTGTAGGTTTATGATCAAGTTTATCTATGAATAATATTTGAATCTTCTCTGAATTCCTTTATGTATGATTGAGTTATCTTTGCAAGTCTCTTCGAATTATCAGTTTGGTTTGGCCTACTAGATTGATCTTTATTGCCATGGGAGAAGTGCTTAGCTTTGGGTTCAATCTTGCGGTGTCCTTACCCAGTGACAGAAAGGGTTGCAAGGCACACATTGTATTGTTGCCATCGAGGATAACAAGATGGGGTTTATATCATATTGCTTGAGTTTATCCCTCTACATCATGTCATCTTGCTTAATGCGTTACTCTGTTCTTATGAACTTAATACTCTAGATGCATGCAGGAGTCGGTCGATGTGTGGAGTAATAGTAGTAGATGGAGGCAGGAGTCGGTCTACTTGTTATGGATGTGATGCCTATATACATGATCATGCCTAGATAATCTCATAACTATGCGCTTTTCTATCAATTGCTCGACAGTAATTTGTTCACCCACCGTAATACTTATGCTATCTTGAGAGAAGCCACTAGTGAAACCTATGGCCCCCGGGTCCATCTCTTATCATATTTGCTTTCAATCTACTTTTACGTGCATCTTTACTTTTTGCATCTATATTATAAAATACCAAAAATATATTTATCTTATCATACTATCTTTATTAGATCTCACTTTCGCAAGTGGCCGTGAAGGGATTGACAACCCCTTTATTGCGTTGGTTGCGAGTTCTCAGTTTGTTTGTGTAGGTGCATGGGACTTTTGAGGAGCCTCCTACTGGATTGATACCTTGGTTCTCAAAAACTGAGGGAAATACTCACGCTACTATTGCTGCATCACCCTCTCCTCTTCGAGGAAAACCAACGCAAGCTCAAGACGTAGCAGTAAGCCACTAAGCATTCTATGTATGTTTATTCCAGCCAATCACTATAAATTGTCCGGACAAAGATAAAACCCTATGCCACCCCTTCTCTCTTGCTCTCTCAAGGTCGTCGAGGATTTCAGAGGCTGGACAAACTGGCTTTTTCACCGAGGTGGTATTGGGGTTAAAGGAGAAGAAAGCTGGCAAGCTTGGTGTGATGAAGAACTGGTAATTCAATGTTGCTTTGACTAGCCTCTCCATCCTCGAATGATCTGTTATGACATCTATCTGCTGCGTTATTTGTGTGAATACCTGAATTGCTTTTGAAGTTCAACATTGTCACAAAACTGAACTTCTATAAATATCCTGCTGCAGCCTGATGATGTCATGAGAACATATTGGCATATTTCTTTGAAGCAGCATTGTGATTTATGCTTTTGAATTCTTATATAGATGTATCAATAGTTTCAATAAGCTCACTTTATCTTTCATCTTGCTTGCTACTATGCCAAATGTTGCGTACTTTTCCTGCTCTGTTTTGGCACCACTTCTATACTGATTATGTCATTACTTGTGCTATTTCCGCAATTATCTTCTTTGAAAAGGACATAATTAAAGAAAATACTGAAATGTGTTAATTCTTTTGTGTCATTGCATAATTTGTCTCCTTAAGTCTGCAATTGGGTTTATGTTCTTCATGTGATACCAATATGTATTATCACTATTACGCTTGGAAGTTTCATACACTAATTTTTTTTGTCCAAGGTGTTGAAAATAATTGATTTCCAAACATTTCCTTTTCAGGCACATATTCACACCTTCTGTGGGAGGATACTGGAAACTATACTTAGTTTAAGATTTTTATTTTCCAGTATGGAGTTGTTTACCACATGCATGCAAGCCCAGAAAGTACAACATTATCGGTATGTTTGTGTTCCAGCACTGATTTGCTTCCTGACATGAAATTCAGTGACAAATGAAAATGGAATTTCATGTTCCAAAGATGCTACAGTTTCTTTAAGCACTTGCTAAGGCAAAGTCTATATTTGTATATATCGTTGATTGTCTGATCTTCCGTTTGTACTTTAGAAGATTAGTTTTTGTTTCATTTCTTATATGTTTAGAAGGAAGACCATGTTAAAAATGGTAGCCATTTACTTAATTTAATTGTGACACCATTACACCAAAATTAACTAAAAACACTAATCTGTTTTTCTGTTACCTGAACCCACCCACAACACATACACAGGTGCAATTCCGACGCCGCATAACACTTATCTTGGATTGAATGTTAAGCATTGCCATTCTTTTGCTAGTTTTGGTCGTCTTAACTGCTTGAAAACATCACTGCACCATGTCTGGTTCTACTATTTTCTTGAATGGGGTTTAAGCTTACCCATGTATCAGTTGTTCCTTTGAGAGAAGTTGGGGAAGAATCAATTGCATGTATTTGTTGGCCTACTTTATCAAAAGAAAAGAATAATAGAATAGTGATATCATGTCTTGGCACTGCAGGTATATTGGGTTTCATGGGCATTGCTTGGAGGGCTTTTTGTCCTCCTAATGGTACGTGTATTCGTGATGTAATTTTTAACAGCCATACTTGGTTTTTACTGATCATAGTGTTCACCTGTGTTGCTTTCTGTATTAATCTGCAGGTATTTAGTTTAAACCCAAGGCCATGGTTCATTTCCAGTTGCTCCTGCGTCTAGTCAAAAGCATTGCACTATTAGTGGTTTTGGCAGGTTTTGTTGTGGCAAATGCAATTACACACCTCACCATTGTAGATGTACTTGCTTCCATCCTAGCATATGTGCCTACTGGATGGGGAATTCTTTCGATGAGTTTCATGTGGCAACTTTGGTACCATGAAATGCTCATTTCGGAAACCGTGCCATTGTTCAAAACGGCACCAGATAATAAAGGCTAGCTGGTTATTGCGCAACTTAAACCTTGGTAGTGGATCTGCTAATGTTGCGTAGCTAATGAAAGGATTTATAGAATGATGACACAAATTATACTCCTATATGTCAAGTCTTCCATGTGGTTTACCTTTGCATAGTAATATAATGGTGTTCATGTTCGTTTTCATTGTTAGCTCGACAGGCATAGATGGCTTTACTACCATACAACTGTTTCAAAGCCATCTAGATTTTTATCTCAAGAAAACAGCTCCAAATTTTAGGATACAAGAGTTTCTTACTAACCAAATCTTTATCAATCTTGTTTTTGCTTTTGCAGATTGCTGTGGCATGGAAACCAATTGTGAAGAGATTGGGTTTGTGGAAAATAGTGTGCTCGCTGGCTCGTCTGTATGATGCTGGCATGGGAATGCTCATTTTTATGCCCATAGCCATCTGCTCCTGGTTTCCCTTCATCTCCACCTTCCAGACACGACTACTGTTCAACTAGGCTTTCAGCGGAGGTTTGGAGATTTCTCTCATACTGGCTGGCAACAATCAGAATGCAGGCATATGATGGTGGCATAATCTTCACCCAGATCGTGCACCTTCGTAGTTAGTTGATCCCCGGTTCTGAGTTAGTAGTAGATGTATATATCTCCGTGTTGACTGGCAGTTATTTTCTATGGTTGTATATGTATATTGCCTGTAATATTTTTTGTACTCATGATAGTTATAGGAGGTGGTGTTATTGAAGGACCGTGTGCTTAATCATTGTTAAAATAACTTGTTTATTTGTATTAGTTTGTTTAGATAATGTTGTGAAACTGTGGTCTGCACATCCGAGTCATCTTACGTGCCACTAAGTACCATGGGGCTGCGAGGTCATTCGCTCAACCATGCCCTAATCCTCCCGCGTTTCTTTAATTGACGGTGCATTATGACACAAATTCCATTTGAAGCATGCTCATTAGCCTTGTTACGGCAAGCAATGGTGGTGACGTTAGGAACCTATTTGGGCGCCCCTATGTCTCGGATTAAGCTAAGCAACATAGAGGGAACCCTAGCTGAAGGGTGCCGTGAATTGGGCCGGCCCAGGCGCATGAGAAACAACATCACTTATTTTCTGTTTTTCTTTCACGTTTTTGTTTTTTGTTTACTTTTGTTTATACTTCCTAATATTCTAAATAAATAAATTACAAAAATGATTCTACACAAAACGTTTGAAAAATGTTGATTAAACATTTGAAAAATGTTAAATTGTATAGATAAAATGTATATCATGTATACGGAGAATTTATACAAGAAATAAATAAAATGGGCATGAATTGATCATGTGTTTAGATAAAGTAAATCAAGCATTTGAAAAAAACGTTGAACAAGTGTTTGAAAAAAAATGTTAAGTAGGCATTTGGAAATGTTAATTGTGTATACAAAAGTGTTGAGCATGTATTAAAAAACTGATGAAAGTAATTTGATAATGTATATAAAAATGTTAATCAACCATTTGAAAATATGTTGAAAACTATTTGAAAAATGTTAAATGTGTAGAGAAAAAATGTTGACCATGTATTTAAAAATGATGATTTCTTTTCATCATGTATATAAAAATGTTAATCAAGCATTTGAAAAATGTTGAAGAAGTACTAGAAAATTGTTAATCAAGCATTTGAGGAATTTAAATGTATTTAGAAAAAATGTTGTGCATGTGTTAAAAATGTTAATAATGCATTTAGAAAATGTTAATAAGCATTTGAAGAAAATGTTAAATTTGCATAGATGTTGATCATGTACTAGAAAATGTAAATCTTGTATTTGAAAAATGTTCATCAAGCATTTGAAAAAGTTTAAAAGTGTGTATAGGAAAAATGTTGACCATGTATTCATAAAATGTTTATCTGGCCTAAAATTTTTAATCAAGCATTTGAAAAATGTTAAAAATATTTAAAGAAAACCAATTGACCATGTATTTAAAAAAAATTGCATTGGAAAAATGTAAAGCGTTATTAGAAAAAAAATTCTGACATATAAAAAGATGCAGAATGAAAACCAAAAGAAACAAAGAAAAACAAAAAAACTAAACAAAAAAGAAAACAATAAATCAAAAAATAAAATCGAAGAACCAATGCAAAAATAATGATAAAAATAAAAAGCGAAGAAGAAAGAAAAGAAAAAAGAAAAACATAAATAAAAAAAGAAACAAATGCAAAAAGAATGAAAAAATCGGAGAAGAAAAAGAAAATGGTAGTAATACTGTTTATGTAAGCTGACGTAGAAGAAAAAAGAATGAAAAAAATTAGAGAAGGAAAAAGAAAAGAAACAAAAGAAAAAAAAACCGGAGGAAACCGGCTCCAATCGCCTCGAGTAGGTCGCGCCCCTACTACTAACCACTAACTAGAAGCTGCGTTCTCCTCCTTTTTCATTCTCTTTTTCCTTTAATGTGTGCGGATGGGCCGACCCAACTACTGTAGATGCGTCAGCATTCTACCGTCTCTCTGAATGCTAGATATAGTGCTAGCGGTTTTTGACTATGGAGGGTGAGTAGACAGTAGACAATTAAAATTCTACTTAGGATCCGTTTACCAATTCCAGTCCCTCAAGCAATATAATTGGTGATCAATTCCATTATTTTCGGTGTTTGGATTGAAATAGAATTAGTAGTAATGTAAATTTTCAAATTTTTCATTCAACACTTTATTTGACACAGTACAACCCCTATGAATGCACATGCACAACCTCTATGAGCACCTTTGAGATACTGAGCCTAATCAGATCGTGGGATTGACGAAGTCACCACAGATGTCTCGTAGTCGACGGGAACGTCTCCGCCCACCAAACGAACATCGTCGGAAAGCCTGAAATAAATCCAGAAAAATGGGAGCACTAGTGGAACCTAATCATCGGAGCTACTCTTAGTTTGGTTTTGTTCAACGCTTTGAAGATCTAAAATTTGTGCAAGAGTGTACTCATATATTTGTGTATGTATTGTCGCATATGTACAAGACAAAACTAAAATACTGGTATATACATCTACAAAATAATACCTCGTATAATAAAGGTTGAAAGTGCACCTAGGCCCCCATACCGGGTTTTGACAATTCAAGACAAGATTGATGGACATTTTACTCAAGTATTGATCATTTATAGTCCACCTAGTTGGTAGAGATGTTCTTGACCCCTCAAAACTATGAGAAAGGATCGATAAGATTAATGATATTTCTAGCCTTTTGTGATCAAAGAAACCAGGGGATATTGGACTTTGTGAGGAGAAGATATTTCTTGCTAAGTGCTCAAACTCAGACTTTCAGAAGTCACACAAAACCCCTCACTCTTCCACCCATATCCTCTCTTCTTTTCATGTCCTGAGCCTTCGAGTGCATTATCTTTGGAACCTCGAGTCGTTTAAAGAGTGTTGGAGTTACTTTAAGTGTTGTTCAGACCCTTCGATCTGGTGGTTCATGCATTACATGATGCCAAAGAAGGTCCTACTCTCATTCGGTTCCTCCAAGTGAATTGGTCCAAGACCCTCGAGCTAGTGAAGATTGGTTTAAATGAAATTGGACACTATAGACATATCCATCCAAACATCTTGATATTCATCACTAGCGACATCCCTAGGTCCCAATATAATTTGTACCATCCGAATGGTGAGTGGTCGGAACCTTCGACTTGGGATAAGTGAATTTTACAAAACCCTATGTTCCATTCATTCAGAGCCTTCTAGGATAGGCTCACAATAGTGAAGGAAATATGCCCTAGAGGCAATAGTAAAGTTGTTATTTTATATTTCCTTATATCACGATAAATGCCCATTATTCATGCTAGAATTGTATTAACCGGAAACTTGATACATGTGTGGATACATAGACAAAACACCATGTCCCTAGTATGCCTCTACTTGACTAGCTCATTAATCGAAGATGGTTAAGTTTCCTAACCATAGACATGTGTTGTCATTTGATGAACGGGATCACATCATTAGAAGAATGATGTGCTAGACAAGACCCATCCATTAGCGTAGCATAATGACCGTTCAGTTTTATTGCTACTGCTTTCTTCATGTCTAATACATATTGCTCTGACTTTGAGATTATGCAACTCCCGGATACCAGAGGAATACCTTGTGTGCTATCAAACATCACAACGTAACTAGGTGATTATAAAGATGCTCTATAGGTATCTCCGAAGGTGTTTGTTGGGTTGGCATAGATCGAGAGTAGGATTTGTCACTCCAAGTATCAGAGAGGTATATCTGGGCCCTCTCGGTAATGCACATCATAAGAAGCCTTGCAAGCAATGTGACTAATGAGTTAGTTACGGGGCATTACGGAACGAGTAAAGAGACTAGCTGGTAACAAGATTGAACTAGGTATGAAGATACCGACGATCGAATCTCGGGCAAGTAACATACCAATGACAAAGGGAATAATGTATGTTGTCATTACGGTTCGACCAATAAAGATCTTCGTAGAATATGTAGGAGCCAATATGGGCATCCAGGTTCCTCTATTGGTTATTGATCGGAGAGGTGTCTCGGGCATGTCTACATAGTTCTCGAACCCGCAGGGTCTCACACTTAACGTTCGTTGACGCTAGAGTAGTATTGGGGTATTTGATGGGTGGTAACCAAATGTTGTTCGGAGTCCCGGATGAGATCTTGGATTTCATGAGGAGTCTTAGAATGGTCAAGAGGTAAAGATTTATATATAGGAAGTCATATTTTGGGTTCCGAAAAAAGGTGAAGTTTTTTCGGTATTGTATCAGGAGCTTCCAGAAGGTTCCGGAGGATTCTAGAGGAGTCCGGAAGTCCACAAGTGGGTTCACCATGACCCAAGGGCTAGAATGGGCTGCGGGGAGGTTCCCTGTGTAGGACCCTGAAGTATGTCTAGAGGGGGGGGTGATTAGACTACTTGACCAATTAAAAACTTAGCCTTTTCCCAATTTTAGAGTTTGGCAGATTTTAGCTATCTTAGGACAAGTCAAGCAATCATCACACGATTCAAGCAAGCATGCAAAGAGTATATAGGCAGCGGAAATTAAAGCATGCAACTTGCAAGAAATTAAAGGGAAGGGTTTGGAGGATTCAAACGCAATTGGAGACACGGATGTTTTTGGCGTGGTTCTGATAGGTGGTGCTATCGTACATCCATGTTGATGGAGACTTCAACCCACGAAGGGTAACGGTTGCGCGAGTCCATGGAGGGCTCCACCCACGAAGGGTGCATGAAGAAGCAACCTTGTCTATCCCACCATGGCCGTCGCCCACGAAGGACTTACCTCACTAGCGGTAGATCTTCATGAAGTAGGCGATCTCCTTGCCCTTACAAACTCCTTGGTTCAACTCCACAATCTTGTCGGAGGCTCCCAAGTGACACCTAGCCACTCTAGGAGACACCACTCTCCAAGAAGTAACAAATGGTGTGTTGATGATGAACTCCTTGCTCTTGTGCTTCAAATGATAGTCTCCCCAACACTCAACTCTCTCTCATAGGTTTTGGATCTCGTGGAAAGAAGATTTGAGTGGAAAGCAACTTGGGGAAGGCTAGAGATCAAGATTCATATGGTAGGAATGGAATATCTTGGCCTCAACACATGAGTAGGTGGTTCTCTCTCAGAAATGGTAAGTTGGAAGTGTAGGTTTGTTCTGATGGCTCTCTCCACGAATGAAGAGGAGGTGGAGGGGTATATATAGCCTCCACACAAAATCTAACCGTTACACACAATTTACCAAATTCGGTGGGACTGAATCATCAAACTCGGTCGGACCGATTTAGTAAACCTAGTGACCGTTAGGAATTTCGGTGGGACCGAAATGCAACTCGGTAAGACCGATATGGTTAGGGTTAGGGCATAACATAATCTTGGTGAGACCGATTACACAAATTCGGTGGGACCGATTTTGGTAATTAGCTAACCAGAGAGTTGGTCAGGTAAACTCGGTGGGACCGATTTGCTCTTTTCGGTGATACCGAAATGTTACAAAAGGAAAACAGAGAGTTTACATTGCAATCTCGGTGGGACCGATCGCTCACTTCGGTTAGACCAAAATGTTACAAAGGGAAACAGAGAGATTACAATCCCATCTCGGTGAGACCGAGATCCCTATCGGTAGGACCGATTTGCCTAGGGTTTGTGGCAGTGGCTATGACACTAGAACTCGGTGGTGCCGAATAGGAAGAATCGGTGTGACCGATTTTGGCTTTAGGTTTAGGTCATTTGTGGATGTGGGAAAGTAGTTGAGGGTTTTTGGAGCATATCACCAAGCACATGAAGCAAGAGGCTCATTAAGCAACACCTCATCCCTCCTTGATAGTATTGGCTTTTCCTATAGACTCAATGTGATCTTGGATCACTAAAATGTAAAATGAAGAGTCTTGAGCTTTTGAGATTGAGCCAATCCTTTGTCATTATTAGTTTGAGGGATCCACTTTCATCATCCATGCCATGCCACTCATTGAGCTTTACTGAAATAATAGTCTTGGAATAGCATTAGCTCAATGAGCTATATGTTGTTATGAATTACCAAAACCACCTAGGGATAGTTGCACTTTCAATATCCCTCTTTTTGGTAATTGATGACAACATATAGATCAAAGCTTGGACAAATGATAATAAGATTGAAAAACATCATCGCTTTGAGAAGTATGTGATAAGCAAGAGCTCCCCCTAAATTTGTGCATAGTTTAAGATTTGCTTTGGACTGCAAATGCACAAGGAATTAGGCTCATGGGTTACTCTTCCATGTCACATACATCTTGGTGGCGCGCTCAAAATGATAAAGATTGAATACATGCACTCATCACCAAGCAAAGTGAATGATCACATATGGATAGATAAGATAATATCATCAAACATGCATAAGTGTAGCTTATGATCAAACACATGACCATCAATGTCTCACAAAAACAGCATAGTATCTCAAGCAATCAAAATGAACAAAGTTTAACCACCAAAGCAAGAGAGAACAAAAGGAACACACACTCTCTCTCTCAAAGCCTATGATCTATACATTTTTCTCCCCCTTTGGCAACAAGTTACCAAAAAGTTCATAGAAAATGCATAGTGCTAGATCGACTCTCAGGCTTGATCTTCAGGTGGTGGTGTAGAGATGGCTCCTTGGACGAAGGCTTCAGTTGATGTAGAGGGAGCTGGAGGAGTTGGTGCTGGAGCTGGTTGCACTGGAGCTGTAGGAGTTGTAGCTGGTGCAGATGATGTGGCTCTGGTGTCTAGCACAGGCACTGCAGCTGACCTCTGAGCTCTAGGCACTCTGGCAAATACATTAGTGGTAGTCTTGCCCTTCCTGTCCTGCATGTCATCCTGGAGCTGATCCACAACTGACTGAATCTCAGTTACTTTGACATCTAGATCATAGAATTTTTGTTCCATGATTCTTTCCAAGCTCTCCTGGTTTTGAGTTAGGGTGGCCAACCCTTTCTCAATCCTCAGTGTTGATGCTATCAAGTAACCAAGCTGCTCCTGCTTGTTCTTCAGAAAGTACTCAGATGCCTCCTCTTGAGTTAGCATCTTGGCAGCCTTATCTTTCCTTGCCTTCTCCTTCTTCTCTTGAGCTTGTACTGATGATGGTTCATTCTCAGCCATGAAAACCTGATTTTCCTCAAAGTCTGGATAAAGACGAAAATGTTCTTTATCCAATAGATATTTTCATGTGCCCATCTTTGAGTTAATAAACTCCGGAATCTGAGGGGCATATCCACAGCTTCTCTTTTGATCTGCTGCTGTCCTCTTAATGGTCTCAACCGTAAGGCTCATGACCTTGAATTTTTGAGGCACATCAAACAAATGCAACATGTTGATTGCATGCCCTCTAATCATGTTGTGGTCACCAGACTTGGGCAAAAGAGTGTGCCTTAGGATCCAGTTGATTGTAGGCAGCCCTGATAGAAGAAAGTGGACTGATCCAAACTTGAAAGTTTCAAGAGCTTTGTCTGGGATCTCCTTGTACATATGTGACATAGTATTGTGTCCCATTTTATTCTAGGCATAGACATCCAAGTCATCTTCACTCTCCTTGGGGGCATTGATCAGTTTTGCCCACTCCTCAACGGTTGACTGGTACCTCGTACCTTCTGACATCCACACTATTCTGCCATCTGGATAGAAGTGTGCTGTGGAGTAGAATTGCATAATGAGTTCATCATTCCAGTTGGTGAGCTTCTGCCCCAAAAAATATGCAACTCCACAAGTTTCAAAACTGTCATACACTCCAGGATAGTGTTCTTCATTTTCCTTCATGTAGGTCCAGTCGCCCCACCTCATATTACACACTATGGGCTTCTTTTCTAACAAGATTGTCTCATAGAAGTCCTGCTGTTCCTTTGTGTGGAACCTGTAATCAACAGCAGTCCTTCTCCTTGTGGCATATGGATCTGTCAACCTCCAGAGCCTCAACCCTGAGTCTTTTCTGATGTTCATGTCTTCAGCCACAGGATGGGCATCATTATGGTCTGGTATCTTGGGCTTGAGCTTCCTCAGGACTTGTCCTTCTTCATCTTCCTCATCAGCAACTTCAGGCACTGGGGCCTTGTTCTTCTCAGCAGCTGGAATACTCCTGGTATTCCTCTTTGGTGCAAGCTTGGGCTTGGGGGCAGCTTTGGGTGCTTCCTTTGGCTTTGATGTTGCAGCCCCTGACTTAATTGCATCACCCATAAGCTTTTGTGCCTTGGGTGCTGGTGCAGCAACCTCTTCTTCCTCTTCCATCATGGAAGGTTGCCCAACAACTCTGGCTATGGTCTTTTTGACCCTTTCTTTCCCTCAGCAGCAGTCTCTTTGGATTGAGATTCCAAATGAATTTGAGTGGAGACTCTGGCTTTGGACATTGGTTATCTTCCTGCAGGCCTCTTAATCTTCATGCCTGGCTTTACTGCAGTTGAGCTGAACTTCTTATTGAGCCCTACTTTCTTGGAAGTAGCCTCATCCTCTTCTGCTCTATAATCCTCATCCTCAGAATCTGAGGTTCTCTTCTTCCTTGTCCTAGTGGTAGCTTTAAGCAGGTTGCTTGGGGTGCTCCTGCTGCCTTCATCTGAAGTGCTAGAGGGACTAGTGCCCTCACTCATGTGCACCTGCTCTTATGACTTGTTCTGACTATCACTTTGGTCTGGCATGCTGCAAATCACTGACTGCTGACCCTGTGAAGAGTTATAGATGAGATAGAGTGGATGAGCATCACAAAATGCAAAGATTTTTGCAAAAGAATGATTCAAAAAATCAGTTTTAGTTTTCCACAGAAAGCATTTCGGATCAACCGATTTTCAAACTCTGTGATACCGAAGCAGTTTTGGAACCTAAACTGATGAACTCGGTTGGACCGAGTCACAGTTCGGTGGCACCGAGACTGCTAGGGTTTCACAAAGTCCTAAAATCGGTCTCACTGATTAGCAATTCTCGGTCAGACCGAGAGTTACTAGTGCAATGGCGTAAGCCAAATCTGTGGGACCGAGTTTTTCAACTTGGTGGGTCCGAGATGGTTTCGGCGGAAACCTAACCCTAAATTTTCAAATCTCATCTAATCTAAGGATTGCATTGACTGGATAGGAGTGTTTCAATCATGGCAAGAATTATTAAGAACACAATGTGCTAGGAATCGGACGAGGATAGCACAGAGATCGAGTCCATACCCTAGCTAGGCGATGAACTCGCTATGGCGACAACGGCAGGGGTGAAATCCGTTGATGGCGGCGGAGACCAGCGACAGGAGGCGGCTGGCGACGAGGAGACGATCCGGAGACCCTGATGGCAGAGCGAGCTATTGCGCGGGTGAATAGGTTCAGAGAAATTTCCAAATTTTTGCCCGGGACTATATATAGCCCGACCCTGTCGGTGTGACCGAGTGGAACAACTCGGTGGCACCGAGATGCATAACTGTGTACAGTTACAGCAACTCGGTGTGACCGAAAAGTTCAAATCGGTTGCACCGAGATTGAAAACCTAGATCGACTTAGTGATCTCGGTGGGACCGAAAAGGAGGAATCGGTCAGACCGAGAATCACAAAGAAGTTTTGGAAGTTTAAGTCTATGACGAATCGGGGACTCCGAGTGCTCCTCACACAGAGTGGTTCGAATTTGACTTGATCAAATTTTGTGATGTAGCATGAATAGAGTTTGAGACGAGAAAAGTATAGACAGCTAGAGAAGGTTCTTAGGCATTCTTGTCCATCCACTTGGCAAAAAGAAAAAGAACCAAACAATCAAAACAACAAGTGGATGTCCTTGAATGAGTAAAATATGCACCAACATGCTCACACAATAAGATGGCAAATGAAATATGTGGCAAAACATGCACAACCAATTCTAGCATCTATCAAACAATTGGCGATGACTAGGTCATCTATATATGAGTATATTGACTTAGGAGTCAAATGAAAACATTTGATCATAGGTCATACTCATCGTTTAAGCTCAAGTGGGGTTACCACTTTTACATAATGCATCGATGTGTTCACACCATTAGAGTTGCTTTGACTCAATTCTTAGAGTTAAGCTCCCCCTAGATGTGAGATCCCCTTTTAGAGGGATGAACTAACCTTGGGTTTTGTCGATGATGACTTCATGTAGGTGTCGAAGATGTGGATGCTCAAGGTTGATTTAGATCATTTGGAGCAATCCTTTGGAGTGAGTTTCACTTTCAACATACCTACATGGGTTAGTCCCACAAGGAATAAACAAGAATATCCATAGACATAGAGTGATGCCCACACAAGATAATGTCCATGAAATCACTAGGTTAGCTTGTCCCTTGCCTTACCAACATGAGGGTTTGTGACTCCTTGAACTAGTGCAAGATGTGGAAGTTGATTGCACTTGTTGTTGCCAAAAAGATATGAGTGAAGAATGTTGGCAGAGTCACCCTCAAGAACTCTCTAGTTCTTCTTCTTCGGGATCCACATCATCTTGATGGGAATCCTTGGAGTTGTAGTTGTACTTGATGAAGTAGAACTTGACGTAGTCTTGGGAACCCACTTGACCGAGACCTTAGGTGCTTCTTCAAATGCATCAATCTCTTCTTGAAGCTTGTCCTTGCCTTTGTTCTTGTGGTCTTGTGGTGGAAGATCATCTTGTGCTTGTGTTCCTTTGAAGGAAGTAGGATCATACTTCTCTTGTTGAGGAACAAACTTCGTCTTGGGGTATTGATCTTCTTCCCACTCAACTCCATTGGCATTGAACTTTCGTTCAAAACCAACACCTTGATTCTTCCGGTGTCTTCCTTGCTTGCGTACAATTTCCTCGAAAATCTTACTCCCGGCAAGGCTCTTGTAAACACCTTTCTCTATAATTCCCTTCAATAAGCTATTTTCTTGCTCAAGTGTAACTTGGCTAAGAGAATCATTAGTGGAATCAAGAGAACTACTAGAAGCAACAATATGGGATTTGACATTATTATTGTTACTACTAGAGGAAGTATCTTTCTTGTACTTGTTACTAGACTTGACTTGAGGCATGTAAGTAGATAAGAGTAAACGCTTGGCAATGTAAGAAGAATTTTTCTTGCGGAGATCATCATTGATTGCTTTTAAGAATTCATGCTCTTGCTCAAGATTGAGCTTTTCAAAGCGTAACTTCTCATGAGCCCTTAAAAGTTCTCGATGATCTTTGAAGATAGTTTCATGAGCCAACTTAAGAGTGTTTAGTTCTTTAGTTAGAAGCTCAATCTTCTCCTTATCATTGTCATTCATTTTATCTTGATTACCATGATTAATTGACGTTTCATCGTAGTATTCATCACTAGAGTTGTCAACAAGTAAATCATCATCCACAAGCAAGTCATCTTCATCACTATTGAAATCAACATACTCGGGATGTGTTACCTTTGGACCTTTGGCCATGAAGCATCTTCCAATTCCTTCATTTGGTGAGTCAAATATGTCGTGGGAGTTGGTTGACACAAGTGCTAGATCGGCAACACCTTCATCTTGAGTATATTCGGAGTCGGAGTGATAGCTTCTCTCGGAGTGATGGTCGGAGTCGGAGCCGGATACCCATTCACCAACATGAGCTTGATGTCTTTATTTTGTGTAGCTCCTTGATGACTTGTCCTTCCTTTCCGAATCCTTGCTTCTCCGTGAGGGTCTTCGTTCATAACGATCATCTCTAGTCCTCCTCTCTCTTGGTGGTGATTCTTCTCTTTTGCTTCTTCTTTTTGGAGAATCTTCTCTTCTTTTGTAGGGTGCCGTACACTCATTGGAATAGTGTCCGGGTCTTCGACAATTGTAGCAGTTACGCTCTCGACTAGAAGATCTTTTGTCATTGTAAGACCTTGACTTGGAGCTTCTTTCTTTGCTTCTACTCTTGTAGAATTTGTTGAAGTTCTTCACCATTAAGCTCAATTCTTCATTGAAGGTTTGTTTCTCACTTGATGATGTGGGGGCTTCACATGAGGCTTTGTAAGCACCACTTGACTTGTTGTGAAGTTCCTCCTTACCCTTAAGTGACATCTCATGAGCAACAATTCTTCCAATGACTTCTGTTGGCTTGAGATCTTTGTAGTTTGGCATCATTTGGATCAATGTGCACACGGTATCATACTTTCCATCCAATGCTCTTAGGATCTTCTTGATGACGAATCCGTCGGTCATCTCTTCACTCCCTAAGCCGACAATCTCATTTGTGATAAGTGCAAGCCTAGAGTACATTTCAGCGACACCTTCACCATCCTTCATTTTGAACTTGTCAAGCTGACTTTGGAGCACATCCAACTTGGATTCCTTGACGGAGTCGGTACCTTCATGCATATCAATCAAAGTATCCCAAATTTCCTTTGCATTCTCAAGACGGCTGATTTTGTTGAATTCTTCGGGGCACAATCCGTTGAAGATGATATCACAAGCTTGAGCGTTGTATTGTAGCATCTTCAATTCTTCCGCATTAGCTTCATGGTTCGGCTCTCTCCCATCAAAGAATTCACCTTGCAAGCCAATACAAATAATTTCCCAAACGGCGGGGTTATGTCCGAGAATATGCATTTTCATCTTATGCTTCCAACTAGCAAAATTAGTACCATCAAAGTAAGGACCTCTATGGTGATAATTTCCCTCACTAGACGCCATACTCTCCTAGGTTGTGAAACCAAGGCTATGACCACCAAAAGCTATGGAAATCAAAGCAAATGGAGACCATCACTCTGATACCACTTGTAGGACCTTGAAGTATGTCTAGAGGGGGGGTGATTAGACTACTTGACCAATTAAAAACTTAGCCTTTTCCCAATTTTAGAGTTTGGCAGATTTTAGCTATCTTAGGACAAGTCAAGCAATCATCACACGATTCAGGCAAGCATGCAAAGAGTATATAGGCAACGGAAATTAAAGCATGCAACTTGCAAGAAAGTAAAGGGAAGGGTTTGGAGGATTCAAACGCAATTGGAGACACGGATGTTTTTGGTGTGGTTCCGATAGGTGGTGCAATCATACATCCACATTGATGGAGACTTCAACCCATGAAGGGTAATGGTTGCGCGAGTCCACGGAGGGCTCCACCCACAAAGGGTCCACGAAGAAGCAACCTTGTCTATCCCACCATGGCCGTTGCCCACGAAGGACTTACCTCACTAGCGGTAGATCTGCATGAAGTAGGCGATCTCCTTGCCCTTACAAACTCCTTGGTTCAACTCCACAATCTTGTCGGAGGCTCCCAAGTGACACCTAGCCAATCTAGGAGACACCACTCTCCAAGAAGTAACAAATGGTGCGTTGATGATGAACTCCTTGCTCTTGTGCTTCAAATGATAGTATCCCCAACACTCAACTCTCTCTCATAGGTTTTGGATCTCGTGGAAAGAAGATTTGAGTGGAAAGCAACTTGGGGAAGGCTAGAGATCAAGATTCATATGGTAGGAATGGAATATCTTGGCCTCAACACATGAGTAGGTGGTTCTCTCTCAGAAATGGTAAGTTGGAAGTGTAGGTTTGTTCTAATGGCTCTCTCCACGAATGAAGAGGAGGTGGAGGGGTATATATAGCCTCCACACAAAATCTAACCGTTACACACAATTTACCAAACTCGGTGGGACCGAATCATGAAACTTGGTCAGACCGATTTAGTAAACCTAGTGACCGTTAGGAATTTCGGTGGGACCGAAATGCAACTCGGTAAGACCGATATGGTTAGGGTTAGGGCATAACGTAATCTCGATGAGACCGATTACACAAATTTGGTGGGACCGATTTTGGTAATTAGCTAACCAGAGAGTTGGTCAGGTAAACTCGGTGGGACCGATTTGCTCTTTTCGGTGAGACCGAAATGTTACAAAAGGGAAACAGAGAGTTTACATTGCAATCTCGGTGGGACCGATCGCTCACTTCGGTTAGACCAAAACATTACGAAAGGAAATAGAGAGATTACAATCCCATCTCGGTGAGACCGAGATCCCTATCGGTAGGACCGATTTGCCTAGGGTTTGTGGCAGTGGCTATGACACTAGAACTCGTGGTGCCGAATAGGAAGAATCGGTCTGAAGGATTTTGGCTTTAGCTTTAGGTCATTTGTGGATGTGGGAAAGTAGTTGAGGGTTTTTGGAGCATATCACCAAGCACATGAGGCAAGAGGCTCATTAAGCAACACCTCATCCCTCCTGGATAGTATTGGATTTTCCTATAGACTCAATGTGATCTTGGATCACTAAAATGTAAAATGAAGAGTCTTGAGCTTTTGAGCTTGAGCCAATCCTTTTTCATTAGTATTTTGAGGGATCCACTTTCATCATCCATGCCATGCCATTCATTGAGCTTTCCTGAAATAATAGTCTTGGAATAGCATTAGCTCAATGAGCTATATGTTGTTATGAATTACCAAAAGCACCTAGGGATAGTTGCACTTTCAATCTCCCCCTTTTTGGTAACTGATGACAACATATAGATCAAAGCTTGGACAAATGATAATAAGATTGAAAAACATCATCGCTTTGAGAAGTATGTGATAAGCAAGAGCTCCCCCTAAATTTGTGCATAGTTTAAGATTTGCTTTGGACTGCAAATGCACAAGGAATTAGGCTCATGGGTTACTCTTCCATGTCACATACATCTTGGTGGCGCGCTCAAAATGATAAAGATTGAATACATGCACTCATCACCAAGCAAAGTGAATGATCACATATGGATAGATAAGATATTATCATCAAACATGCATAAGTGTAGCTTATGATCAAACACATGACCATCAATGTCTCACAAAAACAGCATAGTATCTCAAGCAATCAAAATGAACAAAGTTTAACCACCAAAGCAAGAGAGAACAAAAGCAACACTCTCTCTCTCTCTCGAAGCCTATGATCTATACATTTTTCTCCCCCTTTGGCAACAAGTTACCAAAAAGTTCATAGAAAATGCATAGTGCTAGATCGACTCTCAGGCTTGATCTTCAGGTGGTGGTGTAGAGATAGCTCCTTGGACGAAGGCTTCAGTTGATGTAGAGGGAGCTGGAGGAGTTGGTGCTGGAGCTGGTTGCACTGGAGCTGTAGGAGTTGTAGCTGGTGCAGATGATGTGGCTCTGGTGTCTGGCACAGGCACTGCAGCTGACCTCTGAGCTCTAGGCACTCTGGCAAATACATTAGTGGTAGTCTTGCCCTTCCTCTCCTGCATGTCATCCTGGTGCTACTCCACAACTGACTGAATCTCAGTTACTTTGACATCTAGATCATCGAATTTTTGTTCCATGATTCTTTCCAAGACCTCCTGGTTTTGAGTTAGGGTGGCCAACCCTTTCTCAATCCTCAGTGTTGATGCTATCAAGTAACCAAGCTGCTCCTGCTTGTTCCTCAGAAAGTACTCAGATGCCTCCTCTTGAGTTGGCATCTTGGCAACCTTCTCTTTCCTTGCCTTCTCCTTCTTCTCTTGAGCTTGTACTGATGATGGTTCATTCTCAGCCATGAAAACCCGATTTTCCTCAAAGTCTGGATAAAGAGAAAAATGTTCTTTATCCAATAGATATTTTCCTGTGCCCATCTTTGAGTTAATCAACTCCGGAATCCGAGAGGCATATCCACAGCTTCTCTTTTGATCTGCTGCTGTCCTCTTAATGGTCTCAACCATAAGGCTCATGACCTTGAATTTTTGAGGCACATCAAACAAATGCAACATGTTGATTGCATGCCCTCTAATCATGTTGTGGTCACCAGACTTGGGTAAAAGAGTGTGCCTTAGGATCCAGTTGATTGTAGGCAGCCCTGACAGAAGAAAGTGGACTGATCCAAACTTGAAAGTTTCAAGAGCTTTGTCTGGGATCTCCTTGTACATATGTGACATAGTATTGTGTCCCATTTTATTCTTGGCATAGACATCCAAGTCATCTTCACTCTCCTTGGGGGCATTGATCAGTTTTGCCCACTCCTCAACGGTTGACTGGTACCTCGTACCTTCTAACATCCACATTATTCTGCCATCTGGACAGAAGTGTGCTGTGGAGTAGAATTGCATAATGAGTTCATCATTCCAATTGGTGAGCTTCTGCCCAACAAAATATGCAACTCCACAAGTTTCAAAACTGTCATACACTCTAGGATAGTGTTCTTCATTTTCCTTCATGTAGGTCCAGTCGACCCACCTCATATCACACACTATGGGCTTCTTTTCCAACAAGATTGTCTCATAGAAGTCCTGCTGTTCCTTTGTGTGGAACCTGTAATCAACAGCAGTCCTTCTCCTTGTGGCATATGGATCTGTCAACCTCCAGAGCCTCAACCCTGAGTCTTTTCTGA
The DNA here is from genome assembly GCF_002162155.2 of Triticum dicoccoides. Taxonomy (NCBI): domain Eukaryota; kingdom Viridiplantae; phylum Streptophyta; class Magnoliopsida; order Poales; family Poaceae; genus Triticum; species Triticum dicoccoides. The sequence goes on along the minus strand of NC_041387.1, from coordinate 654,278,241 downwards.
TGTTCATGTCTTCAGCCACAGAATGGGCGTCATTATGATCTGGTATCTTGGGCTTGAGCTTCCTCAGGACTTGTCCTTCTTCATCTTCCTCATCAGCAACTTCAGGCACTGGGGCCTTGTTCTTCTCAGCAGCTGGAATACTCCGGGTATTCCTCTTTGGTGCAAGCTTGGGCTTGGGGGCAACTTTGGGTGCTTCCTTGGGCTTTGATGTTGCAGCCCCTGACTTAATTGCATCACCCATAAGCTTTTGTGCCTTGTGTGCTGGTGCAGCAACCTCTTCTTCCTCTTCCATCATGGAAGGTTGCCCAACAACTCTGGCTATGGTATTTTGACCCTTTCTTTCCTTTTCTTTCCCTCAGCAGCAGGCTCTTTGGATTGAGATTCCAAAGTAATTTGAGTGGAGACTCTGGCTTTGGACATTGGTTGTCTTCCTGCAGGCCTCTTAATCTTCATGCCTGGCTTTACTGCAGTTGAGATGAACTTCTTCTTGAGCTCTACTTTCTTGGAAGTAGCCTCATCCTCTTCTCCTCTATAATCCTCATCCTCAGAATCTAAGGTTCTCTTCTTCCTTGTCCTAGTGGTAGCTTTAGGCAGGTTGCTTGGGGTGCTCCTGCTGCCTTCATCTGAAGTGCTAGAGGGACTAGTGCCCTCACTCATGTGCACCTGCTCTTCTGACTTGTTCTGACTATCACTTTGGTCTGACATGCTGCAAATCACTGACTATCACTTTGTTCTGACTATCACTTTGGTCTTATCATTGTCATTCGTTTTATCTTGATTAGCATGATTAATTGACATTTCATCGTAGTATTCATCACTAGAGTTGTCAACAAGTAAATCATCATCCACAAGCAAGTCATCTTCATCACTATTGAAATCAACATACTCGGGATTCGTTACCTTTGGACCTTTGGCCATGAAGCATCTTCCAATTCCTTAATTTGGTGAGTCAAATATGTCGTAGGAGTTGGTTGACACAAGTGCTAGATCGGCAACACCTTCATCTTGAGTATATTCGGAGTCGGAGTGATAGCTTCTTTCGGAGTGATGGTCGGAGTCGGAGCCGGATACCCATTCACCAACATGAGCTTGATGTCTTCATTTTGTGTAGCTCCTTGATGACTTATCCTTCCTTTCCGAATCCTTGCTTCTCCGTGAGGGTCTTCGTTCATAATGATCATATGTACTCCTCCTCTCTCTTGGTGGTGATTCTTCTCTTTTGCTTCTTCTTTTTGGAGAATCTTCTCTTCTTTTGTAGGGTGTCGTACACTCATTGGAATAGTGTTTGGGTCTCCCACAATTGTAGCAGTTACGCTCTCGACTAGAAGATCTTTTGTCATTGTAAGACCTTGACCTGGAGCTTCTTTCTTTGCTTCTACTCTTGTAGAATTTGTTGAAGTTCTTCACCATTAAGCTCAATTCTTCATTGAAGGTTTGTTTCTCACTTGATGATGTGGGGGCTTCACATGAGGCTTTGTAAGCACCACTTGACTTGTTGTGAAGTTCCTCCTTATCCTTAAGTGACATCTCATGAGCAACAATTCTTCCAATGACTTCGGTTGGCTTGAGATCTTTGTAGTTTGGCATCATTTGGATCAATGTGCACACAGTATCATACTTTCCATCCAATGCTCTTAGGATCTTCTTGATGATGAATCTGTCGGTCATCTCTTCACTCCCTAAGCCGACAATCTCATTTGTGATAAGTGCAAGCCTAGAGTACATTTCAGCGACACCTTCACCATCCTTCATTTTGAACTTGTCAAGCTGACTTTGGAGCACATCCAACTTGGATTCCTTGATGGAGTCGGTACCTTCATGCATATCAATCAAAGTATCCCAAATTTCCTTTGCATTCTCAAGACGGCTGATTTTGTTGAATTCTTCGGGGCACAATCCGTTGAAGATGATATCACAAGCTTGAGCGTTGTATTGCAGCATCTTCAATTCTTCCGCATTAGCTTCATGGTTCAGCTCTCTCCCATCAAAGAATTCACCTTGCAAGCCAATACAAATAATTTCCCAAACGGCGGGGTTATGTCCGAGAATATGCATTTTCATCTTATGCTTCCAACTAGCAAAATTACTACCATCAAAGTAAGGACCTCTACGGTGATAATTTCCCTCACTAGACGCCATACTCTCCTAGGTTGTGAAACCAAGGCTATGATCACCAAAACCTATGGAAATCAAAGCAAATGGAGACCATTGCTCTGATACCACTTGTAGGACCTTGAAGTATGTCTAGAGGGGGGGTGATTAGACTACTTGACCAATTAAAAAACTTAGCCTTTTCCCAATTTTAGAGTTTGGCAGATTTTAGCTATCTTAGGACAAGTCAAGAAATCATCACACGTTTCAAGCAAGCATGCAAAGAGTATATAGGCAGCAAAAATTAAAGCATGCAACTTGCAAGAAAGTAAAGGGAAGGGTTTGGAGGATTCAAACGTAATTGGAGACACGGATGTTTTTGGCGTGGTTCCGATAGGTGGTGCTATCGTACATCCACGTTGATGGAGACTTCAACCCACGAAGGGTAACGGTTGCGCGAGTCCACGGAGGGCTGCACCCACAAGGGTCCACGAAGAAGCAACCTTGTCTATCCCACCATGGCCGTCGCCCACGAAGGACTTGCCTCACTAGCGGTAGATCTTCATGAAGTAGGCGATCTCCTTGCCCTTTCAAACTCCTTGGGTCAACTCCACAATCTTGTCGGAGGCTCCCAAGTGACACCTAGCCAATCTAGGAGACACCACTCTCAAAGAAGTAACAAATGGTGCGTTGATGATGAACTCCTTGCTCTTGTGCTTCAAATGATAGTCTCCCCAACACTCAACTCTCTCTCATAGGTTTTGGATCTCGTGGAAAGAAGATTTGAGTGGAAAGCAACTTGGGGAAGGCTAGAGATCAAGATTCATATGGTAGGAATGGAATATCTTGGCCTCAACACATGAGTAGGTGGTTCTCTCTCAGAAATGGTAAGTTGGAAGTGTAGGTTTGTTCTGATGGCTCTCTCCACGAATGAAGAGGAGGTGGAGGGGTATATATATCCTCCACACAAAATCTAACCGTTACACATAATTTACCAAACTCGGTGGGACCGAATCATCAAACTCGGTCGGACCGATTTAGTAAACCTAGTGACCGTTAGGAATTTCGGTGGGACCGAAATGCAACTCGGTAAGACCGATATGGTTAGGGTTAGGGCATAACGTAATCTCGGTGAGACCGATTACACAAATTCGGTGGGACCGATTTTGGTAATTAGCTAACCAGAGAGTTGGTCAGGTAAACTCGGTGGGACCGATTTGCTCTTTTCGGTGAGACCGAAATGTTACAAAAGGGAAACAGAGAGTTTACATTGCAATCTCGATGGGACCGATCGCTCACTTCAGTTAGACCGAAACGTTACGAAAGGAAACAGAGAGATTACAATCCCATCTTCGTGAGACCGAGATCCCTATCGGTAGGACCGATTTGCCTAGGGTTTGTGGCAGTGGCTATGACACTAGAACTCGGTGGTGCCGAATAGGAAGAATCGGTGTGAAGGATTTTGGCTTTAGGTTTAGGTCATTTGTGGATGTGGGAAAGTAGTTGAGGGTTTTTGGAGCATATCACCAAGCACATGAAGCAAGAGGCTCATTAAGCAACACCTCATCCCTCCTTGATAGTATTGGCTTTTCCTATAGACTGAATGTGATCTTGGATCACTAAAATGTAAAATGAAGAGTCTTGAGCTTTTGAGCTTGAGCCAATCCTTTGTCATTAGTATTTTGAGGGATCCACTTTCATCATCCATGCCATGCCATTCATTGAGCTTTCCTGAAATAATAGTCTTGGAATAGCATTAGCTCAATGAGCTATATGTTGTTATGAATTACCAAAAGCACCTAGGGATAGTTGCACTTTCAATCTCCCCCTTTTTGGTAACTGATGACAACATATAGATCAAAGCTTCGACAAATGATAATAAGATTGAAAAACATCGTCGCTTTGAGAAGTATGTGATAAGCAAGAGCTCCCCCTAAATTTGTGCATAGTTTAAGATTTGCTTTGGACTGCAAATGCACAAGGAATTAGGCTCATGGGTTACTCTTCCATGTCACATACATCTTGGTGGAGCGCTCAAAATGATAAAGATTGAATACATGCACTCATCACCAAGCAAAGTGAATGATCACATATGGATAGATAAGATAATATCATCAAACATGCATAAGTGTAGCTTATGATCAAACACATGACCATCAATGTCTCACAAAAATAGCATAGTATCTCAAGCAATCAAAATGAACAAAGTTTAACCACCAAAGCAAGAGAGAACAAAAGCAACACTCTCTCTCTCTCAAAGCCTATGATCTATACATTTTTCTCCCCCTTTGGCAACAAGTTACCAAAAAGTTCATAGAAAATGCATAGTGCTAGATCGACTCTCAGGCTTGATCTTCAGGTGGTGGTGTAGAGATGACTCCTTGGACGAAGGCTTCAGTTGATGTAGAGGGAGCTGGAGGAGTTGGTGCTGGAGCTGGTTGCACTGGAGCTGTAGGAGCTGTAGCTGGTGTAGATGATGTGGATCTGGTGTCTGGCACAGGCACTACAGCTGACCTTTGAGCTCTAGGAACTCTGGCAAATACATTAGTGGTAGTCTTGCCCTTCCTCTCCTGCATGTCATCCTGGAGCTGCTCCAAAACTGACTGAATCTCAGTTACTTTGACATCTAGATCATAGAATTTTTTTTCCATGATTCTTACCAAGCTCTCCTGGTTTTGAGTTAGGGTGTCCAACCCTTTCTCAATCCTCGGTGTTGATGCTATCAAGTAACCAAGCTGCTCCTGCTTGTTCTTCAGAAAGTACTCAGATGCCTCCTCTTGAGTTGGCATCTTGGCAGCCTTATCTTTCCTTACCTTCTCCTTCTTCGCTTGAGCTTGTACTGATGATGGTTCATTCTCAGCCATGAAAACCTGATTTTCCTCAAAGTCTGGATAAAGAGGAAAATGTTCTTTATCCAATAGATATTTTCCTGTGCCCATCTTTGAGTTAATCAACTTCGGAATCTGAGGGGCATATCCACAGCTTCTCTTTTGATCTGCTGCTGTCCTCTTAATGGTCTCAACCGTAAGGCTCATGACCTTAAATTTTTGAGGCACCTAAAACAAATGCAACATGTTGATTGCATGCCCTCTAATCATGTTGTGGTCACCAGACTTGGGCAAAAGAGTGTGCCTTAGGATCCAGTTGATTGTAGGCAGCCCTGACAGAAGAAAGTGGACTGATCCAAACTTGAAAGTTTCAAGAGCTTTGTCTGGGATCTCCTTGTACATATGTGACATAGTATTGTGTCCCATTTTCTTCTTGGCATAGACATCCAAGTCATCTTCACTCTCCTTAGGGGAATTGATCAGTTTTGCCCACTCCTCAATGGTTGACTGTTACCTCGTACCTTCTGACATCCACACTATTCTGCCATCTAGATAGAAGTGTGATGTGGAGTAGAATTGCATAATGAGTTCATCATTCCAGTTGGTGAGCTTCTGCCCAAAAAAATATGCAACTCCACAAGTTTCAAAACTGTCATACACTCCAGGATAGTGTTCTTCATTTTCCAGTCGACCCACCTCATATCACACAATATGGGCTTCTTGTCCAACAAGATTGTCTCATAGAAGTCCTGCTGTTCCTTTGTGTGGAACCTGTAATCAACAGCAGTCCTTCTCCTTGTGGCATATGGATCTGTCAACCTTCATAGCCTCAACCCTGAGTCTTTTCTGATGCTCATGTCTTTAGCCACAGGATGGGCATCATTATGGTCTGGTATCTTGGGCTTGAGCTTCCTCAGGACTTGTCCTTCTTCATCCTCCTCATCAGCAACTTCAGGCACTGGGGCCTTGTTCTTCTCAGCAGCTGGAATACTCCTGGTATTCCTCTTTGGTGCAAGCTTGGTCTTGGGGGCAGCTTTGGGTGCTTCCTTGGGCTTTGATGTTGCAGCCCCTGACTTAATTGCATCACCCATAAGCTTTTGTGCCTTGGGTGCTAGTGCAGCAACCTCTTCTTCCTCTTCCATCATGGAAGGTTGTCCAACAACTCTGGCTATGGTCTTTTTGACCCTTTCTTTCCCTCAGCAGCAGTCTCTTTGGATTGAGATTCCAAAGGAATTTGAGTGGAGACTCTGGCTTTGGACATTGGTTGTCTTCCTGCAGGCCTCTTAATCTTCATGCCTGGCTTTACTGCAGTTGAGCTGAACTTCTTCTTGAGCTCTACTTTCTTGGAAGTAGCCTCATCCTCTTCTGCTCTATAATCCTCATCCTCAGAATCTGAGGTTCTCTTCTTCCTTGTCCTAGTGGTAGCTTTAGGCAGGTTGCTTGGGGTGCTCCTGCTGCCTTCATCTGAAGTGCTAGAGGGACTAGTGCCCTCACTCATGTGCACCTGCTCTTCTGACTTGTTCTGACTATCACTTTGGTCTGACATGCTGCAAATCACTGACTGCTGACCCTGTGAAGAGTTATAGATGAGATAGAGTGGATGAGCATCACAAAATGCAGAGATTTTTGCAAAAGAATGATTCAAAAAAATCAGTTTTAGTTTTCCACAGAAAGCATTTCGGATCAACCGATTTTCAAACTCGGTGATACCGAAGCAGTTTTGGAACCTAAACTGATGAACTCGGTTGGACCGAGTCACAGTTCGGTGGCACCGAGACTGCTAGGGTTTCACAAAGTCCTAAAATCGGTCTCACCGATTAGCAATTCTCGGCCAGACCGAGAGTTACTAGTGCAATGGCATAAGCCAAATCTCTGGGACCGAGTTTTTCAACTCGGTGGGTCTGAGATGGTTTCTGCGGAAACCTAACCCTAAATTTTCAAATCTCATCTAATCTAAGGATTGCATTGACTGGATAGGAGTGTTTCAATCATGGCAAGAATCATTAAGAACACAATTTGCTAGGAATCGGATGAGGATAGCACAGAGATCGAGTCCATACCCTATCTTGGCGATGAACTCGCTACGGCGGCAACGGCGGGGGTGAAATCCGTTGACGGCGGCGGAGACCAGCGACAGGAGGCGGCTGGCGACGAGGAGACGATCCGAAGACCCTAATGGCAGAGCGAGCTATTGCGCGGGCGAAGAGGTTTGGAGAAATTTCCAAATTTTTGCCCGTGACTATATATAGCCCGACCCTGTCGGTGTGACCGAGTGGAACAACTCGGTGGCACCGAGATGCATAACTGTGTACAGTTACAGCAACTCGGTATGATCGAAAAGTTCAAATCGGTTGCACCGAGATTGAAAACCTAGATCGACTTAGTGATCTCGGTGGGACCGAAAAGGAGGAATCGGTCAGACCGATAATCACAAAGAAGTTTTGGAAGTTTAAGTCTATGACGAATCGGGGACTCCGAGTGCTCCTCACACAGAGTGGTTCGAATCTGACTTGATCAAATTTTGTGATGTAGCATGAATATAGTTTGAGACGAGAAAAGTATAGATAGCTAGAGAAGGTTCTTAGGCATTCTTGTCCATCCACTTGGCAAAAAGAAAAAGAACCAAACAATCAAAACAACAAGTGGATGTCCTTGAATGAGTAAAATATGCACCAACATGCTCACACAATAAGATGGCAAATGAAATATGTGGCAAAACATGCACAACCAATTCTAGCATCTATCAAACAATTGGCGATGACTAGGTCATCTATATATGAGTATATTGACTTAGGAGTCAAATGAAAACATTTGATCATAGGTCATACTCATCGTTCAAGCTCAAGTGGGGTTACCACTTTTACATAATGCATCGACGTGTTCACACCATTAGAGTTGCTTTGACTCAATTCTTAGAGTTAAGCTCCCTCTAGATGTGAGATCCCCTTTTAGAGGGATGAACTAACCTTGGGTTTTGTCGATGATGACTTCATGTAGGTGTCGAAGATGTGGATGCTCAAGGTTGATTTAGATCATTTGGAGCAATCCTTTGGAGTGAATTGCACTTTCAACATACCTACATGGGTTAGTCCCACAAGGAACAAACAAGAATATCCATAGACATAGAGTGATGCACACACAAGATAATGTCCATGAAATCACTAGGTTAGCTTGTCCCTTGCCTTACCAACATGAGGGTTTGTGACTCCTTGAACTAGTGCAAGATGTGGAAGTTGATTGCACTTGTTGTTGCCAAAAAGATATGAGTGAAGAATGTTGGCAGAGTCACCCTCAAAAACTCTCTAGTTCTTCTTCTTCGGGATCCACATCATCTTGATGGGAATCCTTGGAGTTGTAGTTGTACTTGATGAAGTAGAACTTGACGTAGTCTTGGGAACCCACTTGACCGAGACCTTAGGTGCTTCTTCAAATGCATCAATCTCTTCTTGAAGCTTGTCCTTGCCTTTGTTCTTGTGGTCTTGTGGTGGAAGATCATCTTGTGCTTGTGTTCCTTCGAAGGAAGTAGGATCATACTTCTCTTGTTGAGGAACAAACTTCGTCTTGGGGTATTGATCTTCTTCCCACTCAACTCCATTGGCATTGAACTTTCGTTCAAAACCAACACCTTGATTCTTCCGGTGCCTTCCTGGCTTGCGTACAATTTCCTCGAATTGCTTACTCCCGGCAAGGCTCTTGTAAACACCTTTCTCTATAATTCCCTTCAATAAGCTATTTTTGCTCAAGTGTAACTTGGCTAAGAGAATCATTAGTGGAATCAAGAGAACTACTAGAAGCAACAATATTGGATTTGACATTATTATTGTTACTACTAGAGGAAGTATATTTCTTGTACTTGTTACTAGACTTGACTTGAGGCATGTAAGTAGATAAGAGTAAACGCTTGGCAATGTAAGAAGAACTTTTCTTGCGGCGGATCTCGGGTAGGGGTCCCGAACTGTGCGTCTAAGGCTAATGGTAACAGGAAGCAGGGGACACGATGTTTTCCCAGGTTCGGGCCCTCTCGATGGAGGTAATACCCTACTTCCTGCTTGATTGATCTTGATGATATGAGTATTACAAGAGTTGATCTACCACGAGATCGTAGAGGCTAAACCCTAGAAGCTAGCCTATGATTATGATTGTTTTGTCCTACGGACTAAACCCTCCGGTTTATATAGACACAAGAGGGGGCTATGGTTACACAGAGTCGGTTAGAGAGAAGGAGATCTACATATCCGAATAGCCAAGCTTGCCTTCCACGCAAAGGAGAGTCCCATTCGGACACGGGACGGAGTCTTCAATCTTGTATCTTCATAGTCCAATAGTCCGGCCAAAGTATATAGTCCGGTTGTTCGAGGACCCCTTAATCCAGGACTCCCTCAGTAGCCCCTAAACCAGGCTTCAATGACGATGAGTCCGGTGCGCAGATTGTCTTCGGCATTGCAAGGCGGGTTCCTTCTCCGCATACTCCATAGAAGATTTTGGACACAAGAATCGTGTTCGGCTCAGCAAGACAAATTCCACATACCTCCGTAGAGAGTACAATATTACAGAAATATAATCCGCTGATAGCTTTTTATAGCATGACATCACGCCACGGTCTGGTCATTATTCGAACCACTTTTCATAACCAGCCACTACACACGCCGCGAGGTGGTTTTATTGGCACGTCTTGTCGAAGCTGAGATCGTGTCCCCCTTATCACGGGATTCTCATCAATACAGGTGTGGGTAACCCAACCGTGCTTGTTTAATATGACTCCTCGATTTTAGGCAAGTCCCAAACGGTCACGCGGGGGACGCTTGATATTTGTCCTCTTTATAAAGGGGGGCCAAGACCTATCCTTTTCTTCCCACGCTTGATCCTTCCCCTCCCGCACCTCGAGTTCCAACACCCAAGGCTCAAGCTAAAGCACTTCGGACCTTCATGTCCGGATCCAATCTTCAAGGCCGGTGGATGGCCTCCTCCGTCACAAAGGAGGACATCCAGAAGCTTAGGGAGGCCAGGTATCTCACCGCCGAAATCCCACACAGGCTGCCTGCTCATGGGCAGGTCATCCCCACTCCCGAACCCAAAGAGAGTGTCGTATTTATTTCCCACTTCCTCTGAGGGCTAGGTTTTAGTCTTGATCCCTTCGTGAGGGGGCTTATGTTCTATTACGGGCTAGATTTCCATGATCTAGCTCCGGATTCCATCCTTCACATCTCGTCGTTTATCGTCATGTGTGAAGCCTTTCTCCGCATTACCCCCACTTCGGCCTGTGGGTCAAGACCTTCAATGTGAGGCCGAGGGTGATTGACGGGCGTCACGCAGAGTGCGGAGGTGCTATAATAAGCAAAGACGTCGACGCCCCATGGACAAAGGGTTCTTTTGCGGAAACATCTGATTTATGGCAGCAAGAGTGGTTTTATATCATAGCTCCCCGAGGCACAAAGCGGGTGGCCCCTCTAGCATTCCGCTCGGGGCCCCTGCCGCAACTGGCGTCATGGGTCAACAAGGGGCTGGATTGGGGGCCGATTAACGACGTGCTGACACTGCAAAGCCACATCCGAGACCTCCTTAAGAGGGATGTCAGTCTTGTCAAGATAATGCAAGTGATGTTGGTTCGTCGAGTCCTGCCCTGCCAGCGTCGTCCTCTCCGTATGTGGGAGTTCAACCTGGAAGGACTGCGAACCATTCAACAATTCTTCGGCATGACGCTCAAAGAGATGTATGGGTCATTCTTCGGATCACGAATAAAGTGTCCGGACACCATCGAGGACGTGGGTCTCAATTGCAACCGCCCAGATACCCAAGTAAGTAATTCTGCTACCGAACACACCATCCTTTATGTTTATTATAACATCATTCTGAAAAATTGCTACCTGCCAGGACTGGCTAAGGAAGGCGGAGAGGATTAGGTGTTCGTCCTCTCTTCTCAAAGGATCGCCAGATCCTTTGTTGACCAGGATGCTTGAGCGCGCGCCGTATCAGGTACCATCAGGAGAGGACGAGGGGAGGAATAGAGAAGCCATAGGTGGGCCTCATATTTTACACATCCAAATTGGGGGAGTAAGCGCCTCCACGAAGGAGGACAATCGGGGAGGGGAACCTAAAATCCCCTCTCCTCAAGGTAAGAAAAGGGTCGCCTCTGAAGATTTGGAAACGGAGGCTTCTAAATGAGGGAAGAAAACCTCGCCAAGGGGCCCTGCCCTCGAGGGCGTTCTTGCCGCACAATGCCCGCAAGGGGGGCAGCCCTCCACCGAGCCGTAAGTAAAAGAGTACTTTGGTAAATATACCTCGTTTCGTCTCTGAGGATAATCACAGAAACATATTTGTCGCAGTCCGGCTTGTAGCCCTTCTCCACAGAGTTCGTCCTCGGGGGATCTTCCTCCAGAGATGATGGAGAGCGAGACGCCTCCCCCTGCCTCCCCGTTACATGGGGCGGACGACCCCGAGGTGTCTTCACGGAGGATTTCTCCTAATCCACCAAGGCCAGAAGTTGACACTTCGGCTGCTCAGAGTCTGGAATATCCGGCTCCCAAACAGAGCTTCAGGAGGAGTCCGGGATTGTCCGGCACACATCCGGACACACTAATGGGCCTTCTGGAGCAAGCGTCCATCTCAGAGACACATCGTGCCTTAATGGGTACGGTGGTTGAGAGGATTTCATCCGCGAAAAGCGGTTTGGATGAAGCTTTAACGAGTCTGCTGAGAGGCTTTGAGGTACGCAAAAAATGTATTATTGATGGTACCACACATGCTAAGTGTGCTCTTTATAGATAGTATCCCCTGAGACTCTGGTTGCCATCAACGTAGCAAACAGAGGATCATAATCTCTAGTAATAAGCGCGCTGCTTTATGTGCAGGTGGCTGAGAGTCCGGCGGCTGACCGATCTGCTGACTTTGCCGAATTAAAGCGGCAGCTTGACGTGGCCGATGCCGACATCACGCTGGTTAACCGGCGGCTTGATGAGGCCCAAGGTATGTATATTCGGCTTGTCAGCAAATGTTTAAGAGGAGCATGATGCTAGTATCTATAATATGCTGTGACTGCAGATGGAGCTGCTACCGTGGAGACTCTTCGGGCGGAGCTTGCCCGAGGCAAGGAGCAAGCCCGAATAAGTGATGCAGCTGCTCTGAAGGCGGTCGAAGAGTTAAGAGCCGAACAGGCTGCTCATCGCCAGAGGGAACAAAAGATACCCCAGATGGCTACCAAACTGGAAGATGCCGCCAACCGCCATGAGCTCCTTGAAAAGGAAAATCAAGCAAAAGCGGCTGACCTGAAGAAGGCCCTGGAGGCAGCCAAGGAAACCCGCTCTGAAATGAGGGGGATAAGGGAGGAGCTTAGTGAAGCCGGAGATATCGTGTCTGGGATGCCCTATTTGTTGCGGATGAAATTCGGAGATCCGAAGTATGACCCTCTGAATCACTTGTGGAGTGCGGCGGACGCGTATGCAGACCTGGCAAAGAGTGCTGCTGATGCGACCGAGTTTTTCAAAGATCGGAAAGACCATAAGGCTGAGAGGTTATTCTGGTCGCAGTTCAGTGCCCCGACGCGTCCGCTGCCATTGAATGAAAAGATGGCCGCATGGGCCGAACTCCACAGGTTGTCCGGGCTTGCTATGAGGTCTGTCGTGGATCATCTTTGGCCACGTGGACCAAGGCCGGATAGCTACTTTGGGTTGGTGCAACAATTCCTTGGTGCTGTGTCGCATATCGATGCTGTGAAGAGGTCGGCGTGCATAGAGGGTGTGCGGATGGCTCTTGCCCGTGTTAAAACATACTGGGCTCGGATGGAAACCACCGCTATTGCAACCCGGGGCGTGGCGGAAGGCCAGGACCCGGCCGAGCACTATTTTGAAGAAGTTTTAGAAGGCACCCGTTTAATAGAGGCTCAGTGCTCGAAGAGTGCCATGTTCGAATGACATGTATCTCGATTGTAAAGACAACACTATTTTGATTATAAAGGTTGTGTTTATACTTTTGCCCGAAAGTATTATAATGCCTCCTGTGCGGCCGTTTATGTATGTATATAACCTGAAAGTTTGCAGTCGTTGGCTTCAGCCCCCACGCATATAATGCGGGGGGTGTTCGAGAAAATGCGTAGTCACACTTGATCCAACATCTTGGTCCATTAAGGAGGTGGTAGCACGGCGAACCAGGCAATCGGACTATATAGCTATAACACTTTCACTTAGCCATAGGAGTTTGACAGTGGGGCTACTATATAGCCCCTGGTACTTTCGCGTTCATCCGGATATGGTGCACGTATGTACGTGACCGGGAAACCGGTCCTTCGTTAATGCGGAGGAATCGCGAAGATTCCGCTGGGTTATCGAGTGGTTGACCAGTCTCGCGCTGTATCATGACAGTCAGTTTTCGGCTTTCTCTACTTAGGTGCTGATCCAGATGAACCAGGGAACAATCGCAGTAGTTCTCCTGGTGCCGCCTTAGCCGATAGAGCGGAACGTAAGGTAGCAAAACACGGGAGCCGGGCAAACCCAACATTTGACCAAAGACATGATTCAGAGCTGGTGCATATAAGGCCAAACTCGCGACACCGAACACTCCCTAAGGTATTCGGACTTTATAATGTGTACTGGGCTGAATAACGCCCTTGATAATAAGCCCTGAGTTTCCAGGTATGAGCAATAGTCTGGTGTGACAAAAATTCCGAAAACGCCAGTATCCCTCCCGGTTGTATAAAGTTTCCGGAGGGGAAGAAGCAACAAGAGACATTAAAAAGGTTTACGCAGGGTCTTAATCTAAAAAGAAACCTTTGAGCGGGGCCCTGTTGCACGTCTGCGCCTTTATCTCTGTCGTGCCATATCCTGGAAGGGTGTAGCACGATGATCATCTGTAAAAAGAAAAAACCCAGGTGAAAGACTTCGTGCGAGGAGTTCGTTAATCTGAATGAACCATGAAAATGCAATATGTTATTGTATTGATAGGGTCGAGCCAAACTATGGGCTCTTTTTGCGGGCAGCCCCTAGCATCTTTTATGGGGAAATCCCAACTAGGCTGTTACATTGGGTGGAGCGCCAGACTTGTCTAACCGTGTTCGTGGTCTTGACGACCGACCATTTATCCTGGTTGGAGGGACCGCTCAGTGTTCGGCTGCTAGCGCCACCACGTATTCTTCCGCGCGTAAGGAACGCTCTGTATTTCCGCTAACTGTGATGACGCCGCGCGGACCGGGCATCTTAAGTTTAAGGTAGGCGTAATGCAGTACTACATTAAAACAAGCAAAGGCCGTTCTTCTGAGTAGTGCGTGATAGCCGCTTCAGAATGGAGCGATGTTGAAGGTTAGTTCCTCGCTTCTGAAGTTGTCGGGGGAACCGAATACAACCTCTAGTACTAGAGAGCCCGTACAGTGGGCCTCAACACCTGGTATCACTCCTTTAAAGGTAGTGTTCCTTAGGCCAATTCTTGAAGGGTCTATCCCCATTTTGCGGATAGTGTCCTAATATATCAGGTTTAGACTACTGTCGCCATCCATAAGGACTCGGGTGAGATGGTATCCATCAATTATTGGGTCGAGCACCAAGGTAGCCGATCCTCCGTGCCGGATACTAGTCGGATGATCCCTGCGATCAAAGGTGATCGGGCAGGCCGACCAGGGATTGAATTTGGGGGCGACAGGCTCCACAGCGTATATGACTCGGAGTGCGCGTTTGCGCCTACTCTTTGGAATGTGAGTTGCGTAAATCATATTCACTGTTTTGACTTCTGGTGGGAATTTTTTCTGTCCTCCAGTGTTCGGCTGGCGAGGCTCATCCTCGTATTCACTTGGCATCTCCCTCCCCTTGTGTTCAGCATTTAGCTTGCCGGCCTGCTTGAAAACCCAACATTCTCTGTGGGTGTGATTTGCAGGTTTCTCGGGGGTGCCGTGAATCTGACATAATTTTTCTAGAATCTTATTTAGGCTGGATGGTCCATCGCTGCCTTTAAATGGCTTCTTCCATTGACCGGGTCGAGAGCCCCTGAATCCGGCGTTGACCGTCGTGTTCTCTGGGCTGCCATCATTGTTTCGACACTTGTTTCTGTTGCTCGCGGTTTCCCCTTGCCATCCCTGACTTCGGATGTGCCTGGGTCGCTGGTGCCGCTACGGGCCAGCCAGCTGTCCTCGCCCGCGCAAAAGCGAGTCATAAGGCTTGTTAGGGCTGCCATTGTCCTCGGCTTTTCCTGGCCAAGGTGTCTGGCAAGCCATTCGTCCCGGATACTGTGTTTGAAGGCTGCTAAGGCTTCGGCGTCCGGGCAATCGACTATCTGATTCTTCTTAGTAAGAAATATGTTCCGGAGTTTTCGGGCTGACTCTACGGGCTGTTGAATTATGTGACTTAGGTCGTCTACGTACGGAGGTCGGACATAGGTCCCTTGAAAATTGGCCCTAAAAGCATCCTCAAGTTCTTCCCAACTTCCAATTGAGTTTTCTGGAAGGCTTTTCAACCAGTGCTGAGCTGGTCCTTTCAATTTGAGGGGTAGGTATTTAATGGCGTGGAGATCATCTCCAAGAGCCATGTGGATATGAAGGATAAAGTCTTCAATCCAGACCCCAGGTTCTGTAGTTCCGTCGTATGCCTCTATATTCACGGGTTTAAATCCTTCCGAAAATTCATGGTCCAGCACCTCATCGGTGAAGCACAGAGGGTGTGCGGCACCCCTGTATTTGGACGTGTCGTGGCATACTGTCGACAGTTGTTGTGTTCGGTGCTGATTCCTAGCTGGTATTTGATCAATGTGATCGTGTCGGTAGCTCTGATCCTGTGCCGAAGCACGCTTCCTAGATCCATAGATGGACCTGGCCATACCAGACTTTTTGTCCAGGAGCTCACGTAAATCGTGTGCTGTCTTGTGTGCGGCATCATTAGCCGTCTTGTCACGGCCACAGGGCGGTCGGTCCGGCTGATCGGTAGTTTTCGGCTGAATGGGCTCTATGGCCTTGTTGTCGAATTCGGGCAGCAGCTTGCGCTTTGGATAGCTCTTTGTGTGACGTTCGCCACCATATTTTTCTTCTGTCTCGAGCACTTTGTTCCACCTCCGGTTGAGTGTATCCTGCGCGGCCTTAAGGCTTTGCTTCTGCTTCTTTAGGCTCCTCGCCGTGGCAATAAGCCTTCTGTGGAGGTTCTCTTGTTCCGAGAGTTTTTCTGGGATGATGAGTGCATCATCGTCCGGGCTGTTCTCCTCTCCGGAGATAGTTTGTTGAATTTTACCCTCGGGATCGGCGTTATCTAACGTCGGCTCCGGACTGTTTTCACTGTCCCCTAGCTCACCCTGCTCCATCGCTGGGTTCATGGGGTCGTCGTTTCCTTTGGAGTCAACCGGGGTATTATTATTTCTTGCGCTATTGTCGTTGTTTTTACTGTGGCGGGATTTAGAGCGGCGTCTACGGCGCCACTTTGGTGGCTTATCGAGGGGATTATCCTTCGTTGCATCGTCACCATCGCCTTCTCTTAGTGTGTCCACCATATATATATATATATATATATCATATGGTGAGGTGGATGTCCAACGCCCAGTGGGCGGTGGTTCCTATTCTTCTCCCGCGTCGTCGTAAATACCGTCGACGTCTTCGGAGTCGAAACCGAGCGTGTCGGTTAAGTCATCGACAGTGGCTATGAAGTGGGTGGTGGGTGGGGAACGAATTTCTTCATCGTCCGCTTCCCACTCGAGCCGGATATAGTTCGGCCAAGAATCTCCCGACAGGGAAAGAGACCTTAATGAGTTTAGCACATCTCCTAAGGGAGAGTGCTGAAAAATATCCGCGGCAGTGAACTCCATGATGGGTGCCCAAACAGATTCGATAGGCACGGACGCACGCGGTTCGGATCCTGTAGCCGGAGGCGAGTCCGAGGGTCCGATGACACCACCCTCACAGGAGGTGGGATCAGTGTTCGGCTCCAACGCCGATGAGTGCGCGGCCTCTGTGGCAGGGCCCATCCACCCATCCTCGGAAGGCACGATCTGCTCCGGATTGATTCCCGGCGCCGCCGCAGGCGTGATCTCCCGAATAGTGTCTGATGGCAGATCAAAGTCATGCCCGTCGTGACCGTCCGGCGCGCCTATCATGGGCTCAAATCCGTCGAAGATCAAGTCTCCGCGGATGTCAGCAGTATAGTTCAAGCTTCCAAACCTGACCTGACAGGCAGGGGCGTAGCTATCGATCTGCTCCAGATGGCCAAGCGAGTTGGCCCGCAGTACGAAGCCGCCGAATACGAAGATCTGTCCGGGAAGGAAAACCTCCCCCCAGACTGCGTCATTGAAGATGATTGAAGGAGTCATCAAGCCTTATCATGATGACACAGTGGAACTCTCAATGAAAGCACCAATGTCGGTGTCAAAACCGACGGATCTCGGGTAGGGGGTACCAAACTGTGCGTCTAAGGCTAATGGTAACAGGAGGCAGGGGACACGATGTTTTACCCAGGTTCGGGCCTTCTCGATGGAGGTAATACCCTACTTCCTGCTTGATTGATCTTGATGATATGAGTATTACAAGAGTTGATCTACCACGAGATCGTAGAGGCTAAACCATAGAAGCTAGCCTATGATTATGATTGTTGTTGTCCTACGGACTAAACCCTCCGGTTTATATAGACACCAGAGGGGGCTAGGGTTACACAGAGTCGGTTAGAGAGAAGGAGATCTACATATCCGAATGGCCAAGCTTGCCTTCCACGCAAAGGAGAGTCCCATTCGGACACGGGACGAAGTCTTCAATCTTGTATCTTCATAGTCCAACAGTCTGGCCAAAGTATATAGTCCGGCTGTCCGAGGACCCCTTAATCCAGGACTCCCTCAGGGGGCGCCCCAAGAGGATACACCAAGCCCTTGGTGCCCCTCTCTCTCCCGTTACTTCATAGTTCCACCGCCTCGTCCCGGCGACTCTTAGCGAAGCGCTATTGGTGCTCCACCACTACCATCACCACCATGCCATCGTGTTGGTTGTGATCCCATCTACTTCTCCTCTCCTGCTTGCTTGATCAAGAAGGAGGAGACGTCATCGAGCCGCACATGTGCTAAACTCGGAGGTGCCGTACGTTCGGCACTAGATCGGTTGGATCATGATCGGATCGCGAAGAGTACGACTATATCAATCGCGTGATAAACACTTCCACTTACGGTCTACGAGGTTATGTGGACACACTCTCCCCCTTGTTTCTATGCATCTCCTAGATAGATCTTGTGTTAGCATAGGAAATTTTGAAATTGAATGCTACGGTTCCCAAACAGTGGCATCCAAGCCAGGCCTATGCGTAGATGATATGCACGAGTAGAACACAAAGAGTTGTGGGCGATCATAGTCATACTGCTTACCACCAATGTCTTATTTTGAGTCGGCGGTGTTGTTGGATGAAGCGGCCCGGACCAACCTTACATGACCACGTTCATGAGACCGGTTCCACCGATAGACATGCAACTTCTTTTGCATAAAGGTGGCTAGCGGGTGTCTATTTCTCCAACTTTAGTTGAATCGAATTTGACTATGGTCGGTCCTTGTTGAAGGTTAAAACAACAAACTTGACGAAACATCATTGTGGTTTTGATGCGTAGGTAAAAATGGTTCTTGCTAGAAGACGTAGCAGCCACATAAAACTTGCAACAACAAAGTAGAGGACTTCTAACTTGTTTTTGCAAGGCATGTTGTGATGTGATATGGTCAAGACATGATGTGACATACGTTATTGTATGAGATGATCATTTTTTTGTAAAAAGTTATCGGCAGCTGGCAGGAGCCTTATGGTTGTCTCTTTATTGTATGAGATGCACACACCATGTAATTGCTTTACTTTATCACTATGCGTTAGCGATAGTTGTAGAAGCAATAGTTGGTGAGACGACCATGAAGCTATGATGAAGATCAATGTGTCAAGCCGGTGACGATGGAGATCATGACGGTGCTTTGGAGATGGAGATCAAAAGCACAAGATGATGATGGCTATATCATGTCACATATTTTGATTGCATGTGATGTTTATCTTTTATGCATCTTATTTTTCTTAGTACGGCGGTAGCATTATAAGATGACCCCTCACTAAAATTTCAAGGTATAAGTGTTCTCCCTGAGTATGCACCATTGCGACAGTTCGTCGTGCCGAGACACCACGTGATGATCGGGTGTGAGAAGCTCTACGTTCACATACAACGGGTGCAAGACAGTTCTGCACGTGTGGAATACTCGAGTTAAACTTGACGAGCCTAGCATGTACAAACATGGCCTCGGAACACCGAGACCGAGAGGTCGAACATGAATCATATAGTAGATATGATCAACAAAGAGATGTTCACCATTGAAAACTACTCCATCTCACATGATGATCGGACATGGTTTAGTTGATATGGATCACGTGATCATTTTGATGACTTGAGGGATGTCTATCTAAGTGGGAGTTCTTAAGTAATATGATTAATTGAACTTAAATATATCATGAACTTAGTCCTTATAGTTTTTTTGCATATCTATGTTGTAGATCAATGGCCCGTGCTACCGTTCCCTTGAATTTTAATGCGTTCCTAGAGAAAGCTAAGTTGAAAGATGATAGTAGCAACTACACAGACTAGGTCCGTAACTTGAGGATTATCCTCATTGCCGCATAGAACAATTATGTCCCTGATGCACCGCTAGGTGAAAGGCCTGCTGCAGGAGCAGATGCTTATGTTATGAACGTCTAGCAAGCTCGATATGATGACTACTCGATAGTTCAGTGTGCCATGCTTTACGTCTTAGAATCAGGACTTCAAAGACGTTTTGAACGTCATGGAACATATGAGATGTTCCAGGAATTGAAGTTAATATTTCAAGCAAATGCCCGAGTTGAGAGCTATGAAATCTCCAACAAGTTCTATAGCTACAAGATGGAGGAAAACAGTTCTGTCAGTGAACACATACTCAAAATGTCTGGGTATTACAATCACTTGACCCAGCTGGCAGTTAATCTTCCAATTGATTGTGTCATTGAAAGAGTTCTCCAATCACTGCCACCAAGATGCAAGAGCTTTGTGATGAACTATAACATGCAAGGAATGGACAAGACTACCGCCAAGCTCTTCGCAATGCTAAAAGCTGCGGAGTTAGAAATCAAGAAGCATCATCAAGTGTTGATAGTTAACAAGACCACAAGTTTCAAGAAAAAGGGCAAAGGAAAGAATGGGAACTTAAAGAAGAATGGCAAGCAAGTTGCCACTCCCGGCAAGAAGCCCAAGTCTGGACCTAAGCCTAAAACTGAGTGCTTCTACTGCAAAGGGACTGGACACTGGAAGCGGAACTGCCCCAAGCATTTGGCGGATAAGAAGGATGGCAAAGTGAACAAAGGTATATTTGATATACATGTTATTGATGTGTACCTTACTAATGCTCGTAGTAGCGTCTGTGTATTTGATATTGGTTATGTTGCTCATATTTGCAACTCGAAACAGGGGCTACGGATGAAACGAAGATTGGCTAACAACGAGGTGACGATGCGCGTCGGAAATGGTTCCAAGGTTGATGTGATCGCCGTCGGCACGCTGCCTCTACATCTACCTTCGGGATTAGTTTTAGACCTGAATAATTGTTATTTGGTGCCAGCGTTGAGCATGAACATTATATCTAGATCTTGTTTGACGCGAGACGATTATTCATTTAAATCAGAGAATAATGGTTGTTCTATTTATATGAGTAATATCTTTTATGGTCATGCACCCTTGAAGAGTGGTCTATTTTTGTTGAATCTCGATCGTGGTGATACACATATTCATAATATTGATGCCAACAGATGCAAAGTTGATAATGATAGTGCAACATATTTGTGGCACTGCCGTTTAGGTCATATTGATGTAAAGCACATGAAGAAACTCCATGTAGATGAACTTTTGGAATCACTTGATTATGAATCATTTGATGCCTGCGAACCATGCCTCATGGGCAAGATGACCAAGACTTAGTTGTCTGGAACAATGGAGCGAGCCACTGACTTATTGAAAAAAATACATACCGATGTATGCAATCCGTTGAGTGTTGAGGCTCGCGGCGGGCATCGTTATTTTTTGACCTTCACAGATGAGATGAGCAGATATGGGTACATCTACTTAACGAAACATAAGTTTGAAACATTTGAAAAGTTCAAAGAATTTTAGAGTGAAGTAGAAAATCATCGTAACAATAAAATAAAGTTTCTATGATCTGGTCGCGGAGGCGAATATTTGAGTTATGAGTTTGGCCTTCATTTAAAACAATGTGGAATAGTTCCACAACTCACGCCACCTAGAACACCACATCGTAATGGTGTGTCCAAACGTCGTAACCGTACTTTATTATATATGGTGTGATCTATGATGTCTCTTACCAATTTACCACTATCGTTTTGGGGTTATGCATTAGAGACAACTGCATTCACTTTAAATAGGGCACCGTCTAAATCCGTTGAGACGACACCGTATGAAATGTGGTTTGGCAAGAAACCTAAGTTGTTGTTTCTTAAAGTTTGGGGTTGCGATGCTTATGTGAAAAAACTTCAGCTTGATAAGCTCAAATCCAAATCAGAGAAGTGCGTCTTCATAGGATACCCAAAATAAATTGTTGGTTACACCTTCTATCACAGATCCGAAGGCAAGATTTTTGTTACTAAGAATGGATCCTTTCTAGAGAAGGAGTTTCTCTCGAAAGAAGTGAGTGGGAGAAAAGTAGAACTTGATGAGGTAATTGTAACTTCTCTTGAATTGGAAAGTAGTTCACCATAGAAATCAGTTCTAGTGATGCCTGCACCAATTAGTGAGGAAGCTAATGATAATCATCATGAAACTTCGGATCAAGTTACTACCGAACCTCGTAGGTCAACTAGAGCATGTTCCGCACCAGAGTGGTACGGTAATCTTGTTCTGGAAGTCTTGTTACTAGACCATGACGAACCTATGAACTATGAGGAAACGATGATGAGCCCAGTTTCCACAAAATGGCCTGAGGCCATGAAATCTGAGATAGGATCCATGTATGAGAACAAAGTATGGACTTTGGTTGACTTGCGCGATGATCGGCAAGCCATTGAGAATAAATGGATCTTCAAGAAGAAGACTGACGCTGATGGTTACTGTCTACAAAGCTCAACTTGTCGCAAAAGGTTTTCAACAAAGTTCAAGGAGTTGACTACGATGAGACTATCTCACCCATAGCGATGCTTAAGTCTGTCTGATTCATGTTAGCAATTGCCACATTTTATGATTATGAAATCTGGCAAATGGATGTCAAAAACTGCATTCCTTAATGGATATTAAAGAAGAGTTGCATATGATGCAACCAGAAGGTTTTGTCAATCCTAAAGGTGCTAACAAAGTGTGCGAGCTCCAGCGATCCATCTATAGACCGGTGCAAGCATCTCGGAGTTGGAATATACGCTTTGATAAGGTGATCAAAGCATATGGTTTTATACACACGTATGGTGAAGCATGTATTTACAAGAAAGTGAGTGGGAGCTCTGTAGCATTTCTGATATTATATGTGGATGGCATATTGTTGATTCGAAATGATATAGAATTTCTGGATAGCATAAAAGGATATATGAATAAGAATTTTTAAATAAAAGACCTCAGTAAAGCTACTTATGTATTGGGCATCAAGATCTATAGAGATAGATCAAGACTCTTAATAGGACTTTCGCACATACCTTGACAAGATTTTGAAGGAGTTAAAATGGATCAATCAAAGAAGGAGTTCTAGCCTGTATTGTAAAGTGTAAAGTTGAGTAAGACTCAAAACCTGACCACGGCAGAAAATAGGCGGAGAATGCAAGTCATTCCCTATGCCTTAGCCATAGGTTCTATAAAGTATGCTATGATGTGTACCAGACCTATTGTGTACCTTATCATGAGTTTGGCAAGGGGGTACGATAGTGGTCTAGGAGTGGATCACTGGACAGCGGTCAAAGTTATCCTTAGTTACCTAAGAGGACTAAAGAAATATTTCTCGGTTATGGAGGTGATAAAGAGTTCATCGTAAAGAGTTACGTCGATGCAAGCTTTTACACCGATCCGGATGACTCTGAGTCTCAATTTGGATACATATTGAAAGTGGGAGCAATTAGCTAGAGTAGCTCCATGCAGAGCATTGCATAGAAATTTTGCAAAATACATACGGCTCTGAATGCGGCAGAACCATTGACTAAACTTCTCTCACAAGCAAAACATGATTACACCTTAGTACTCTTTGGGTGTTAATCACATAGCGATATGAACTAGATTATTGACTCTAGTAAACCCTTTGGGTGTTGGTCACATGGCGATGTGAACTATGGGTGTTAATCACATACAGATGTGAACTATTGGTGTTAAATCACATGGCGATGTGAACTAGATTATTGACTCTAGTGCAAGTGGGAGACTGAAGGAAATATGCCCTAGAAGCAATAATAAAGTTGTTATTTTATATTTCCTTTTATCATGATAAATGCCTATTATTCATGCTTGAATTGTATTAACCGAAAACTTGATACATGTGTGGATACATAGACAAAACACCGTGTCCCTAGTATGCCTCTACTTGACTAGCTCGTTAATCAAAGATGGTTAAGTTTCCTAACCATAGACATGTGTTGTCATTTGATGAACGGGATCACATCATTAGGAGAATGATGTGATGGACAAGACCCATTCGTTAGCTTAGCATAATGGTCGTTCAGTTTTATTGCTACTGCTTTCTTCATGTCAAATACATATTCCTCTGACTATGAGATTATGCAACTCCCGGATACCGGAGGAATACCTTGTGTTCTATCAAATGTCACAACGTAACTGGGTGATTATAAATATGCTCTACAGGTATCTCCGAAGGTGTTTGTTGGGTTGGCATAGATCGAGATTAGGATTTGTCACTCCAAGTATCGGAGAGGTATCTCTGGGCCCTCTTGGTAATGCACATCATAAGAAGCCTTGCAAGAAATGTGACTAATGAGTTAGTTACGGGATGATGCATTACAGAACGAGTAAAGAGAGTTGCCGGTAACAAGATTGAACTGGGTATGAAGATACGGACGATCGAATCTCGGGCAAGTAACATACCGATGAAAAAGAGAATAACATATGTTGTCATTATGGTTCGACCGATAAAGATCTTCGTAGAATATGTAGGAGCCAATATGGGCATCCAGGTTCCGCTATTGGTTATTGACCGGAGAGGTGTCTCGGTCATGTCTACATAGTTCTCGAACCCACAGGGTCGCACGCTTAACGTCCGTTGACGCTAGAGTAGTATTCGGATATTTGATGAGTGGTAACTGAATGTTGTTTGGAGTCCCGGATGAGATCCCGGGAATCACGAGGAGTCTCGGAATGGTCGAGAGGTAAAGATTTATATATAGGAAGTCATATTTTGGGTTCCGAAAAAAGGTGCAGTTTTTTGGGTATTGTACCGGGAAGCTTCTAGAAGGTTCCGGAGGATTCCGGACGTCCACAAGTGGTTTCACCATGATCCAAGGGCTAGCATGGGCTGCGGGTAGGTGCCCTGGCCTTATTGGGCTAGGCGCACCAAGTCCTCAAAAGCCCATGTGGCTAGGGAAGGCAAAATGAGGAAGGAGTCCTAGTAGGAATAGGATTGGACTTGGAGTCCAAGTCCTCTCCCCCTTAGCTGCGCCCTAGGTATTGGAGGGGAAGTTTGCCACGCCCCTCCACCTATATATAGAGGGGAGGGGGCGCACCAAGAGGATACACCAAGCCCTTGGTGCCCCTCTCTCTCCCGTTACTTCATAGTTCCACCGCCTTGTCCAGGCGACGCTTAGCGAAGCGCTGTCGGTGCTCTACCACCACCATTACTACCATGCTATCGTATTGGTTGTGATCCCATCTACTTCTCCTCTCCCTCTTGCTAGATCAAGGAGGAGACGTCATCGAAACGCACGTGTGCTAAACTCGGAGGTGTCGTCCGTTCGGCACAAGATTGGTTGGATCGCGAGGAGTACGACTACATCAACCGGGTGATAAACGCTACCGCTTACGGTCTATGAGTGTACGTATACACACTCTCCCTCCTCGTTTCTATGCATCTCCTAGATAGATCTTGCGTGAGCGTAGGGAATTTTTGAAATTGCATGCTACGTTTTCCAAACAAATAGTTTCCTACGGACCCTCCGAGGTCTTCTCCTTTGGATTTGCAATGATTTGGAACCTATGAATGGGTTGGGGGTGAAATGACCAAGATGGACCTATGAGAGATCAACTTGTGATTTCCCCCCGGAAAGTTTGTGAAGGTTTGTATGCCGTCTCAAGGTCTAACACTAGTGGTTTATAATCACCTTTGTGGTGATATCTCAAGGAGAATAGGCAACACCAAAAGGATTTCACGACACTACCATGGAGATCCATGAAGAAACATCATATGTGCAAAAAATACAAGCTTGGAATCTCATAAGGCAGCTCGTCAAGTTATGTACAAAAATGTACTCTTAACTTGGCGCAGCCGAAGAACTTCCTCAATGTGCTAAATGAACTGCATCTCCTTCATTGTCAAATGTCATTGCACCTATTGCTACTTGCCTACTTAATTCCATGTGCTATCATCAAATGTGAACGGTGTCATGGATACTCCTCGATTATCATAAATTCGAGCTATGGTTGGCAAAAATTGCTCAAGGTCATTACTGGGGAGATCTTGTGGCATGGGTGTGTCACAAGGGAAGTGAAAATTCGATGAGATATCCAGTAAGCAGAGTCAAAACTTTTGCAGGAAAGGTGTTGAATTTGTATGACAATAGAAGGAAAATAGTAACTGTAACAAAAATCATGTCGAATCATTCTTGCTACTGACATTATTCTTTTCTTAGTTGTGACTCTAAAGTGTCCCATTAAAAGGGTGAAAGTACATCTTGGCCCCTAATGTTGTTTTAGTATTGATGACACACAATTATAGGGACTAATATGTTTGCTAAGTGTACACTCAGGTGTAGTCCCTTAGAGAAACTCTAACGCGCGCGGACCTCCGTTTGGGTCGTTGCAGACGGAAAAAACGGCCGAACACGCCAACCCAAACAGATGCGCGCCCGCTTTTCGTTCGCCTGCCGATCCATTCCTGGCCCAAATTTGAGCCTCATTTGCGTCGGCGCGGACATGAAACGGACGCGTGCAATGCGCGCCTACTCCCCCTTGGCCTGCCAGCCGGCGGTACAACGACCATCATTTCCCTCCACTTTCCCAACCCCCTCCCCGCTCGCGCTCCCAGCCATGGTCGACGACGCGCCGACCCTCGATGCCGCCGCTAGCCTCGCCTCCGTCGCCTTCGTCAAAGGCATTCCCCACGCGCCCCGCAAGACAGCGGCGCCGACCAAGAAGAAGAAGAAGCTGACGCGGAGCGGGCCATGCAGTCGGCGAAGCAAAATGATCGGAGGCACGTGGCGGACGCAAGGGATGAAGCGAAGGTCGTCGCCGCCTTCTCCGTCGCCGCACAGCAGGAGGAGACCAACGCCTGAGTCGCCGCTGCAATGAGGGAGGCCCTGATGTACCTAGGGTTGAACCCTGGCCAGCACGGGCTCATCAGCGCCAACATGCCCGCGGCCAGCACGGGCTCATCGGTGTTTCCTCGCATGGTGCTACCAGAATCGCCACGCAGCCGATTCCCGGCTTCCACGTCTATCCGCAAGCTTCCCGCTTCTTCGGGAAATGCTCGCCGGACGTGAGCATGGTGGCACTGTCCACGCCCGCGCCTACCCCCGTGGCCATCAACCTCGACGCCACGCTGCTGGCCAGTTCATCATCCTCTAGAGGAGCGAGGAAACGCCCGCAGGAGATGCCAACCGACATGCTCCCCGGTGCACACAACCTATTCGACAGAATGCCAGCCGTTTCATCATGGAGAACATCATCTTCAAAGGTGGTGTTGCGGCCGCTACCTCCGCTGGCGGTGCTTCTGCAGCTGCCTACGATCCCGTGGAGACCCAAAGCCAAGACGGCCGAGCGCCATTCACGCCGTCGAGCTATGATCAAGGTGGCATGGAGGACACACTCATGCAAGATCAGGTCGGTCTGGGTAGCTTCCCGCTCGACCAGAAGTTCCCAGAGGACTATGACCTCGAGGAAGAGGATGATACGGACATCGACGGGGAGCCTTTGTTCGAGCACGAGCTCCTCAACCAAGCCGGCGCGAAGCCGAAGTGCAAAAGCAAGCGGACGAAGGCATATACCCCGTCTGAGGACAAGCTCCTTTGTGAGTGTTGGAGGGGCATTGGGCAAGACCCCAAGGTCGATGCTGAACAAAAGGCATCAACCTTTTGGATTCGTTTGCATCACGAGTACCATGAACGCAAGAAGTTTGCATTGTGCCAAATGCAAAGCAAGCGTGGGTGGATGTCCCTCTCTAAGCGATGGAGGGTGATACAACAAGAGTGCAACAAGTTTTGTGCCACCCTTGAGACCATAAAGGCACGCCCCGTGAGCGGCATCGGCATGCAAGATAAGGTATACATGTGCCCCTCTTCGTATCCGTTTCCGTTTTCATTTATGCTTGCATGTCCATTTGCCCATATGCTTGCATGCTATTCATTTGTAGACATTCCAAGCTTTGGAGGCATTCAAGGTCCAACATGACGACAAGTCCTTCCACCTCTCCCATTGTTGATGGTCACCAAGGGGGAGGAGAAGTTCAAGGCGCAATATGCCGCCCTCATGTCGTGTGGGGGGAAGGAAGCCATGGAGAAGCTTGAGGAGGGCGAAAAGCCACGGCCGCGGGGGAAGACCAACTCTAAGAAGGAGGACAAGCACGATGCTGCGTCGATTGCTTTGCTTGCAAGCGTGGAGGACATGATGAGCAAGAAGGGCACAGGGAGTAGAAACGCCGGCAAGACAAGGAAGATCAAATGAACGCCTTCATGGAGATCCAAAAGGGGAGGCTTGACCTCAAGGCGGAGAAGCAAGCCAAGATGCTTGCGATGGAAGTGGAGAAGTAAGCCAAGATGCTCGAGATCGAGGCCACCAATGACAATAGAAAGGCAAAAGAAGTGGCGCTCGCTAGCATGATGATGGGGGTGGAGATCATGAAGGTGGACCTGAACACCGTGTCGCCAATGAAGAGGCCATGGTTCGAGAAGATGCAGGCCGACATGCTCAAGTTCGACAACGAGTGATCTATGGCGGAGAGCGCCATCCTTTTTTGTATGCTGGCAAGTGTGCTGGCAAGACCACGGCCGAGATGACGTGGTGGAATTCCTGCCCCTTTTTGTGTGTTGGCATGTTGCCGACCGCTGGCAAGTGTGCCAACAGAACTGTGTGGTGGCTTTTTTGGAGTCTGGCATTGTATGTTGGCCGCTGGCATGGCGACAACATGAACTTTGGCCGATGGCATGGCCGCTGACATGATTTATGGCCGCGGGCCTTTTAAAATTTATGCGTAGACATGAAATGGGCCGCACGCGTTGGGCACACGGCCGGCCCAAATCAAAAAGAGGGCGGACGCCGAGCGGGCGGCCGATCCAAATGGACAAACAGCGGACAAAGCACGCGTCCGTTTGGGTCGGCGTGTTGGAGTTGCTCTTATGCAATGTGGTGTTGGTTTCCTTTGTGGATTCCCACCTCTCCAACGATGCAACTATCTCCCCACCAAGGAAGTGAACATCGGAATAAATCTTCGTTTCCCCGTGCCTTCGATTGTCCCTAATCGTAGCTCGTTCATTTGTGTTTTAGTTTGGTCCCTTGACCTTGCAAGCATCATAAATATTGTAGAGACCTATTCACGCCCTGGCCCCCTCGCAGATCCGTCTCGATCCTTTCAGACAGGAGGAAAGGGCATGAGGCAGTGGAGAGATACAATATTGCAGGGTCAATGCTTGATGACTTCATATAATACCAAACAAAGAAACTACAAAACTTAGACCTAATTGTATCATTTTGCTATTTTCACTTTCTGGTTTAAAATCCACTAACTAAAATGAAGAAAACTAAACCATAATCAACATTTTGGGATATTGACCTTTTTACGTACGTGATGATCAAATT
This sequence comes from Triticum dicoccoides, assembly GCF_002162155.2. Lineage (NCBI taxonomy): Eukaryota > Viridiplantae > Streptophyta > Magnoliopsida > Poales > Poaceae > Triticum > Triticum dicoccoides. Next base: position 654,249,394 of record NC_041387.1, on the reverse strand, counting down.
GGATGAATGGTTGAGGACATCACAAACAATATTGACCTTTTTTCTCTGTTTTTCGTATACACAAACTTCTGAATAGTCCCTTTTGTAATATTGCCAAATGAAATAATCATACATTAGCTACTGATTTATCATTCTTGTCTCCACTCTGAAACAACATTTGTTCCTTTGGATTTTCTTCACTCGAAGGTACCAATTCTTTTCTCTTTCCCCAAAGAAAAAGATAGAGCCCAGCTAGAATCATGAACATGCCTAGAACACTGCATGCATGTAAACAGATCGATTATTAATTGCAAGGAAAACTCAGCAACAATTTTTAAGAAAATAATGTTAGTAATTGGCAATGCATATCTTGGCATATACCTACGGTCTTAAGAACGTTAGCCAAAGTCTGCACTTATTAACATAGGATGGAGAGAAGTGGTAAGCATACCTCCCAACGGACAGATCATGGCCGAGAAGCAACGAGTCGAGAATAGTAGTGAAGAACACCGTCACGGCGCAAAACATGGCCGGATAGGTTGGCCCGCGCTGCGTGACGACCCACGAAATCATCACAAACTTGGCAGCAGTGTTGAGTATTGCCTGCAGCAAGATGTAAATGAGGACCTTCAACTGTGAGCCACAAAGTGAACTGATGCACAACAAAAGGAATAGCCGAATAGTTTTACCGAGTACACAATGGTGAGCAAGCTCATGTTCCATTTGAGCGCCCATGTTGCCTTCTCTCTGTTCATGGCAACCCCCACGACAGCCGTTTGGATGCTCGCCACGAAGCATGTAGCGACAGTGGACCAGTACTTGTAAGGGAACACTTTTAGCATCTGAGCCTGCTCATTACAAACTCATATATAATTAAGCTGTATTGGTCACACTTTGCTTAAGAATTAAAAGAAAGGTAATACTCCCTCGGAGGAGTAGTTGAATTTTGCATGAAATACCTGTACACAATTAATGATATATAGGTAATACTATTTATTTGAGACTTTGCAATAGTGAGTTGTTGCTTATATGTTTGTTATATACCTGTACTGTGTACCAAACGGCGAGGCTGAGGCTGCTGGTGATGAGCAAGATGGTTCCACGCACATGGTGGTGACCAAAAGCAGCTCCGGCTTGCTTCGGGTGGTAGCCGATGATATTTGTGGGCCAAAGGTGCAGCACCTTGCCCTTGTACAGGCTGATCACCAGCGTTCCTCCAACGCAGACTAGGGTTCCGACGACCTTGATGTTCCCCACCAGGCTCCTCATGTCCAGTGGCTCCTTCCTGAGAAAAAAAAAACAGTCGGTTGCTGCAGTTCCTTCCTCTATGGCCCCAATATTCCTAGTAGGCGTTTGTAATTACATTTCCATCTTGTTTACCTGAAAATGACCGCGAGGATGAAGGCGGCAATCGGTATGATGTTATAGAAGTTTACCGCGTATCCTGGCGATGTGTCTCCGAGGCCAATGTAGGCGAAACCAGGAACTGTGAATCTGGAAGGTGAAAGCAACAATCACTACTACTTTGTGCGTAGATATTTATCAGAACCATTGCCGAACTGAGATGATGTGAAAGAAATGACTAACCCCACAAGTGCACTGGTGAAAATCCATATGAACGCCTTCAGTGTAAGCTCCTTGAACCTCCCTCTACATGAGGTGATGAGGGTAAGTAAACAGATAATCATTTGCAAAATATTGCTATATCACGACAAATTTTGATAATTACTTGCCAAATGTTCGCTATAATATGACAACCATGAGAAGGAGAGAAAAATATGCTAAAATTACAGTAGTTAATTAGAGCTAACTTCTCAAAGAACATCGCCAAGGGGACGGTCAAGATGGCGCCAAGGAAGAAGCGGTACGTGAGCAAGGTCCAAGCAAGTGACCCGCTGTCCACCACCACCTTCGTGAGCAACACCAACCCTGTCGTGAAAATTTGGATCAACACCATGAAGATGGCAGGCCACCATTCCTTCACGTTCGTCGAGCCCCCCATTACTGTCGCTGGACGTACGTGGTGGAGAATTGGAGATAGCCTTCGAGCAAAGTGACAAGGAGGGAGTGGCAAAGCTACGGGGAGGGAGGGGAGATGAGTGCTGGCTCTAACAACTCACCAAGTGCTTGTCATTCTTTATGTGTGAGCTAGTGGCGTGCATGTACAGAGAACTTGTGTTTGCAAGATGTCTACACCCTCTAATTTCTCTCTTTATGTTTGAGGGATATATAATAGTTATTCCTCAATCTCTAAACAATAAATATTTGAATATGGGTGGGCGGTGCATGCTCTGTTAGCTATACAGAGAACTTGTGTTTGCATCTAATTAGCTATACTTTCAACTTTCTAATCTTTCAGATTTAGGGCCTGCTCTGTTAGCTACATGCCTCCAATTAATTAATAAAGTAATTCCTAGTCTTTTGTCGTAGACTTGGTTTCATTCGAGTAATGAGCTAAACCTCTATCATGTACCCCCTCCAATCCAAATTAATTGACACAACTTTAGTACTAAATCTGTGTCGATTAATTTGGATCGGAGGGAGTAGTCTGAAGGATACTAGTGGAATTTCCTTGTAAGCCTTTCGTGGTGAAATACTACTCGTTCGGCGGAGGACTTCCAAAGACATCGTGAGCTAAACCCATATTGGTAAATAACCACATGAGAAACATGCGTTTGTTGTCATGAAAGGCTAGTGAGATCCCGGGGCTGGACTTGCACGGCATCGTGGCAGGTGGCCGGCGATGTGAGAGGTCCATGTGACGGCTTGTGTGGCAACGATGACGTTGGTGAGCGATGGTCTGGTAGCAGCAAGACCTTGTTAGTGGGCTTGGCTACGGAGTGTCTGAGTATCTTCGTCTTGGTCTTCGCTTGTTCTGAAGTCAGAGCTGCTATGCTTTTTGAGCCTCTTCATTTGAGTGGTGTACGATGACCTGGAAGGGGCGGTCCAATGGTCAAGATCTTCTTCGGCGCGGATCTTGCGCATCTCCTCTCCGGAGCTCATCATCAGAGTCGGAGCTGCCTGTTGCTACGCGAGGGTCGACTGTTTAGCATGGGCCTACATGGGTACCGGCATCTGTTGGGACGAGGACTTCGTTTGTGGAAGTTCGATGGTAAAGTCAGAATCGCAGGCTCGTGGAGGAGTGATGACGATGATACCTGGTGAAAACCTCGGCTTTGTGTTTCTTCGTGTGGGTGGCCAGGTCGCCCGGTGTTGCCTTTGGCCGGCGAGGTTCTCGTGTGTCGCTTGTTCGGAGGGGTCTTGATGGGTCGTCAGCGGCGAAGTCAGAGTCGCCTGCTCGGGGAGAGGTGACGATGATGACATTGCAGGCAACCTCGGCGGTGTCCTCTTCTCAGTGGTGTGTGTGGTCTCGTCGGTGCCAAGTCGACCGGGGTGCCCTTCCTTGTGGGCGTGTTGTAGCCAAGGTTTTGGTTACCGAATGAGCCAATTTTACCCAGGGGGATGGATAAACATGGTTACCACGGTTACCGGGAAATACCGAGAATATTTCAAATGAATTTTACAGTTGAATTTTGAATTCAAATAAATGAATGAACGAACACTCGAACCAGAGACCTGTCAAAACAGGAACTAGGTTGCTATGAACACATCAGAATCAACTCTCATGGCATTAATTAGATCATACGCACTTTACTACAAATGGAGCGTTTAAATTCAAAAATTTCAAAAGAATGGTATTTTTTGCTCGGTATGAGGATTTATTGAGGGGCACGGAAATATGCGGTAACCATGGGAAATCTTGAAATTTTGACCGGTAACCAAAACCTTGGTTGTAGCAGTTTTCGCCCGGGTCTTCGTTAATTAACCGGGCAACTTGTTACCCATTTTCTTTATTAATGAGATGAGGCAAAGGTTTTGCCTCCATTTCGAGAAAAAGGCTAGTGAGATCCTGTTTTTTTTTAGAGAAATAGCTGGACTTTGCTACATATTTTTAGAGATTTTTTAAAAAGATCCTGGGAAAATATGCGTGGGATCAGATTTGATATGCTTATGGTTCAGACGCCTACAAACCCAGTATAGCTTCTTTGTCCATCAGTAAGGAAGATAAACAACCTATCTAGCTAAACACAGTATAGAAGTAACAGAACACATGCTGGCGACACGGTGAACGCAACGGACAAACACGCCATAGACAAACACAAACCATATATTTGTCCAACGGGGAAGAACATAACAGATCAACATAAACGCAAAGATCATGCATATTGTAATTTCTGATTATGAGGTGGTGCTAATGTATCCAATTAGTTTTAATTTATGAGCGTAATTTTCGTTGTTGTGGCCTTCAGTGTTACTTGTAGACCATATTGTCTAACTTTGTGACAATGATTATGAACAAATGTTATAGGTCTTTGCAAAGGTTGATTCCCAAATGACATCCGAGCAGCTTTGTACAAAATACAGAGCTAGGGAGCTCCTGGGATGTAAAAAATACAGAGTTTTTTTTTTTGAAATGTTTTGCTATGTTTGTCGACGGGAGTGTAGCCCTAGCCAGTACCACTACTTCCCCTTGATTCCCTAAAGATGTGATGACCCTCCATACTACTTATAAGGCGGGCGCCCAAGGTTGCGTTGTGGCCATGGAAGACTCGTGAAATAGATCCTGGGAACATATGTGCGTGGCATCCATATCAGATTTGATATGCCTACAGTTCCCACTGCCAGACCCAGTCTTCGGCCACCAGGAAAGAAGAAAAATGGCCTGTCAAGCTAAACTTGCCTGGAGAGTGGAGACTACTCCCTCAGTAAAGAAATAGTCTTTCGTGATCTAAACAATCTTATATTTTTTAGGAGTACATGCTAGTGACACGGCAGCAACAGGCAAACACAACATGCCATCCACCCATAGGCACACACGAACCACATATCAATATAAGTGCTAAGAAGGAATTCGATCATGTCACGTCATGAATATAATCGATCAGAAATGCATGCACACATAAATTAATAAGTGCTCCCTCTAACAACTGTGTACTAAACCAGCGAAAAATAATATGGATCGGAGGGAGTAATAATAAAATCTTGAAGATGAGATGCATGGGCGGTGAGTAGAGCAGCGATGACGTACGGCTCAAGGATGAGGGCGAGAGGGACAACGAGGGCGGCGCCGAGGAAGAAGCGGTAGGTGAGGAGGGCGAAGACCATGAGGCCGGCGTCGACCACCACCTTGGTGAGCAGCAGCTGCCCAGTGGTGAACAGCTCGATGAGCACCATGCAGATCGCCGGCCCCCACTCCGACTTAAACGACGACCCCATCGATAGATTCTCGACGATCGAGACGACGAGAACTTGGTTGATCAGCCAACAAGAGAATAGGAGTTCTGTGATGCGAGTTGCGAGGGGATCGAGTGGGATGGGCGATCGATGCGCCAAGCAGTGGACTGAAGTAACAAACTAGGCCGGGAGAGATTCTTGTGGAATCGGGCGGGCGGGCGGGCGAGCTGCAGGCCGTGTGACCCATTCTTCGCTCCTAGATTCACGCTCAACTGCTACAGCAAGTTCAGTCTGCTTGGTAGAGAGCAGATTCAGTCAGTCTATTGGGCAGATTCTTTAGTCGGACTTTTCCTTTTTCTTTCAATACTTCTGCTTAGTTTGTTTTACCTTTTATGTTTTTTCTTTTTTTTGTTTCTATTTCCACCTTTTTGTTGTCTATTTATGTTCTTTTTCTTCCTGGATACTTATTTTTATCATCTTTTTTTAGAGTACATGAATATATATTCAAAATGTGTATGCATATTTAAAAAAAACTAGCTATGAACTATTTCTAAGAATACATGAACCTTTTTGTATATACAAACATTTTTAAATACACGGTGAGATTTTTATTCATATGTACAGACATCAACACTTTTTCATTTTCAGCGATACTATTTTTTGCATGTTAAAAACTGATTAACAATATTTTAAGAAAAATCTTTGAAATAAAAATTAAATTATCCGGTTCGAAAACAATTATGGTACACACATGGGGTTTGCATGGTCGCGCCTCTTCTCTTCTTTCCCACACCTAGTGCTGCACCGGTGACCAGGACTTCCCTCCAGCGCTCTCTTCCATGTCGTGTTTGTTGGGTTGTATGTTCCTCGCTAAGCTAACGCC
>NC_041387.1:654220955-654243174 GCF_002162155.2 Triticum dicoccoides | reverse complement strand
GGGATCCATAGTTTCCACAACTTTTGCACTTTTGTTTTCCGATAGTTAGTTATCCTCAACAAAAGATGTGCTATTTGATCCTCATATTATAAGCTTTACATAAGAGGCTTGTTTGAGCTTAAATCTCATTTCACTAGGAAATACCTTATAGTTAGATGTTTACCAGTAGCGTTGGGTAAGAGCCCATGCTATTGTTAAGTAGCAGTAGCGATGGGTAAGAGCTCACAAATATGGTTCTCTATATGCTTTCTTTCTTTCAACTCCCAAAAGGGGTCCTAAAAAGATTGGATTATTTTAGATCCAGATTCTTTTGGCAAGGAGACGGTGAAAAAAATACAGGCTGGCCAAATGGAGCGTGGTTTGTAGGCCGAAAGACCAAGGAGGGCTCGGAATTCATGACTTGCAGGTCAAAAACGAGGCCCTACTCAGTAAATGGTTGTTCAAACTTCTTACTGAGGATGGTGTTTGGCAAACCATGCTGCGCAACAAGTATCTAGGTCAAAATGCGGTGTCCTAGGCATTTTGGAAACCTGGTGATTCGCACTTTTGGGCTGGCCTAATGGCAGCAAAGAAACATCTCTTTCGCTTTGGGTCTTTCGCGATAAAGGATGGGTCAGAGATTCGTTTTTGGGAAGACATCTGGCTAGGCAATGCCAGTCTCCGAGAACAATATCCAGGCTTATACAACATTGTTCGCGATAAGAATAATACTACTGCGCAAGTGCTCAGTTCATTCCCGCCGAATATTTCGTTCAGGTGGGATTTGTTTGGCCCCCGACTTGTGTCATGGCATAATCTTTTATCCCGATTGGATTCGATTAACCTGACACAAGGCCGGGATGTGTTTCGCTGGAACCTTACTACATCAGGGTCTTTCACTGTAAACTATATGTATCGTGCGCTCACACATTCTGAGGTACCAGTGAGTAATAATAAGAAAATTTGGAAGTCCAAGATTCCAGTAAGAGTAAAAATTTGCATGTGGTATCTTCGTAGGGGGGTTGTGTTAACCAAAGACAATCTCGCACGACACAACTGGCAAGGGAGTAAGAAGTGTTGTTTTTGTACTCATGACGAAACAATCAAACACCTCCTTTTCCAATGCAAGTTTGCACGTTCTACGTGGTCAGTCATCCAAATAGCGTCAAATTTGTATCCGCCCACAACTGTTGCCAATATTTTTGGTCATTGGTTGGATGGTGTTTCAAATAGGTTCAAAACGCTAATAAGGGTGGGAGCGTATGCCTTAATTTGGTGGCTTTGGCTATATAGAAATAATTTTGTTTTTAATGGAAGAAATGCTTCTCCTCTACATGTTATTTTCCGGTGTACGCAATTGCTACGTATGTGGTCTATGTTACAACGACCGGAGGATCAACCGTTGTTCAAGGCGGTGTGTATGCGATTGGAGCAGGTGGCTATGGAGGTTTTTTCCCAACATGGGTGGCAACATAACCTTCGGATCGATCTACCACCTTCATCGACATAGGCATAGTGTCGGTCTATAGGGCTCTATTGTTGCCGATTTGTCGGTTTTTTTATCAATTTTTGTCAGACCTTCATTTTGGGCCGTGTGCATCCTAGTTATGCAGAGGCCGGGTGTTACTCATAATGCTTTGTATCCGCTTGATGCTACATTTAAGATAATAAAATCGCCCTTTATCAAAAAAAAAAAGAGCACACGCTACAGGTATGTTTTAGTAGCAGCGCAGAGTGACATAAAACACGCTGTTGCTAAGTAGGCCCTATGGTAGCTTGGATCGAGCCAGAGTAGCAGCGCGGGGTATACTACCTGCCCTACAACTAACCATGTAGCAGTAGTGTAGGTCCTGTACTCATTGCAGCTACTATCTACACGTATATCCATTCTGTTAGCCTCACTTACTAGTAGGGCTTGCCACCTACCCTGTGCTGCAAGTAACTCGATAGCAATAGCATGGGCCCATTTCCCCGTGCTATTGCTAAACCACATTATCCTCTTCCGCGCCGGTCCTCAGTCTCCCCCTCACTCTTCCTCTCCACTCTCTCTCGCCGCCGGCCCTCCCCCTCGCGGGTCAGCCCTTTCCCCCGCCGCCGGTCCTCAACCCGCCTTCCCCGAGCCTGCCATCGTCCTCGGTGGTGGTGGAGGACCTCTCTGCTATTGGTCCTCACGCCCTCCCCCCTGCCGGCAGGCCCTACTGCCTCTCTCCGTCGTCCTCAACCCCCTCCGTCGTGGCGCCGTTCTAAGTCCCCTCCGCCGCAGGTAACCTTCCTCCTCTTTCTCTCTTCTTCTCTGTTTTTCTAGGGTTCATGCTAGATAGGTCAATATTGGATGATAATGGCAGTAAAGATGGCCACAAAGTATGCACACTAGGGTAGACATGGCATCACATAGTCCAATTCTTATTTAGTTTTATTTAGGCCAATTTTTTCTTTAGTATTTTTTTGTTGTATTTAATGTTGTTATATTTAAGATTATTTGGTTATCTTGCTATATTTAGGGTTATTGCGACTATATTTAGGTTTTTAGGCTAGATTGTTGTATACATTGAATATATGATGACTAGGGTTTCTTCAACAGAAGAAATATTATTTGGACATTGAATCCAGGTTAATTGATATAGCTAATTTCCTAAACTAGAAGAAGTATTGTTGCTACCGATTCGGGTACATATCCTAAGAAAACATAATAGCTCAAGGCTAAACCATAACTACTAATTGTTACTCTAGCTAATTGCCTAAATTAAGAACATCATGGCCGTTCAACTTTCCCTCACATGTTTAAACGAACTATCTTTTGACTTACCCACCACCGTTGGTAGGTCGAGATACTTTTTCGATAGGGTTTCTGAATCAACACCCACCACCATTTTGTACTATTTGGACACGTGTATGTGTATGGACATGTTGACCTTGAGCTGTTGTGTATGTGGTGCCAAAGATGGCCACATATGTCTCTTTCTATTGCAGGGAAACTCCGAGTGGCCTATATTTTGCTGGAATGTTGATCCATTTTGTTCCGGCAAATTTCAGGCGCTCGATATGTCCTGTTTTAGCAAAGGTCATGCCGAAATTTTCCATGAATTTTGGCATGACTTGTGCTAGAAAGTATGACATGTCGAGTGCCCGTGATTTGCCGGAACAGGAAATTAAATGACACTCCGGCAAAACATCAAATTCATATGTCTTGTTGAAGATTTCAGTAATTTTTCATTAAGTTTATTCCAGAAAGACATAACATAAAACATGATGATTGAATTAAGTAACACAATGACGCAAACCAGCGCATGCCGAGAAGCGAGATGGAAAAGAGGTAGGCAAGACACAACTGACGCACACACACATGGCATAGTTCTTACCGCGGCTCCGCTAAAATCAGAAACATGACGTTCCGAAGCTGGAGGTGGAGGAGGAACATGCGTGTATGTGCTCTCTTTTTAAGCTTTTAGCTAGCGGTGCGTGGAATAACTCATCTTTTAAGTTGGTCTTACACATCCTGTGATGTGACTAAACTTTTTACACACCTTTTTATGCATGAATGGGCCATATGAGACTCTAAGATTTACTATGAATTATTGGCAATATTCTGAAATATTAAACGGGCTAGGCCTAATAATTTCGACATATCCTTTCAATACAAATTTTATATATCTGACTGAAGACAGAAGTACTCATGTATATTTTTTTTTTGAATTTTAGGCTCATGTATTTTCAGATATAAACACTCATGTATTATTATTATTATTTTGGGCGGAAGAAAACAATTGTAGCAAAATGAAGCAAATGTCTGGCTTGCAAAAGGCCAACACGGAGGCGGCGGAGACCTGCATGCACGCCGGCTTGTTGTTGTCCTCTCCCTTGGCGCCAAACAACCAAGAGAATAGAATGGAAGCTCCCTCCGAGCAGAGCACCAGACCATTTCTTCCTTCCAATCGTCCTGCACTCGTCTTCTACTGCCCATGGACATGGATGGTCCCGACGACTGGGTCTGGGTGCGCCGGCCGGCGGAGGAGGAATCGTGGCGTCCATGGACGGCCGAGGAGGAGGAGGAGCGGCCGCTCAAGGTGACGTTCTCGTCGCCGGCCGAGTACTTCACGGACGCGGCGCCGATCGGCAACGGCAGCCTCGGCGCCATGGTTTGGGGCGGGGTCTCCTCCGACAAGCTCCAGCTTAACCGTCCGTGATTCACTAACCCACTTGCTTCATGAAACTGAGTTCAGAATTGTAGATCAAGGGTGTCTTGTTTTCTGAAGATAGCAAACTGAGTGTGAAATGCATGAATTAGATTTATGTTTGGTGTATTTTGCTCGCGCCCCCATCTGAACGCCCGCCAGGTGTTCGACAAAATGCACCGAGTGCTGCGCGGTGTCCCCGCATATCCCCCTCGCCTTAACGTCGTGGAGTTTAATTCGGCTATGCCATGATTTGATGTTTTAAAGATGGGGGACAGAAATGATGTGCTACAATCTTTCTCCTGCCAGATGATACACTATGGACCGGCGTGCCAGGGAACTACACCGACCCAAAGGCACCGGGTGTTCTTGCGGAGGTGAGGGGATTGGTCGACCAAGGAAGGTTCGCCGACGCCACGGCTTCAGCCAAGGGCCTTTTCGGTGGACAGTCCGAGGTATGTTGCCTTTAGTTTTGCCTTTTAAAATATACATTCTTTTGCTGGCTAAATACAGTGCCCCAATACATCTGAACTATGAAACTGACGATATTGCTAATGATACATACTCGGGTTTATACTGCTTTCTTGATACATTGGTTCTTGTTCTGAAGGTATACCAACCTCTTGGTGACTTAAATATCGAGTTCAGCACCTCGGATGAGGTGTATGATTCTTACAAAAGAGAGCTTGATCTACATACGGCGACTGCTCTGGTCACATACGTCGTCGGGGGAGTGCAGTACACAAGGGAGCACTTCTGCTCGAATCCACATCAAGTCATCGTCACCAGGTTCTCAGCAAGCACACCAGGCCATGTCTCCTGCACACTGTCCTTAAGCAGTCAGTTAAGCCACAGCGTCACTGTAACCAATGAAAACGAGATGATCATGGAAGGTATATGTCCAGGTCAGAGGCCTGGGATGGGAGACAACGGTGGCGATAATGCAACTGGCATTAGGTTTACAGCTTCTCTGGGTTTGCAGATGGGTGGGAGCGCGGCAAAAGCTACAGTGCTGAATGACCAAAAGTTGAGGCTTGACAGTGCAGATTGGGTTGTTTTCGTAGTTGCCGCAGCATCGTCGTTCGATGGGCCACTTGTTAATCCTGCAGACTCCAAATTAGATCCCACATCTCTAGCTCTCAGTACGCTGAGTAACAGCAGGAACTTCACATTTGATCAACTTAAGGCAGCCCATTTGGATGATTATCAGAGCCTTTTTAACCGCGTGACCATACAACTTTCACGAGGATTGAACGACGCATCCACTTCGGTGGCTCGAAAAGATAGACCAGAAGAAGTTGCTGAAAACATCAGGACATCAGCAGATAGGGTGAAGAGTTTTAGTACTGATGAGGATCCTTCTCTGGTTGAACTCTTATTTCAGTATGGTCGCTATCTCCTCATTTCCTGCTCCCGGCCTGGAACTCAGGTTTCTAATCTGCAAGGAATCTGGAGCCAAGATATTGCACCTGAGTGGGAGTAAGAGCTTTCTTCCTTGTTATTTTTCTTTTGATTCATACTTTCAGTTGTTGATCTTGTTTTCTGACCATATTTTCTGGTCGATATTAACTTAATATGCTGAACACTTACGTGCTCTGCTTTTCAGTGCAGCTCCCCATCTGAACATAAATCTACAGATGAATTACTGGCCAGCACTTACTTGCAACCTTAGTGAATGCCAGGAACCATTATTTGATTTCCTAGGATCGCTTGCGGTTAACGGGAGTAAAACAGCAAAAGTAAGTTCCGGCTCTGATTACCGGGACTGGTGCTGATGAGACATGTTCAACATATTAACAGTTATTGCAACTTGTGCCTCAGTCATGAAAAGAAAGAGACATCGCATAATTACCGAACTTCATACCTCCTCTATTGGAAAATACAAATTGTGACACGATGTTTTAAGTTAGTCTAGATGTATATGTCCTATTGCAAATACCTCCATGTTTTTTTAGGACAATACCTTCATGTTATTCTTTTCTCTGTACTTTGGAGCATGCTGCAGTAAAATCAGTTCCTTTAAAAAAAGAATCAGAGCCATTTGTCCCATTTTGTAGCAACATTGAAGTTGAATTTCTTTAGCCTGATTCCTTTGGCCTACTTATTATGGGGAACTATGTGACTGTGACAGGTCAATTACCAAGCAGGTGGATGGGTAACACATCATGTGTCGGATATATGGGCAAAATCATCGGCGTTTCTTAAGAATCCAAAGCATGCTGTGTGGCCTATGGGAGGGGCCTGGTTGTGCACACACCTGTGGGAGCATTACCAGTTTTCACTGGACAAAGTAAGCCTCAAATCGTTGTACTACTTTCTTATTTCAGTTCACTCTCCAATGATATTGTCTTACTATATCTGACTTGACAAGCTTTGCAAGGATAATTTCTGGATCCAAAATCCCATCCTGTAAGAATGTTAAGGTTCCCCAAACTTTAAGAAAAACATATCTGAATATTTGCAATCCTTGTCAGAGATACATAATTAGAACATCAAATATTCTTCAAACTTTTTCGCAAAATAGTTATTTGGTGGTTCGAAGGTGTGAAATATTTACTGTCTTGTAAGATATTTTTCAGGACTTTTTGGAAAACACGGCATATCCATTGCTGGAAGGCTGTGCCAACTTTCTGGTTGACTGGTTGATTGAAGGACCTGGAGGTTATCTGGAAACCAATCCTTCAACTTCTCCGGAGCATGCTTTCGTAGCTCCTGATGGTAAGCCAGCAAGCGTGAGTTACTCGACAACAATGGACATCACAATCATTCGGGAGGTTTTCCTTGCAGTCCTTGCATCCGCTGAGGTAATTAAGCGGCAATCACTTGTAGTAACTAATTTTAGCACCATGGGGTAATAGCACATGTATGTACTGTAATCGGTTGATCGTGTAGCTTTTGGGAAAAGCTGATATTGATTTGGTTGAGAGAATCAAGAAAGCGCTCCCAAGACTTCCTCCCATACAATTTGCAAGAGATCGTACCATCATGGAGTGGGTAGGTGCTCAAAATGCTAAGCTGTTCTTTTGCTTTTCACTTTTAACATACCCTGTAGAATGATTTTTGTCATACATGTTAATGCAGGCACTGGATTTTAAGGACCCAGAAGTCCAACATAGGCACGTGTCGCATCTCTTTGGGCTTTACCCTGGACATACTATAGCCATGGATAATGATCCTGATGTTTGTGAAGCTGTTGCCAATAGCCTTTACAAAAGAGGTTAGCTCAACTCAAAAGCTGGACACATTGGACTACAATTTGACACATTTAACTAGTTTTTCTCATCTCTCCCTTTTGCTTGACAGGTGAAGATGGCCCCGGATGGTCAACTACATGGAAAATGGCGTTGTGGGCGCGTCTTCTGAACAGTGAAAATGCATACAGAATGGTTTTAAAGCTGATCACCTTGGTTCCTCCCGGTGGTAAGGTTGAGTTTGAAGGAGGACTCTATACCAATTTGTGGACAGCACACCCACCATTCCAAATCGACGCAAACTTCGGGTACATTGACCTCCCAACTCCTCACCATGGCATCTGAGTCTTCAGAAACTGAAAAAGTATTTCTGATCCCGCTCTTTCTGTTCTGACAGATTTGCAGCTGCCATTGCCGAAATGTTGATCCAGAGCACACAGAGTGACCTATACTTGCTCCCCGCTCTACCGAGAGATAAGTGGCCCATGGGCAGCGTCAAAGGGCTGAAGGCCCGTGGCGATGTAACTGTTGACATCCGCTGGAAGGAAGGGGAGCTTCATGAAGCGGTGCTATGGTCGTCAAATGATCGAAATACAGTCGCAAGGCTGCATTATGGCAAAGAGGTTGCTGCCGTGACGGTTCGTCGTGGTATTGTTTACAGGTTCGGTAGTGGATTGCGATGTCTGGAGACATGGCCACTCTGCAAATGACTGTCCCGTGCCATGCACTTGAAAAATGCTTGAATTAGTCATTTTTCATCTTTCACTATTGGACACAATGTTACATCGAGGGACACAGCTACTGCCAGTTTGACTGGGGAGTTTGAGGACCAATTTATCTTAGCATTTTGTGACAAAAATGCTGCTCATATATTGGAAATATGCTACTGCTCCTTCTTCAGCTTTTATTTACATTCTTTCATTGAGCATGGATAGAATTAGTTGAAGATTGTTAGGATGTGCTATATCAAACCACAAAGAGCTGTAATGAGAAAATAAAATGGGGAGTTCCTTACATGATGGTGAATAAAAAAATTCTTCTATTTCAAGGTTTGTTTAATAATTTCAAGATTTCAGGAAAATATTTGAGAGTCAAGTTTTCTCAACTTGAAGCACCCAAATCTGAGTCAAGGGAACTTGAGCTCTGGTCCGACTGCCCCATAGGATGTTTAATAGGAGGCCACTCCTTGGGCGGTAGTTGCGATGATCAACGATGATATCATGATTCTCCGGAAGTGTTCGATGTGTAGTTAGGCCGAGTAAAAGTGGGCGTGCTACCACACATTCCTGTAACTTGTAAAATTACCCTCTTCTTATATGCAAAAGCAGAGCTTCTTCTGCTAGTTCAAGTCAAAATGTCACACCCTTGTTCCTTGATTTGCACCCTAGGCTCTCTACCGTAGCTGAGAACAATTTATAATACGTACGCTGCGATCCTTGGTGGACACTGCAATCTTGAATTTGCAGGCAACATACGTACGCACGCACGAACCAAATCGACGACAAATCGCTCAATACAACAACATGTTCTGCTTATCCTGCTGCTTTTGCGTCATACTATCTCATAGTATAAACAAGCAACACAGAAATCCCAAATCAGCAATGTGGAATCGAATAAAAAAACCAGCCTGAGAGGGTAACAACAGCATCCACTAGCACATGCATACCCTAATTTAATTGTTGCAACTCCAATGGTCCAACGTACATGCATACTCTTTGTTCACACATAATTCTTTTTGAGAATAATAGCTTTCGATTTAAGTCATTTTGTTCATCCATAATACATCCAAAAATAAGCTTTTAAATTCACGCAGCAACGGCGCAAGGAAATCATCTAGTTTGTATAAAGTGCACATCCACATAAACTTATGAGCTCTTTTACTATACCCTGGTACTTCCATGGCATTGACTGGAGTACCAAACAAATCTGGCCGTCCATGATGAAGGGTAACTTAGACATTTTACGAATGGTATTTTGGGATTTCCACAATAGAGGCCAATCGTTCAGTTTGATAGAAAACGGCTGTCGATCGATCCTGCATTCAGCCGTGAGGCCGTAAAAAAAAAAGCGGCGCCATCGCCAGCCAGATTCAAGATTTCTCTTCACTCCATCAGAATTATTGTCGTCGCCCGTAGCAATCTGCACCTAGGATGTCTCCGTTGATTCTGCGCTGGTGCATCGTCTAGTGAAAAGCATGAGACAGTCAATCCATCCGCTGCATTCCTCCAGATCCAGGATGCATTACTAGGCTTCACAAACCCGTCCATTATGTTCAGAGGTTAGAACGTGCCAGCGTTCGATCTGATTGTGGAGGACACAAGCATGGCGGCAGCGGCAGGCGGAGCAAATCGCAGTGGCGGCGGCGTTCGCAGACGGAAACGAGTGCAGCGCGGCGTTCGTACGAACCAGAGGTTACAAGGGGGAATATCAAAATACCATCAAGAGAAATAATCATAAAATGATTGATGCGATTACTGTTTGCCCCTTAGATTAAGGTACTCCTTGACTCTTCGAGTCAGTACTCCGTGAAACAAAAGATGGGAGTACCGGATCATACTGGCCATTGGATTGCCAGAAATAGACGGCTTATATTAATTTAAGGGTACTGTAAAAGAGCTCAAACTTATTTCTCGAGCAACTGCGTATGACATAGCAGCAGTGAAGACTGACAACAGACTGATATGAAAAGCACAAGGCAAGGCAGCAGTGTGGCATCAGCAAATACTCCCTCCGTCCCAAAATAAGTGTCTTAACTTTGTAATAACTTTAGTACTTCCTCCGTCTCATAATGTAAGACGTTTTTGCATTATAGAACAGAGGGAGTACAAAATTGTACTAAGCTTGAGACACTTATTTTGGTACGGAGGGAGTACATGCATTACATATAGACTGCTCAGCTCCTTCCTTCCTCCTGTTCCCCGGGACTGATGGTGGAGTTCCCGCCGCTAGCGCCGCTGTTTCGTTGCGCCAACATCTGCACTCCATCGACAGCAAACCAAAGCTTGTTAACAAGTCTTTGTGCATGGATTCAGAGGATACAGTAGTATCCTGTCCTGCTTTGCACACCAAATAGCCTTGTGAATAGTCTTGTTGCCGATTCCTGTGAAGCCAGAACATCTGTTGACTTCTTCTATCTTCACATCACAGGAGACTTCATCCAAGTATAGTTGTAGACAACCAAGGTTTATACCATAGTAGCACATCTACCTAGCTTTATGCTGAATCTAAAAATGTACTAGCAGCGATATATGAAAATATCAATGACAGCCACATGCTGCACTGTGAAGATGAGTTTTTCATTCTATCTATTTAACATATCATTTACCAAGATATAGGGACTAACACATTTAGGACCATTGTCTCAAGAGTCAATATGCAACTACATCATTGAACTATCTCTAGTGCTTAAGAATAGGCAATCGAAATGAAAGATACTTACCTTACACCATTAGGTAGGAGAATTTTTTTGTTAAGGAACCAGTGATTGCTTATGTCTAGTTAGATCATCGAGGGCGAACTAAGATCATGCTAAAGCCATGAGCTGTTGAATTAGTTGAAATGGCCAAAAACAGAGGCATTTTCCTGATGGCCCAAGGGTGCAACAGAAACCAGAAACTTGATTCTTGGCTACAAAAGTTGATTAGAAACATCAACAGAACCATTTAGGTGTACCTTCTTGGATTTTATATTCTCCAAAGCATCTGTGAGTAGTTTCTCTAGTTTCTCTAGCTCATTAGCATCTGCGTCATCAGCATTGTTTTGAAGAGACCTTCAGGATTGCACATAATCAGCATTGGGCTAAATGCAGGAAATAACATAATCCCTCCGTCCAGAAATACTTGTCGGGGGAATGGATGTATCTAGATGTATTTTAGTTCTAGATACATCCATTTTTATGCATTTCTCCGACGAGTATTTCCGGACGGAGGGAGTACTACGATATGTCGTGAAAGGTATCTGAGAGCTACCAGGAAGCAATCTCTTTCAGCCTTGACTGCATATTTGAAGGATCTCCCCCCTGGCTCAGGACCAACATATCATGTCAGAGATATATGTGGGTATATAGACAATCTTGCTTAAAAAGTGTATATAAATAGTTATACAATTTGGTTATCCTTAATACAGAATGGTGTAATTACAACCTAGACCTGGATTATAGAGAACATAGATGACTTGTTCAGATAAGCCAGTGCTAGTACATTATAAAACTGAACATATTTGCATTCGTTTTGCTGGTCATGTGCATAGGCAACGTAATCCATGATTACAAGCGTACACTTCATCATGCGTAGTGCATTTCCATGGTAATAAAATTCAGAAATATAGACCAATTAAATCTGCATAATGATACTACGTACTCCCTCCGTTCTTAAATATTTGTCTTTTTAGAGATTTCAACAAGTGACTATATACGGAGTAAAATGAGTGAATCTACACTCCAAAATATGTCTATATACATTCGTATGTGATAATTCATTTGAAATCTCTAAAAAGACAAATATTTAGGAACGGAGGGAGTACTTGGCAGCTTCCACTCCTAAACGAGCTCTAAGGTGTATGCAATAAGAAAAGCTATATAGAGAGAGATTAATTTACATTGTTGGTGCTTGCACCGCCTTCATTCAGGTTCTTTCCGGCTCCTCCAAATGCCTGATAGCGGTCGTATGTATCTTCTATGCTGAAAACAAATGGATAATATTATGGAAACTGTACGTTCAAAGCTTTAGAGCATCTCCAACAGACGGACAAAAATTTCACACCCTAAAATAGTTTTAGCGCGTCACTATAGCACTTTTAGTGCGCCGGACCCAACATTGGTTTACCAGATGTCCAAAACGCGCGTCAAAAAAACACGGAGTATAAATTGTGAAGCACGCACAATTCGGCGCCTCAAAATTTGCAGCATGCGATAGCGTTTTCAGCACGCGTCCAACCCCTTTTTTGCACGCACAATTTTATAGCTTTTGTTGGAGCTGTCCGGCACCCAAAATAACCCGAATTTTAGCGTGCGGAGCAGTTTTTGGGTGCCTGTTGGAGATGCTCTTAGGCAGGCTTTGACTAGCAATTTCAAACACAGTTCTACCAAGTATAGTGAGAAAATAGTACAATCCCTCCGATCCATATTAATTGTTGCTGGTCTAGTACAAATATAACAACAAACTTGTTATGCCCAATTATCTACATAACAATTGCTGGAACGGATATATATAGGTAAATAAATAAATAAACAAAGCACAGCCTGTATATACCTGGAGGAGGCATACTCGTAAAGCCTGCCGGCCGGGGAGAAGACGAGCAGCGCGACCTCGGCGTCGTAGAGGAGGCCGAACTCGAAGGCCTTCTTGAAGAGGCCCAAGCGGCGCTTGGAGAAGCGCACCTGCCGGCTCGTCCGGTCCTCGATCCGCCGCAGCTCAACCGGCCCGCGCCGCACCATCCCTCGCCTCGCCTCCTCCGGCTGCCGCTCGCTCGCTGGCGTATGTCTCTCGCTGATTGGATGGGGAGAGGAGCGGGCGAATATGAGAGAGAGGGACGGAACGGGTCCCTCCATGAGGTTGACGAACCACCAAGCTGAAATATCTGCGTGAGCCCTCCAGTGAGCCGAAAGTGGTTAAATTCCGTCAAGATAAGGATGCCGTTCACGGCAATCAAGGGGCTGGCGGCTTGGCTTTGCATGGCCCATCGCGCGATCGGATCTGAAACGGCTCCACGCCCTCTCATGTCATGGTCACGTGCCACGCCAGAAAAATCTGAGAGTTTGTCTCGTCTGCACCTTCCATCTGATTTTTTCTCTCCCACATTTCTCAAAATAAAATAAAAAAAATAAAAAATAGCAACATAAATCGATGCTTTTTCAAAAGGGTCTGGCTATATCTCATCTAGATGTGAGATAATAAGTATGACATCAAAAAATAAGCCCACCCCTTACTTTTGTTTTACAAAAATCTACTAAGCAGTGTGCGCATGCTGGCTGTCCCGTGCGGCCAATGTGTGAGCCTGGTACATGCGCGAGAGATGGTAGCCAACAGTCCATTTTTAATACCGGGTTTACTTTCCTCTAGTTACAGAGCTATGCATCCATCCATTCACTATCGTTAACCACAGTAATCGCTACAGAACTGTAGTATGTTACAGCGAACGTGCATTTTGCTTTTGCACAAAAAATTGACACATAGTACCTTGTTCACGTCAGATGCATATGTCAAAAGCAAAAAAAAAATGTTGGACTTGCTACTGGGACAAAAAAGTCTAGGCTCAACTGCGAGTTGAGAGTGTGATTGCAGACAACAAAAGGTCAGCCCCAGTTGCGAATTAAGGGTGAACTTGCAACTGAACAAAAGAAAGTCAGACCCCGGTTGCGAGTCGAGGGTGGACTTGCAACTGGGGCAAAAAATGGCCGGCCCCAGTAGCGAGTCAAGGATGCACTTGCAACTAGGATAAAAAAAAGGCCGGGCACCAATTGTGAGTCGAGGATGAGATTGCAACTGAGACAAAAAAAATTAGACCCTGGTTGTAAGTCAAGGGTGGACTTGCAACTGGAAGGAAAATAATTGGGCCATAGTTGCGAGTCAATGATGGACTTGCAACTGGGACAGAAAATGATCGGGTCCCAATTGCGAGCCAAGAGTGGACTTGTAACTACGGAAAAAAAATGTTGGACCTAGTTGCGAGTCGAGGGGGAGATTGTAACTGAGCCCAAAAAAGGTCAGGCCCTGTTGGGAGTCGAATGTTGACTTGCAACTGGTAAAAAGTCAGGCCCCAGTTCGCAAATCGAGGGTGGACTTGCAACTAGCACAAACAAAATATCGGACCCCCAGTTAGGATGCAAGGTTGGATTTGTAACTGAGACAAAAAAAGGTCACACCCTAGTTACGAGTCGAGGGTAGACTTGCAACTAGGACAAAAAAAATGACAGGCCCCAGTTATAAGCCGAGGATGGACTTGTAACTGAGACAAAAAAAGATTGAACCTCAGTTGCGAGTCAAAGAGTGAACATGCAACTGGGACAAAAATGGTGAGGTCCAGTTGCGAGTCGACGGTAGACTTGCAACTGGGTGAACAAGGTTAGACTATCAACCAGAGAAAAATGTCGGGCTCTAGTTATGAGTCGATGATGGAGTTGCAACTTGGACTAAAATGTCGGACCCTTAGTTGCAGTTGAGGGTGGACTTGCAATTGGGACTAAAAAAGATCGGACTCCAGTTGTGAATCGAGGTTGAACTTGCAATTGAGACAAAAAAAGGTTGGCGTTGAGTTGCGAGTCGAGGATGGACTTGCAGCTGGGACAAAACAAATCCAGGCCCCAGTTACGAGTCGATGATGGACTTGTCATTGAGACAAAAAAGTGAAGACCCAGTTGCGAGTCAAGGATGGGATTGCAACTAGAACAAAAAAAAAAGACATGTCCTGGTTGCAGGTTAAGATTGAGCTTACAACTGAGACAAAAAAAAGACAACTCCTTTAATTGTGGACAGTCAATTGATAGTGATGGAAAAAATTCATTAATATTTAAAATGGAATGGAAAAGAGAAAAATAAAATAAAAAATCATGAACTAAAAAGTTTACAAATTTGAAAATAAAAGAAAGAAGGAAAAAACAAAAAATCAAAAAATTGCTTGTGGCCGCAGCCCACCTTAAGAAAACACTTGATGGATGTGAAAAAGAAACAACAGCATGACAAGACTCTGCACGAGCAACGCGTATATTGTCTACAAAAAGCAACACGTACAGAGACAACGTCAAACAACAAAAAAAAACCAAAGAACACAAATCTTGATGTCTAAATTGTGTGTTTAATTAGAAAGTTAGATGTGAGATAACTATTTCACATCTAGATGTGAAATAGCAAACCTGTTTTCAAAACCACATCCTGCATGAACTCAAACAAATCAAATCAAATCAATTTTATTCATTTCAAGATTCCAAAACACAAAGGGCAACACCAGCCACGCCCATGCATTTTCATGGGGCATCTCCCCTCTCCCTCCTCAAATTATATGACGTCAGCAGATGCTTCTCTAAATTTATGTTCAAACTATACTTTTCGCAAACCATTAATCCAATTGACAACCTGGTTTCACCGTTGCGTCTATCTTAAAAAAAACTACATCCATTTATGGAACACATGCATCATGATGTCAAAAGAATTACATGATTTCCTGCAAAAGAATAATATATGATGCATCTCGCAAACCAAGAACATAGAGGAAAATAGTTTGTATTTAAAATGATTTATCATCACCAAAGAACTAGCTATGGGCAGGGGTGCATGGAAGTTTGCTATCCATGTGCCAGAGTCATGAGTTGGTCGCGAGATCTTATGGGTTTCACCTCTAGCCTACCCCAACTTGTTTGGGACTAAAGACTTTGTTTTTGTTGTTGTTGTTGTTGTTGTTGTTGTTGTTGTTGTTGTTGTTGTTGTTGTTGTTGTTGTTGTTGTTGTTGTTGTTGTTGTTGTTGTTGTTGTCGTTGTTGTTGTTGTTTAAAATGATTTATCACACACGTTTGCTCCATCGAATTCTTGGGAAAAAAAGGGCATTGCTAGGGATTAGACTGACGATCGGAAGCATTCCATCGGACTAGTGCGGCTCTGTTCATGAGATCATCCATGTTAATGCCCCCTTTTCTTTGCACGATTTCTTTCTCTATGTATGCTTCTATTATGTATACTCCAAGATTGTAGAATCAACACTGACACAACTATTTTACATTATTTAGTGCACAAATTATGAGCCTCAATAACTAGTAGTGGAAAACACAACATAATAAAGTAACTTCGAAGCGAGACTCCGATCCATAGGAATGCTGTTGGCACACACATCCATGACGGGTTCCATGATAAATGCATACACGTCATCGCCTACATATGGCCACATGAAAAGCCAGGCGAGTGCTTTGAATGTACTCGAAAGTTAACAACAACCAAATGCATAAAACCTTGTTTGCGAAAATGTATGCAACATGTATGCTTATGACAAGTTTAATGTATCGAATGCAACCGCACAACCAGAACATAGCCACCAGGTCTGGCACTCCTTTACCAGTATGGAGGATAAGGAAAATAGTCGTACAACTCCAGGATCATTTGAGCATAGAAGACGTGGAGCACAACGTATGCGGTAAATAAAAAAAATAGCCAACACTAGTAGAAAAAGGCCCATTTGTCCCAGTTCATAAGGCCCATTAGCCCCGGTTCCGGAACCGGGACTAAAGGGTCGGTACTAAAGCCCCCTCTCCTTAGTCCCGGTTGTGTTACGAAACGGGACTAAAGGCCCTCCACGTGACCACTGTCTGGAGCTCGACCTTTTTTGAAAAAAAATGATTTTTTTCTCGATTTCCAAATTTCTTAATTATTTGTATTTAATCTTTAATCACCCCTCATCGCTGCTTAATTTAATCTCTAATCTCTAATCACCCCTCTTCATTCCAAATCGTCTAACTTTCCGGTCGGTCACCCATCCTCTCGCTACTCCAGTCTGAGCACGCTTAACTTTCGAGTTCTATTTCCCCTAGTTTCCAAGTCTGCACTTTTTGTTTTCCTGACAATACTAAGTTGTCAATCCTATTAACCCTTAAGAGTTGAACTTGAGCATTAAGCACCGTTTGAGTTTGAAACTATTATTCTAAAAACAATAATTATTTAGTAACACTAATATTTCTAAATAAGTAGTTTGACCATAGTTTGACTAGATTTGACCATAGTTTGACCAGATTTGACCATAGTTTGACCAAAAGTCGAAAAAAACTAAAAATAATTATTTATTAACACTAATATTTCTTGAATAAGTAGTTTGACCATAGTTTGACCAGATTTAACGAAAAGTCAAAAAAAAAGAAATTTGAGCATATCTTTTTTCCTTTTAGAATTTTAGGATTCTAAAAATTTGCAAACAGGCCTACGTTTGTCAAAATCGGATGCGGATTTTTGTATTGATTTTTTTGATATATTATGCGTTTTTTTCATCGTATGCAAAAGATATGGCCGTTTTACCTTTTCATAACACTTTTTTGCAAAACATGTCCAAATTTAAGTTTTTTAATTTTCCTAACTAATAGATGTAGTAACATAGCTACATCTCAAAGGATTTTAATTTTTGAAGTTTTTATTATTTTCTTTTGTTTTTTACAAAACTAAAAAGGCGGGAGGGGGGGGTAGAGTTTGAAAATGAGACCTTTAGTCCCGGTTTGAGACATGAACCGGGACTAAAGGGCATCACACCCTTTAGTTCCGGTTCGTGTCTCAAACCGAGACTAAATGTCTAACGTTTAGTCTCGGTTTAAGACACGAACCGGGACTAAAGAGCACCGCACCCTTTATTCTCGGTTCGTGTCTCAAATCCGGACTAAAGTTCCCATTTGAACCGGGACTAATGCCTTCCCGGCGCCTTACCCGCTCGAACCGAGACTAATGTGTACAGGGAGCTGTGACCAAAGCCTTTTTTTCTACTAGTGCACTCCGCCTGAGGGGTCCAAGACTGCCGAGAGGTGGGGCTCAACAATCACGGTAAGAAAATAAGGTAGCCAACCATCACAAAGTTTATACAAATGTCAAAGGCATGGGGCACAACAAGTAAGGTAGTCACATTGTCCTAGGGTTCATACAAATGCCAAATGCATGGGAACAACAAGTAAGTTAGCCAAACCATCCCGCGGTTTCTACAAGCAAGGTTGCCAGACCATCCAGGGTTTATACAAACGCCAAAGACATGGGGCACAACAAGTAAGGTATTCAGACAATCCCAGGGTTTGTACAAACGCCAAAGGCATGGGGCTCAGCAAGTTCGGGAATGTGAATGAAGTAATCAGTCCCATCTCGAATGTCTTGGCGACATCTCAGGGTTCGTAGCACAACCAGTGCATAAAGGAAAAATGTTGCGGCAAAATAAATCGTCTGCTTAAGGTCACATGAGCCACCAGTATTTCACTTTTGCTGGCATTGACAATACAATTTCGGCCTCAGTCCGCCTGATAACCTCATGATCCTTTATTTCATTTCCCTTCACCCGGTTATTAATTTTTCTTGAGGTTTACTCTCTTATACTTGACATTGACCGTATGTTGTGACTTACCACGAACTATGTCCATTGCCGAGGATGTGGTTGTTCAAAGATACATCACCCCGCATGGGCAGTCTGGGATTACTCCAACAAAGTCGTGTTTTCCATCATGCCAATCTTAATAAACCAGGGGGGATCCCATTTGTTAGATCTCGGTCACCCGACTTAGGAAACACAACCACCTAACTCTTCCCATAGAGATGATAGCAATAAAAGCCATGATGATATAACGAGTTAGGGCCTTCCATAAATGTGAATATGGTTGCATTTTTTATGGTTCGACTAGAACAATGCCCGTGCATTGCAACGAGATATAAATATGCTCAGTACGTTAGCTTATGATTTGCCTGGTAATAATAATGTGATTGTGTAAATAAATGTTCATCAAATTCTGCATGTATTGCCTTATATTTTGATTAAAAATTTGGTAAGTAAATTAAAGTGGAATTGGTTCAGAAGGTAAGTAAATTAAAATGATCGATTAGCATATACATGGAGCGAACCAACCTGTGGTTGGATGGTTAGAGGGACTATGGTATTCCCAGCCCACCAGAGTTCAAGTCCTGGTGCTCGCATTTATTTCTAGATTTATTTCAGGATTTTCGGCGATGCGCATTTAGTGGGAGGAGACGTTCCTGGCCACTTCGTAAATTTCAAGATGATACGCTTGCATGTGTACTGTGTTAAAAAAGCATATACATGAAAAGTTAGACGAAGGGGCGATGGGAAGAAAAGTGAAATGGGAACCTTACGTTCTTTTTTAGTAGAGATTAGGTGACACTATGACTCGATCACGTTGATGAAGAAAATTATGTCACATTTTCACTAGTAGAAAAACACCTAATAGTCCCGGTTCGTAAGGGCCTTTAGTCCCGGTTCATGAATCGGGACTAATGGGTCGTTACTAATACCTCCACCCATTAGTCCCGGTTCAAACACGAACCGGGACCAATGTGCCTCCACGTGGCCCTGTGCGCCGAGCCCAATCAGGGGGCCTTTGGTCTCGGTTGGTGGCACCAACCAGGACCAAAAGTCCATGTTTTTTTAGAAAAGTGGCTACTTTAGGGGTTTTGGGGGTTATTTTTAGGTTGTTATTAGCTAGCTAATAGAGAGAAGTGTCCTCTCTTATATCTTCGTTCTTGGTTTACCAACGCTGCTGCTATATATGTTCATTTTACCAGCTGATATAATAATTAACTCATCCATGCTCGCATCATACATCATCATATATAATAATAACTCCTATTAATCATGCATCATCATACAACTTCTACTCGTTATTAATAATAAGTCATACGATCATCATCCTCATAGTCATCGAACCCAACCCTACATAATTGTTCTTAGCACATGATCATCAGTATCAGGTAGGACATGACCTATAAACACCCTTAAGGTAAAATAGCATAAAACAATATAGACCCCGACTCTCCATTATGAAGAATGACGATCATCCTGTCTCCAATTTTTGCCCTTCGCTGATTGTTGCTTCCAAGAAGCTCCTTACGACTGTCCATACATTTTTTCCATTCTTTGATTGTCATGTCTCCACTTCTTTTAGAAACCTGGTATGGACAGTTCAGATTCGTAGGAAGACCTGGTTGTATGTTCAAAACATGAAGGCTACCGTGTGTATACATCAGATGAGGCACACAATCATTCGGGATTATCTGTTGAAAAACATAGTAATAACTTCGTAGTTAGCAATGATGTACTAGTTTTAGAAGTGTGCAAAAAGATGCACGGATGTCGTAATAGTAAAAAATCTTACCAGGGTATCTCCATGGTAGTTACCGTAGTTCAACACGTGCACTAGTGGCACGTATTGACCATAATGTTGAGGAGTTCGATTGCAGACATTGTAATTCTTAAGATCAGTACAAAATGCGACCAGATGATTTTTCTCCTGATAAGTTAGTTCGGAGCCTTCGGTGTAGTAGGTTCTGTCTACCATCTTCCGCACATTCTTTGAAGAATGAAAATAAGCTGTCAATGGAAATAAGTTGTCAGCTATTTTGAAATAAACAATATAAATTACTTAATAACTATGTTAAGCTCACATGGGGGAAGAATTGGAGGTGTATCCACAAGGACGAAAATCGTAGGTCTCTCTTGCGCGATTGTAGGATCACCAAGATCCATGGTGACAAGCATACCCTCATCAAAACCATACATCTTGCAAAGTGCTTCCCAGTTTTTGCAACCAAAATGGGTTACACTCTAAGCATTGTACAACTTTACTTGAAAATCCACACCATGATGGGTACTTAGGATAATTTTTTTGGTTTCCATACTTTCATGGTCTTCAAAACACATCCTCTCTAAGACATAGCTTCTTGCAAAGCATGGGATAAGCTAGTCGAATTGGAAAAAGATGAAAAATACACGTTAAAATAGTTGAAGTCGTGCTTAATTACAAAAAAAACTATTGTCGTCGTTGCGTACCGTATGAACATCGAAGGTCTCCTCGAGCTTAATGCTGAAGCGCCGATCTTCGTCCAGCTCAATGAACCTGTCGCACATACCTCAGTCGTCGTGGCACCAGTCGCACTCCTCCGGGCGGTTTTCATCGTCCGAGTACGACATTTTCGGCCTAAGTTCATAATTCAAATATTAAATGTATGTACTAAAAAACCTAAATTAGATCATTATTATTAATCACGGGTTGACTATCGGTGATGGTATGTAGCTCCTCCTTTCATTCCCGAGTGCATTATTACAACAAATTGTCTAGCACACGGGAATGAAGGAGAAGCTACCCCCACGACGGCGTGGATGATGGAGGGGGCTCCTAGATTTCTGCATGGAGTGCTCTTCAATTTTAGCATTCAAAGTAGGAGTACTTTTCCAATATAAGCATTCAATAAGCAAAACCAAATTGTAAAATAAAGTAGTATTCAAATTAGCATGCATTCAATTATAACCAAAAGTACATCATCTCTTGTGTCCGTACATCGTCGAATACTCCTCGAATACTATCATACATATAGCATCGCTAATTAATACAGGTAGAACCGTAGCGCCCGACGGGTATCGTCGCGGGCGGTGGACACCAAAAGATAAGGAACGATCACAGGATCATAGCTCCAGTGAGATCCCTGAAGAACCTGCCAGGTATTGTCGAACCTGCCCTCCAACGCAACCATGTAGCAACGGACGTGCTCGTCCTCCTTGCTGACACGGTGACGTACCACCTCCGCGGTGTCTGGAAGCCTCGGCACCATCACTGGCCCACGCGACCGCCACCAAACAAGGATCGGGTCAACAACGAGCTGCCTCCTCACCAACCTACGTCCCCCAGAAAGTAGTACCTCCCAATACCAGCCCGGCGGAGCCCAGTCCCGAACATGGCCCTGATCAAGCAGGCCTCCACCGCCGAGTCGACGACGACGAGGATGCGGGATATGCATCGCCGACGTCGATGCGAGAACTACGTACTTCTATATATAGTTAAATAAAATAGTTTTATTAATTAAATCAACTATCTAGTTCAACTACTAAGCACTTACTATAAATAAATAAAGTAGCACTTACTATAAATAAATAAAGTAGCACTTACTACAAACTACTTCTATATATAGTTAAATAAAGTAGTTTTATTAATTAAATCAACTATCTAGTTCAACTACTAAGCATTTACTACAAATAAATAAATTAGTACTTACTAAAAACAAATTAAGTAGCACTTACTATATAGTACTTACTAAAAATAAACTAGTATTTTTCTAACTAACTAATATTTTTCTAACTAATTATATTACCAAAAAAATCTAAATAAATAGTAATTATATTTTTCTAACTAGCTAGTTCAATTATAGTACT
>NC_041387.1:654201222-654220396 GCF_002162155.2 Triticum dicoccoides | reverse complement strand
TCTAACAAAAATCATAAAACGTTGCTCACGGCGAGGTCGACGGCGACGACGACGGCGACGGCGAGGTGCGGCGCGGGGCGGCGATGGCGTCGGGGCGGCGACGTCGGGGCGACAGGGCAGGGCGGGGCGGCGACGGCGTCGGGGCAGGGCGGGGCGGGGCGGCGACGGCGAGGTAACGGCAGGCGATGGCGCGCGGCGTCGGGAGATCGAGAGGAGGAGGAGATATCAAAGTGGGGATGCGGTTCTGAAATTTTCCTTATATAGCAAAGCCTTTAGTCCCGGTTGGTGGCACCAACCAGGACCAATGACCCCCTTTAGTCCCGGGGACCAATGACCTCCTTTAGTCCCAGTTGGTACCACCAACCGGGACCAAAGGTCACTTTTCAGCAGCCCAAAGGGCGGGAAGTAGAGGGCTTTGGTCCCAGTTGGTGCCACCAACTGGGACTAAAGGGGGTCATTGGTCTCGGTTGGTGCCACGAACCGGGACCAATGGTCGTGTGCTGGCATGGTGCGACACGAAAGTTTAGTCCCACCTCGCTAGCTGAGAGGGACACGCAATGGTTTATAAGCCCCCACTGCCGCACCCCTCTCGAGCTCCTCTCCACTGCAGGCTTATGGGCCTACTTACTACCGTGTTGCCTGATGGGCCTACTGGGCCACCCGCGGGCCTGAATCCTGGCCCATGGTGGGTTTCTAGTCGTATTCAGGCCGTGGGGGCCCAGTAGGAGGCACTTTTTTTGTCTTTACTTATTGTTGCTATTTTTATTTTTTTTCCCAGATTTTTTGTTTGTTTTCTGCATTATTTATTTTCTTTTGTTTTTTTGCTTTATTTTTTAATTCTTTTTGCTTTTAGTTTTAGAACAATTTTAAACTTTCTGTTAGTGCCTAATGTTCTCAAATTTGAAAACACTTTTTTTGTTTTTTTGTTTTGTTTCGTGCTTTATTTATTTTATTTTGTTTCTACTTACAACAAAATACTTATTGTTGCTATTTTTATTTTTTTCCCAGATTTTTTGTTTTGTTTTCTGCATTATTTATTTTCTTTTGTTTTTTGCTTTATTTTTTAATTCTTTTTGCTTTTAGTTTTAGAAAAATTATAAACTTTCTGTTAGTGTCATTAGTTTTCAAATTTGAATACACTTTTTTTGTTTTCTTTTTGCTTTATTTATTTTTTTCTAGTTTTTTTGTTTTGTTTTCTGCATTATTTATTTTCTTTTGTTTTCTGCATTAAAGCATTTCAAATCAACTCTGAAAAAGTTGAAAGTTGAAAGTTGGCATGGTATCACGAGGGCCGAACCATAAGACTAAAGAGGGACATTTGTCCCGTTTGGAGCCACCAACCGGTATCAATGGACCCGTCTAATTACTTATTTATTTTCTGCAGCTATTTTTTAGTTGATTCTTTCTGCAGCTGTTTTTTTAGTTCCACCTCGCCAAGTGAGAGGCACTCGCAGCTATTTATAAGCCCTGAGTATAGAGACGATGAAGAAGAGGCTCAATGCTCACCTGCACATTGGTTCGCTTCAAGCCTTGAGGAATAGGGTAGACTGCACGGAGCTATGTGTAGTGCAGTTTACACTATTCCGAAAGGCTTGAAGCGAATTAACTAGCATTGCGCCTCTTTTTTATTTTTAATGACTTATTACCACACAAAAATAAATAGAAAAAATAAATATAGCAAAAAAAACTATATAAAAAACTACTCAGAAATAAATAGAAGAAAAAATAGTTGTGATTAACTTTACTAAAATCTTTTTTATTTATGACTTATTACAACTCAGAAAAAAATAGAAAAAAATAAATATAGCAGAAAAGAAAAAAAACTATATAAAAAACTACTCAGAAATAAATAGAAGAAAAAATAGTTGTGATTAACTTTACTAAAATCTTTTTTATTTTTAATGACTTATTACAACTCAGAAATAAATAGAAAAAAAATAAATATAGCAGAAAAGAAAAAAATTATATAAAAAACTACTCAGAAATGAGCATAGATGCGCTTATAGAGAAAATTAGATCTAAATTCATAATAAATTTCTAGTAACTTCAGAGAAATTCAATATGAATTTAGGTCAAATTCCCTGTATAAGGGCATCTATTTTCACTTTGAGAGGAGCTCAACAAGGCAGAGAGGGAGGGGCTTATAAACCGGTGTGAGCCCCTTCGGTTGGCGAGGTGGGACTAAACTCTGGCCGCAACGAGGACCACCCCTTTAGTCCCGGTTCGTGCCACCAACCGGGACTAATGGGCTGCCTTTGGTCCCGGTTCGTCCCACCAACCGGGACCAATGGTGGTGGGCCAAGAGCGAGGCCCATTGGTCCCGGTTCGTCCCACCAACCGGGACCAAAAGGTCCAGACGAACCGGGACAAATGGCCCACGTGGCCCGGCCGGCCCCCGGGGCTCACGAACCGGGTCCAATGCCCCCACTGGTCCCGGTTCTGGATTGAACCGGGACTAATGGGATGACCCGGCCTGGACCAATGCCCCCCTTTCTACTAGTGTTTACTCATGTTATAATTATTTATAATAATGATCCGAGGTGAAAATAAGTAATTCTTCGTCCGGGTCGATTAACTGAGCGTTGGTCTAGTTTAAGCAAACCTCAACCAATATAAAGTATGTTCCATCGCTGTAATATTACATTGATGAAAAACGATCGGGATCGAGCGGCCGATCCAGCGCACACATTGGTCAGATGCGCATCCTTAGTATATACTACATGATGTTTAAGTCATCTTTAACACATACCCTCAAACGGATACTGTATTTGTCCGCGGGTATGAACGGGCGTGTCAGCGGACAGTGATACGAGAGCCGACCATCCAACTGTGCTCATATACATTTCGAGGCGGATTTGAAGAAACTGGACGAATTTCAAGCAAACGCGATGGAATTCACTTAAGTTCAAACCTAATTTAGATAAAATGGACCACTTGGAGCCGCCACGACCTCATCTACAGATGCCACTTTCGTGAAGGCACAACATACTTCAGAGACAGAGGTGCCGTCACATCGTCCAGAATAGAGAGAGAAGAGATCTCAAGAAGAAGAACCACCAGAGATCCATTCCTTTTCCACCCATCTTCATTTCCATTCATAGCAACAGCACCATAGGGAGAGGAATTCCAAGTTGCAAGTTAAGGTTTGTGGCTCTATTTGTACTAATCTTGAGATCAAGACTGGTTTAATCATTCATCTTATTGCGTATCTTTGTGATATTATCAATATGATTTTCCTTGGCTCTATCTCTGTGATATTTGGTTATCTCCATTTCATGTGTGGGATTGATATGATTCATTTATGCCTATTCTATATGTCGTTACGTGAAATTGTTAAGAGTTAGCCAAATTTGAGTCAACGGGACTTGAGCTCTGGTCCAACAGTCCATTATGATGTTTTATATTACACTACACAAGTGTTTCAATGACAAGTAGAAAAGGTGATCTTTTGTTTGAACCAAGGATGGATATATTTTTTTCTTTTTCGAGATCTATCTTCAATGTTCCATGCAATTAGGAAAAGTTAATCTTTTTACTAGTGAATATAATGTATTACTCAGCTCGAAAGGTTCATACAATCAATTACAGCTCGAAAGGTTCATACAATCGATCACAGGTAGCTCCATAGCATCTGGAGGCCTGAGCCTAACCAAGTCATGGTTCTGCCCTTTAACTGGGCAAACTTAGCTATACTGTCCCTACATTTATTTTGGCTACGATTTACATGAATAATACAATATTCATGAAGCGGCATAAGATAGGAAAATAAGAAAAACATTTCAAAGTCAAGTCTTGGAGACTATAAAATGGGAGGCCTTGGAGAATATGGTGACCTAATCTAATCTTTTGTACATGGACTACACTATAGCTTCGAACACCTGTTTTAAACTTCTAATTAAACATATCCTGAACTTGTCACTGAGCTGAACGTTGGCTTTCTAAAATCTCATTTTCCTCGGCTAAAACCAAAAATCTCATTTTTCCTAGCTTATTTTCTAAGCGCCATAGGAACCGTTCGGCCAGCCTTTCACGGCCCAGATTGGTGTTCAAACAGTCCAGTTCCAGCCCGACTCGGGCCGCACCCATGTCTCGTCTCATCCCCCGGCGGCTCCACCGCGCCGTCTCCGCCGGCGGCGCGACCTCCTCGAGCCCCTCAAATCTCCGCAGCAGCGACGCCACCACCGCCGCCACCTCAAATGCGATCGTCAGCCTCGTCGCGGCAGGCGGCGACGGCGGCAGCCTGGAGGCGGACCTGGACCGCCTCGGCCCGCCCCTCTCCGACGCCGCCGTGTCGGCGGCGCTCCGCGCGCTCACGGAGCGCGGCGTCCCCGCGTTCCGCTTCTTCGCATGGCTCTCCCGGCACAGGGGCGTCCCCCCGAGCGCCCGCGCCCACAACCTGCTCGTCCAGAACGCCGGCAGGCTGGCCGACTACCCCACCATGGCCCGCGCCCTCGACCTAGTGTCGGCGCGACGGCTCCCCCTTACCGAGCAGGCGTTCTTGTTCCTGGAGGCCGCCGCGAGGTCGTCCTCATCTGCGAGCAGCGTGGATGACGCGGTGAGGGCGACTCTGACGGTTTTGGATGGTGCCGGTGGCCCGTGCCGCGCGTCCGGCGTGTTCTCGCTGGTCAAGGCGTTGGCCTCGATCGGCGAGTTCGACGCGGCCGTCTGGGTGATCGAGGAGACGGCCAGGAGAGCGAGCTACTACAACGTCCTCTTGGCTGCCAAGTGCAAGGCTGGTGACTTCCGGGGCGCCCGCGAGGTGTTCGACGAAATGAGGAAGGGGAGCTGCGGCCCAAATGCCAACTCCTGGAACTACCTCCTCGGGTGCCTGCTGAAGAATGGCAGGGCCACCGAAGCGTGCGACCTCGTTGAGACCATGGAGAGGTCGGGACACGACGACATCCCAAACTCACTGTCGTACGAGATCCTCACATACCATGCCTGCAAGGCGGGGAAGATGGATTCGGCAAGGCAGATTCTCGATCAGGTGTTCTCAGAAAATCTGACGCCGAGGATTACAATCCACACAGCCTTCATCAAAGGGTACTTCTATACTGGGAGAATCAAAGATGCTTGCGATTATGTGAGGGCTATGAGCACCAGGGATTCACACTCCACCAACAGGAACTACAGCCTGCTCGCCAAGCTGTTGCACAGGTCGGGGAGGATCGTCGAGGCTGGAAGTGTCCTGTATGAGTTGATGGAGAAGGGCCTCAGGCCTGACCATTCTGCTTATGTTACAGTGTCCAAAGGTTTGCACAAGATGGGAAGGGGAGATCTGTGTGCTGAATTGAAGTCCTTGTTTCAGAATTTCATTGTACAGTCAGGTTTGGAACACTGATTTACGTTTGAGCTCTTGTTGAGTCATCTACTTGAGTGAAACTTGCTTGTCCACATAAGATATTTAGGTGCCATTTATGCCTTTCACTCCTGACTTCGCCATGTATGAGTAGATACTTTGCTGTAAATTAAAACTTAAAAGGACATGTTTCCTATTTTGTATAGATTTGAAAAACATACATTAGCAGAAACAAAGCTGTGCAAAGCCATTTGACATGGATGCATTAGCTACCTCTGAAATGACTCAAAACTGGATTCAGAAAGGAAAAAACAAGATAGTACATTATACTATTCTTTACATGAACTTCTGTTGCTAGCTACTTTCCTGCCAATTCTTTGCTTCATCTGACATGCATGTGTACGAGGCCATGTGCTTTATTCTAAGGATCTCGGTAGAAACTCGAGTCATATCTGGCCGCTCTTTGGCTGATTTCATGGAGCAAGAGAGGCCTATTCTTAAAAGTGGAATAACACAATTCTTCATCATGTCAGTTGCACTGCTGTTATCAAGTAGCATTGTGGGGTCAACAACCTCGTGAATATTCTTTGTGAATGCTCTATCAACAAATTCATGAAGGCTTATACCATCATTAAATTTTTCTTCAGTTGGACTGCACCCTGTTATCAGTTGCAACAGAAGCACTCCGAAACTATAGACATCACCCTTGGTTGATACCTCTTCGCTCATTCCATACTCTGCATTTACATTTAAAAACACAATACAATTAAACAATCACCATTATTTGTACAACTCCACAAGGAACAAACAGAACCAATATCTTGCAAATAAGCTTATCTCACCTGGTGGGATGTATCCTATGGTTCCTTTTAAGCGGCTCAAAGTTGCTGAACTATCTTGATGTGCATTTTCTGTCCTGAACAAGAATCTTGCTAGGCCAAAGTCAATGACGTACGCAACCATGTCAAGACCCAAAAGGATATTGGTTGGCTTCAAGTCGCAATGTATAACTGGAGGTGCGCATTGGTTGTGAAGATAATCCAAAGCAAGTGCTACATCCAAGGCTATGTTAGTCCTTTGGCTTAAAGTCAGAATACTCCTTTCACCATTTTCAGGGTCTTTTAGATGTAGCCACATTTCTAGGTTCCCATTTGGCATGTATGGGAACACTAGGGCCTTGAAATCTGCCCCATTATGATCCACTGAAGAGCATAAGGTAATGATTTTTACAAGATTCCGATGGCGAACATTTCTTAGGGCTTCACACTCTGCTATGAAGCTCCGATGTGCCCCATAAATGTCAAGATCAAAAATCTTGATGGCAACTTGATCTTCTTGAAACTGCAGATTGCCCTTATAAACCCTTCCAAATGATCCAGAACCAATTAAGTTTGCTGAAGAAAATCTATCAGTTGCCCTTACCAAGTCTTTATATGTTACCTTTTCATATGATATCTTCTCTATCTTTATCTGCTCATTGTCATGTTGCAAATGGGGATTGGCTTTCATCCTTTTCCTCCGACAAATTGTTGCAATAAAGGAGAAAAGGATTGCAGTGGCAACAACAGTTGGCAATAGAACTACAATCAGTAGCTTCTGCTTTCTTTTCCTGTCAACCACTTCTGAACAAAGAGACATACCTCTCGTTGGGATGCCTGTACACAGCTGATAATTTCCTTCGATTGACACTGCTCCAGTGATGTCAAAAACACCGCCTGTGGGAACTGCTCCATCAAAATGGTTGAAGGATAAATTGAGGTCTTGCAGTGATTTCATGGATTTGAGGAACTCTGGTATTTTTCCAGACAAATTGTTCCTAGAAACATCCATCTGTTTTATGCTGATTAAGTTGGCAAATGATTGTGGAATGCTTCCTGCAAAGAAGTTGCCTTGCATCCCAAGATACTCCAGAACAACACATTGGCTGAGGGATGATGGAATGTTTCCGGACAACCTGTTATTTGACATGTTAATTTTCTGCAGATGAATGAGATTGCCAACTTCATTTGGCATTCCTCCGGACAAGAAGTTGTCTGACAAGTCCAACTCTTCAGAAAGCGTAGAGATTTTGAAGATTCCACTTGGTATACGCCCATCTAGTGAGTTGTGAGCAAGGTTGAGTATGGCGAGTTGAGTGCATCGTGCTATACTTGCAGGAATTCTTCCACTTAAGTTGTTATAATCCAATTCCAGCATACTCAGTCGGACAAGATTGCCAACAGTATCTGGAATCTGACCTGTAAGCCTGTTTTTTGCAAAGGATAGATAGACCAAGCTGTGCAATTTCCCAATTGTTGGCGGTATATTACCGGTGAGAAGATTGTAATTCATGTACAAGCTACTGAGGCTCTGAAGGTTGCCAATCTCCAGCGGTACAGGTCCTGAAATTTTGTTGCTACTTAGAAACAAACACTCAAGACTATCTGAAAGATTGCCAATAGAACTTGGCAATTTCCCTTTGAGATTGTTCCCATCCAGGGCCAGCATGGTCAACCTGGAGCAATTAGATAGTGAAGAGACAAAGCCCCAATCATCTGCATCTAACTTGTTGTGTCCCAAATCGAGTTCCTCCAAATTTGGCAATGAGCCGAAAAATGGTATGGATCCAGTGAAGCTATTATTATTCAGGTAAAGCCAGCGTAGGTGGTAAGCTTTGAGAAGAGAGTCTGGGATTGGTCCATCAAAACTGTTTTCTGTGAGTATTAAGTCCTGGATATTTGGGAGGGTGTAGCCGACGTCAAAGGGTAATCTGCCGACAAGTGAGTTTTGTGCTATGGCAAGACTTTTCAGGGATGACATGTTGAAGATAGACGGTGGAACCAGCCCAGATAAGTTGTTCATAGTCAAGGTCAATATCTCTAGTGTTGGAACATAACCTAAGCTCTCTGGGATGCTCCCAACTAAATGATTGTCTGTAAGAAGAAGATGAACTAGGGACGAAAGGTTCCCTAGCGAGGAAGGTATTCCTCCTGAAAGATTGTTAAACCTTAAAGAGAGGTGCTTAATAGGGGAAGATGTGACAGTGACAGAAGGTATCGAACCAACAAAACTGTTCTTTTCGAGGCAAATGGTAACAAGTGACAAAGTGTTGAGGAGAGCCTTTGGGAGTTCTCCAGTAAGATTATTCTTCATGAGCCTAAGTACTTGAAGAGATGAACTATTTGCCAAGGACTCCGGTATGACCCCTCCGAGAGCATTGATCCCAAGATCAACATATGTGAGATGGCGGCTGCTGCCCAAAGACGGCGGTATGTTGCCGGTAAGTGTGTTGCTGGCGAGGACTAGTATGCGCAGCTCAGGAAGGTCTCCGAAAGCAGGAGGGACACTTCCCTGGAGCTTGTTATTGCTAAGGTTAATCTCTTGAAGGCACTTGCATTGGCCGAGGGTGGGTGGGATCTCTCCATGGAGGGAATTGTTCCACAAGCCCACGATTTGGAGCTGGGAACACGCAGAGAGTTCAGGCGGGATGTTACCTTCCAAAGCGTTGATGCTGAGGTTCAGGTTGGTGAGCCGGCTCAGGAGGCCAAGCTCCGACGGCAGGCCACCACTGAAGCTGTTGTTGGACAGCTGGAGCCTTGCCAGCCAAGTGAGGTTGGCGATGCAAGGCGCTATGGAGCCCGAGATACCTTGGGATTCAAGGTCCAGCGCGACGACACGCCTGGGTGGTGTCACGCTGCAGGTTATCCCGTGCCAGTCACAGAACTCCATGGACGCGTTGCTCCATGAAGATAGAACTCTGGCGGCTGCCGAGATCCCGGACTTGAAGCAAAGGAGGGCTTGCCTGTCGCTCTCTGATTCATCGCAGATGCCTAGTAATGGCAGGCTGCAGAAGAAACCCAAGAAGAGGTAGAGAAATCGACAGCGGCCCGGAAACAAGAAGGCACCCGAAGACACCATTACTCAGCTATCGAGATCGATGGAAGCTCTAGCTTTGCAAGAGGATGTTTAATTACGGGGTGTGTTGCAGTACCTCACTCACTTTAAAATTTAAATGGCAGGGGATTGGAGCAACAGGCTATGATATCATAATGGGCGGCAATGCAACCGTGCTGGATGCTACGGACGGAGGAGCAGGTAAGGTATGCAACACCAGAACATAATGGATTTTGGACCTTCTGGAAAATCTGCCTGAAACTCAATATTTATATCTGCAAGTCATTGTTCCAGGCTTCCAGCAATGATATCTGCAAGTCATTGTTGCAAGTCATGAGCTAGCTTCCAGGACATAGAACAATGGTTTGGTTGGGGTCCTATCCAGCCAAAGCAGATGATATCTGCAACTCGGAGCGTACTATCTCTGGCAATTAATATGTTAGCACACATGCTTCCAATTTAACGGTAATGTGGAAATCAACAGGGCAGGTGCATATGAGCGCGTGATTAATTTGGATTATGTGCTTGCCGGCGACCCCTGAATCAGCTGGAAGCGGTTGTTGGCACTCCACTTGGACTAAAAATATGGGATTCCTAGCAAGTTGTCCCTTGTCAGGTTGCTGTTGGATTATTTGGGAAAGGTAGTATAAGACGCATTGGATGATAGTATGTCTCAAGGTACTAATCATCATCGTTACACGGATGGGCATCGAGCGATTTGATCATTTGAAAGAAGTACACTGAAAGGTGAAGATTGTTCTGCAGAGTCAACTAGAGACGCGGGGTCCTGACGATTGCTAAATGGTCACTTCATCCTTGTAGACTGTTGACTGACTCTTTTTGACTCGAGGATTCAGACTAAGAAAGTACCAGACACTCCTGCTAATTAACAACCTTTTTATAAAGCCGGCTGAAAGCGACATAGTTTTGCTGGGGATACCGGCTTACAAGGAAGAAACGTAGTTTTTTTCTGTCAGTTGGATGTCTAACAAATTTGCTTTCTATCAAAGCTTTGTTTATAACATTCAAAAGAGCCCAAGCCGTAGCAGGAAATCCCATCCAAATTAGCCGCTGGACTTGCCTTCAAGTTTTTCCCAGAAATTAGGGAGACATGATGGCGCTCACGTGCACCCAAGCATGTCTTGGAATACAGTCCCAGAAGAACAACCGAGCCATAATGCAAGAAAAGAAGCATATAGGCCATCCTCTGTCTCATATCTCTTCTAAACTTTGACGAGGTCGCCTCTCTTTGCCCTGCCTCCATCATCGACTTGTTTTGCCAGCAAAACAAACATAAATATGAATCCGGTAGGTTAAGCTCGGATGATTGAGATCTTCAAACTGCTCTTATGGAGTGAGCAATAGCTAGCAACTCTGAAAACGACATCCGTCTTAATCTGCACGGTCACCCCAGTGCCCACCAGTGAGCAAAACTGTGCTAGTGCCACAATTCTTTTCACTCTTTGATTGAAGGGCGTGGTCCGAAGTAGTACAATCTTTGTCTCCGCGTGCACATGGTGATTTGAACAGATGCGTTCCTCTGTTTTTCCCTCTCTAGTTATTTACTATTTGTTCGTCCTTTTGACTCGTTGAAGGCGTGTGGTAGTTCTGCTCTGAGGGAACTAAGCTGGGTTCCTGGTTGAGCTTAACTTGCATAAGTAAGCGGCTACTTTGTGGGCAGTCATCAGTGACAGAACCACGTACTACTGCTCGATCGACTAATTAAGCTGTCCTTTGCCTAAACTAGGTAGCTGGTAGTGAGACCCAATGGCATCCCCGCTGGTGCTACTCAAGCCAGGAACTGTCGATGATGCTCCGGCTTCTCCAGCTGCTCAAGCCGTGGTTCGGCAGCCTCCACCCGCTCCTGCAGGTATGCAGTGCACCCAACCATCTACTCTCAGCCTACATGTTCTCCTTGCTATTGATCATATCAGTGCACGCTAACTTACTCCATGGCGTTGCAGTTTCAGATGGTGCTGAGCACCTCCTCCAAGGCCAGAGGACGTCCAGATGGTTCTTGGAGCACACTTGAGCCCACTCTGGCCGACAATATGGTTGGCGGAAACCAGATGCTTACCAGTTCCTCGAAAAGCTTCCCCGGTCACGCAATTCGTGATCCTCCCCGCAGATTAATGGCGTTTATGCCGCACTCCCAGCTGGTGCTGCTCGTGTCGCAGCAGGGGAAGCGACCTTGGAATTATCTTGGGAGCTCAAGAATGTTTCCTAAGCACCCGACTCATGAATCCGGACATCCTTCAAGAAGAAAGGCGCAGCCTGCAATATCATGATGCTGTGGGCTGGAATCAAGACCTCGGCTGTTGAATAGTACCGCTGTCATAAATATGATTCGGTTTGTATGCTGCTCCAATCGAATTGATCAATAAATGTGCACGTTCAAAATTTTGTTTTGAGAGGGAGGTGTGCGGTGTTATTGTCTACTCCATCCGTTCCGATTTACTCGTCGTGGTTTTAGTTTAAATTTGAACTAAAACCACGACGAGTTAATCGGAACGGAGGGAGTAATTGAACTTTGCTGCTTTGCATCGTACTCCTAGATGCTTGTTGCCGATTACAGATCAATATCATATCAAACCTGTAAGGCTATCAACTCAAAAAAGAAAAGAAAAACTGTAAGGCTATAACTCACATTTGTTCTCTGTAATTCAGCCTGGGTAAAAGAGGATCAGTGATGTGGGTGATGGCTCGGTGGATATGACTATGTGAGGTTCTTAATTTTCACCCACCTGTGTTCGGTTCGACTTTTTTTTTTCAAACCGACGAACCACTTTCCATTAATAATTGCTTAACGGAAAGAACATTGTTTTCCTACATCAGCCAACTGGGATGCAAACTAAGGAGACAATCAGACAAGGAAAGGGGAAAGCCAGTTGGGGCCATAGAAGTGAACCCACTGTGAGCTCGCCATCAAAACACCCAAGCGAAAACCTTCTACTGTAGTTCTAAACTCAAAAGCGTAATTGCAAAAGGAGCATGCAGGATTACCTGGCCCAAACACCCCCAAACTGAAGTTCAACAGGGCAAAAGAAAAAAAAGAAGATGGTTGTCAGTTTCCATTTCATCGCAGAAAGAGCATGCAGGATTACCCGGCCACCGACATTTTTTTTTTCATATTGTCTCTTGTCAGAATAGCATTTTGGAATGATTGCCACATAATGTTTTTGCTCTTGAGTGGTCCAGGAGCCTCCCAATTCAGTTTGTTATTCAGTCCGGTGATGTTTCTTTCTAACCACCTGTACGTAGATTTTGTAGAGAAAACTTGATTTTTAGATAACGACCTCCAAGAAATCTCTAGCCAGCCTTCCCACAAGAGGCAAATATAGGTTCGATCAGGATTTGCAATGCTGTCAGGGTCATCACTAAGCTGCAAGTTCCTGGCCCGAGCAACAACTTCTGCCCATTGCTCATCAGGCATAGCACCAATCAATCTACGTCTAAACGGACACATTTATCAATGGTACAATCCTGATTTTGACAAATACTCCCTTCGTAAAGAAATATAAGATCGTTTCGATCAGTAAAGTAGTGATCTGAACGCTCCGATATTTCTTTACACAGAGAGTATCAAACATACCAGCAAACAAGTGTTTCAGAGGTGTCAGGTGTGTTCTCATCGTTAACATAACGGACAAATTGGAGTTTAATTAACCAGGCACCAAAACTTGAATTGCCATTTAGGGCTAAAGCCATGAGTTTTCATCATGATACTCATGTAAATTACCAACACTCCGTCTTATGAACTTAACCACTCGGACGAGGCCCTCTCTTTCTGCTCCGCGTCTCCGTTCGTGTACTCGTCATTGCAGTTCTTGTTTTTCCAGAAAGTCAAAACCTGAATATATCCGGTAGGTTAAGCGCTAGCTAGTAGTACGACCAAGACTTTGAAAACTCTTTATGGACCGAGCAATAGCTAGCAAATCTGAAAACGAGATCTGTCCCGATCTACTGTACGTGGTATCTCTCCACAAGTTTTGTCTGAAGTACACATGCGGTCGTCTTTTTATTCTTTGACGGGCGTGGTCTGAAGCGCAGTCATCGTCTTCTCACACGGTGGTTTGAACGGCCGCGTATTCCTCTCCATCTCTGTCTTAAATTATTTACTTATTAATTCATCCTTTTGAAATGAGCTCCTGCGCCAAAACCTGAAGGGCACCGGATTTGAAATGAGCTCCTGCGCCGCCCCTGGCAACCCGGCGCCCGCGGCCGCGCTACCCCCCTCCCCGTCGCCGGGGGGCGCCCCCGCGCCCCCCGCTGCTCCGGCCTCCCCGTCCGCTGCCGTGCCCTCCACTCCTCCGCCCTCCTCGCCGTCTCCGGCGCTCCGATGGGCTGATATGGCGGAGCTGGACGACGTTGCGGCCGGTTGCCCGGTGGTTCGCCGGGACCCCCCGCCTCGGCCTCGGCCGGTCGGACCCCGTCTGATCCCCTCGCCCCCGCCCCGGTCCGGTCGCCCCGGCGCTCCTGCTCGCTCGCGCCGCGCCGCCATGCCCTCGCCGAGGACGCCCGGGAAAGCCGCCGCCTTGGGTCCCAGGACTGCTCGCCACCGCCGCGCTTCGGCGTGGGGTGTCGCGGGGCGGTCCGACCTGGGGCTGGCCGGCACGTCCTGGCGCCTCGCAGTGGCCGCCCCCCTGGCCGTCGTGCCTCGGGCTTCTCCGTGTCGGGCGGTCCCCCCCCTCCCCTGCTCGCCGATCTTCCGCCGCTCGTCCCCGTTCAGACCCTTTATTGCGGCCTTTGGGACCTTCGCGCTGCACCTCTCTCCCTCGTCTGCACCCAGTCGGGCTTGGCCCGCTACCCAGGTGGCGCCGATGCCGGCCACGGCAGGGACGGCGGCGACAGGGGAAACCCTCGCCCCGGCTGCTCTGCCTCGCAGGCTGGGCCGTGCTGCTCTGGGCCGGATGCTTCCTGGGCCTCCACCTGGGCGGGCCTCCCTGTCGTGGTTTTGTCACGGCAAATGTCCTCATGAAAGGATTTAGTCGTGGAGCCATTGCTACAGGTTAGCTTAAAGAGGTTAAAGCGGACAAGGGACGCAAAGAGTTTTATACTAGTTCAGCCCCGTACGATGAAGGTAAAAGCCTACGTCTAGTTGTGATGGAATTGATGGGGTTTCGATGACCCGGGAGCGAATACGCTTTGCCTAGGCCTCAAATTGTTGTGTGTTGTCCTGAACCGCCGCCGGTTCGTCCCCTTATATACAATGGGTTGACGCCCGTCGGTTTACAGAGTCCCGAGGCCGGCTCATAAACGTGTCCGACCCGGTATCTGCTCTTTCTACCTTGTAGTACAAGTTATATTGTCAATACCGGTTTATGTCTACAGGATTTAAACCGGCTTTGGGCCCTGGGCCTTCTTGAAGCATCTTCGTCTGTCTTCATGGGCTTCAGACATGATAACTACTGATGAAGTTAACCCGGCCTCTCCTGGCCGGTTTACGCCCAGTAGTAATATCCCCAACATTAGGCCCCAGATTGATTTGAACTGGTTCACGTCAATCCTCAGTACTTAAGAAAACCTCGTCTTCAACATCTGCCATAATTTTGTAAACCGCCGTGAC
Organism: Triticum dicoccoides; assembly: GCF_002162155.2. Lineage (NCBI taxonomy): Eukaryota > Viridiplantae > Streptophyta > Magnoliopsida > Poales > Poaceae > Triticum > Triticum dicoccoides. The sequence goes on along the minus strand of NC_041387.1, from coordinate 654,205,658 downwards.
GTCATCTTCCCGGACCGTGGTAAACCACTGTGACATCATCTGTTTATTAAAAACTGTGTACAACCCATCTTCATTAAAGGGTCTCCGATAATCGAGGCGACAGCTCCGCCTTATTTCCAAATTTCTAGCTCCTCGTTTTTCGCACCTGACACTTATCCCTTGCCTTTATAAATAGGGCTGAGGGGTCATTTTCACTTTTCCCCTTAGTGCCTCTTCGCGTCATCGTCTTCCTCGCGCTACTCAACCTCCGGAGCTCTGCCGCCACCGTCGACCGTCGCCTCTGCTTCAACTCTGGCCGCTTCATCACCCTGAACGCACCAGAGAACCGCTGTGCTTCTCCGCTCTCTCATCAGTACTGGTATGCTCTCTGTTCTTCCACCATAGATCTGTTCTAGGGTTTCGGTGTTCTTCGGTGTTCGTCGGTGTTCATTGCTTGTATAATAGGTTTTTGATTCAGACCTTGATATTTCATCCTGTTCAATGATAGCCGTAGCCCTTCTTTTCCATCTAATACACCTCGTTAAAATAGAAGATCCCATCTGAACCTTCATCCACTGTTTCTGTACTAGTTCTTAGGTCTGAATATATTTTCCCTTTCTGATATGCAGCAGATCCAAAATTGTAATACCAACTTGTGAAGTCTGTTTTCCTTCACTTAACCATCTGTAGACTTGTATCTTCAATGTCAGACTAGGCGGTTTAACTTTTTCAAAAAATGATGACCCGGTACATATCATTAGTCCCCTTGTTGAACCGCCAATGCACTTCAACTTATATCCTTCGTTTAGTAAATTCCGGTTTATGATTAACCAACTCCGGTTTAACAACATGCTTACATCCTTGTACCGCCACATAGTTGTCCACTGTAAATCTTAAACCAGTAATTATCATGTTGTAGATCATTCATTGCCATGGCCAAGCAAGTTTATGAATGCAATTGTGCTCGTTCACGAGTTACCGAAGCAGTTAGATAATCTTGTCAAAACGGGCGCTTTAGCCTAGAAGGATGTCATCCAGTGGAGGGTTCCTAGCCCGGAATGTCCTCCTATACCCAACGATGGAGAGGTTGTTGTTTTTGCTGATCACTTAAGCCGTGGTTTCAGCCCTCCCGGTTCAAAATTCTTCCGGGATGTACTGGCCAATTTTCAACTGCGCCCTCAAGACATCGGCCCTAACTTTGTGACCAACATCTGCCACTTCAAAGTTTTTTGCGAGGTTTACCTTCAAGAGGAACCCATAGTAGAACTGTTCAGAGATTTCTTTCACCTAAACCGCCGTACAGAATTCACAGATGGACCCAACACTGAATTAGGTGGGATGGCGGTTCAGAAGAGGAAGGAAGTTACCTTTCCTCATCCTAAACTTCACAGTCATCCTAAGGAGTGGAACGCCACTTGGTTTTATTGCAAAGACACATCTCCACCTGATGAAAACCCGCTACCGGGTTACCGTCCTGAACGCCTGAGCAACACACATCCTTTCCCTCAAAGGTTGACTGCAAAAGAGAGGGCCAACTATGCTCCTCAATTATCAAAGCTGAGAGCCTTCCTAGCCAACGGTTTAATGGGGGTTGACCTGGCTCGATGTTGGATAGGCTGGAGTATTCTGCCCTTAAGCCGGCGCTCCGGTTTGATGTGTGAGTATACAGGGAGTGTGAAGGATGCTCTGCGACACATTGACATTCAGCTTACAGATGAAGAAGTCATTGAGGCCGTAAAAAAGATGTTGAACGAATCGGAGGCCGTCTGGGCCCAAACCGGACTACTCCCTTTCTGTACCTTCAACAAACCGCCAGCTGTAAGAATCACATAATTTTTTATCTGAAATTGCTTCTGTCCGAATACTCTCTGAAAATGTGATTACTTTCTGACAGGGTGATGATCCGTTCTGGAACAAGAAATCCCCGCAAGAAAAACCGGCGAAGCCTCAAGACAAACCGGTCAAGCCAGTTCGTCCAAAAACCAAGGTTGTGAAAAAACCTGCCAACAAGAAGAGGACCACTGCATCCTCCGATCCACCAGCTGATGATGATGTGGGTAACCCGAAATTAGAGGTAGAACTTGACTCACTTGGTTCATTTTTCGTACACCTTATTGATGATGATTATTGCCAGGACGACGCTGAAGGCAGCCAAGCCGATGCTGTAGAGGTAATCACTCTTTCCTCCAATTCAGATCCTTTGCCAACACTAAAAATCCGTCGAGCAAACCGGAAAGTTAAATTTTCTCATCCTCTTGCTTACTTGGACCTGAACTTTCTTGTGAAGACGCAACAGCACGAAGCTCGCCGCACAACCCGGCATAGCGGCCAGGTAGTCACCTCCGCCAGTTTACCGAACACTCCGGTTCGGAAACGCCGATCAAAGGTATCTTATCCCCTTGACACTTCACGCCCCAAAGCGGGTTGTTTTCGTCAACCTCTTAACCCATCCGATTCCAATTACCAGGGAACTTCTCACTCATCATCTGGTGAATCGTCTGCCACAAAGCTTCCACCGCTTAAAACAGTGCTTGGGTGAGCCATACTCTTACTTATATCCTTGATATGTTACTTAATATATACTGTACTGATCCTTATGTTTTCTTTTCTCAGTGCTAAGCCCAGACGAAGCAAGAAGGCTCGGTTGAATAAACCGGCTAATGAAGACGTGGCTGTTAATCCGGAGAAAACTCCCGATCCTGAAGAGGCCAACATTGATGACATGCTAAATGACCCGCCGCCTCAAGATCATGACTTTGTTCCAGAGCAGGCAGAGGTTGACACCACCGGGCACACCGACCAGCCAACAAGCCCTATCTGGACTGACAAACCGGTCAGTCCGGTGAAATATACTGACAAAACGAAAACTCTAGTACGAGCTGCTGAGGAGAAGGATGATGATGTTCTGATTACTGGCATTGGCCATACTGATCCAGGAAATCATGTCGCTTTGTCAAAACATACCACCAAAGAGGAATTCTCTGCAATTGGTACAGGCAAATGGAATGCCGATCTGTCCGCTTACGCCCATCTGAGTGCTCAAGACCTTCATTCCAGCTATCTGAACCGTCTATACACCAGTCGTGACTATGAAGCCGGCTTGGTAAATATGATGAAGGAACGATATGAGATAATTTCATAAAGTGCTTTTCCCTTATATTGAATTGTAGTTTATCAACTCCAGTAGCCCCCAAGTGACGGTTTAAGATATCAATCTAAACCGGGACTTAGTAAAAACTTTTATGCTTTGCAATAATGCATCTAAACTTCACTGAAGTAGCCCCCAAGTGCCGGTTTAACTTTATAAAGATGAACCGGGACTTTGTAGAAGAAATTCCCGTATCAGCACTCTTTGAGCAAATACCCATTAGCCCCCAAGTGCCAAGTTGAATACTTGTATTATGCTTGGGACTTTGTAGAAAAAGTATGATGAAGAGCAAATATGCATTAGCCCCCAAGTATCAAGGGCATAACTTGTTATGTGCTTGGTACTTCAAATATGTACTGTCATCTCATCATAGAACTGTCTCTTTGTAGGCTGAGCTGAGCAAGAAAAAGAGCCAAACCGCTGATCTACAGGAAAACCTTAAATCGCAACAAGCTGAAACCTCCAAGGCGAAGGAAGAATCGACCAACACTCTAGGCGCTATGGAGAAACTGAAAGAAGGTTTCAACAAGGAGCGGACGGATTGGGAGAATGAAAAAGCCGATTTGATCAAAAGGGCTGAGAAAGCAGAGCCCGCTCTTAAACCGGTGGTTGAGGAGTTGACCAGCGTAAAACGGCAGGTTCATGCCATGACTACAGCTGTGTTTGGTAAGTATCCTTGATTCCTGACTTCAACATATCCTTTCATGCATTTTCCGGTTCACTAACCCTTGCAATGATACAGGAACTCGCATTAGCCACTTGGGATCTGATGTTCAGAAGAAATTGAAAGCGGCCTACACCCTGATAGAACAGTTCACTACTAGGGAAAAGCCTATACACAGAATCTTAGCAGCAGCGCGGCTCAAAAAGGAGCGCTTCTACTAATTAGTAGTGGCGCCTGTGCGGGACACTCTCTACTGACAAGTTTTTAGCAGTAGCGCGCTTGGCGTAAACCGCGCTGCTACAAATATCGACCGGCGGTGTCCACCAAACTCCATTTAGCAGCAGTGCGGTAACACGAGCCGCGCTACTGCTATGGATGTAGTAGTAGCACGATTTTTCTGAGGCCGCTTCTGCTAAATTTCAAATTCGCACACTTTTTGGTCCCGGTTAGCAGTAGCGCCGTTGCCCAAAGCGTGCTGCTCCTACTTCCTTAGCAGCAGCGCGTTTTAACTCCCGCGCTACTGCTAATCCGCACCAACCCACCACCTTTTCCCCACCCGTCCCTCCCCTCCCCCTTCTCTCTCCCCTTTCCCCGACCCAGCCCCGGTGCTCACCCCCGACCCCGGCGCCGGCGCTCGCCCCCGAC
>NC_041387.1:654175587-654200522 GCF_002162155.2 Triticum dicoccoides | reverse complement strand
CCCGGCGCGCTCGGCCCCGACCCGTTGGCCCTCGCCTCCCTCCTCTGCTTCCTCCCCTCCCAACCTCGGCCGTCGTCGGGCCTGCCTCCTCGCCCCTGCACCCTCTGTAAACCCCCCCTCTCTCTCTGCTAGGGTTCTTCGGTTAATTTACTTAGGTTTTAGTTAGGGCAGTATGTTAATTAGGTTATCTATTTAGTTATGAATTTAGCTAGGTTTCAAAATTAGCTGAATTTATATGCAAATTTGAACTGGACATTTGATATGTGGATATGTCATGTTTTGGACATGTCATGTTTGGAAAATGATCCGAGTGGCCTATGTTATGCTAGAATGTTGATTCATTTCCGTTTCGGTGAATTTCAGGCGCTCGATATGTCCATTTTTTAGCAAAGGTCATGCCAAAATTTCCCGTGAATAAAGACATGATTTGTGCTACATAGTTGGCATATCGAGTGCTGGCACATAGATTTCTTTTTTATGTCATTTCTCATTTATTCATACTTTTAGAAATAAATGAGGACACTTAATCATAGGAAACATGTCGAACAACGAAGAAACTGGGCCTTCTGACCAAGATGCAGACGAGATGGATTATGAGGGTGAACAAGAGTACCTCGACTATTTGACTGCTAAGCAAGGTTTGCAGGTCGGCCTCGATGATGGTACTGACGCCGACATCGACACCGACGGCGCCGGCACCGATGGAGGCGCCGAGACCGGTGGGGAAGGTACCGGCGGGGAAGGTACCGGCCCCGATGCCTCTACCAAAAAGAGGAAGCATAAGAAGCAGAGGATATGAAAACCTAACAAACTAGGGATTGGACGACTTGTGATCACAAAGATGGCACCTGGCAAGTTTGAGCCGTTAGAGCCGGAAGAACCTCACAAGTGCTATGGGAACCAAGTAGGATGCATCCTACGGGAATGCGCGAGCATCAACGACGATGACTTAAGGAGTAAAGAACATTTGACGCAGTTGCTCCTAATGAAGTTGCACAAGAGATTCAAGTTCCCCGACCGGGATGATAACATAGAACAACCGTTGGATGATCCGAAGATGAAAAAGATTAACAATCACGCCATGGGCATGTTCAGCAATGATTTGACCTGCTGGAAAGGGAGGGTGAAATGAGCTATTGAGGCTGATGAACCCCTGTCCAAGATTCTGGAGGAAAATCCAACACTTACGGAAGAGGAGTTCGAAAAGTTCAACGACACTTGCGCTACCAAGGCAACCAAGGCTAAGGCTGCAAAATTCAAGAGCCTTCAGCAAAGGAACACGGGGAAGCATCGCCTCGGAAGCCGTGGCTACCTCGGTAAAAGGCCCATATGGGATAAGGAGGACGCGAAACTTGAAGCCGCGGGTCTCCCAGACCCCTTCGCGAAGTTCACCAACCCCTTAGAGCGTGACTTCATCAGGGCCCGCTACAAGTGGGACAAGGAGAAAAATGTTTTTTACACGGACAAGATCATGATGAAATTGATTAGACTACTGGAGAAGCAACACCAGCTTGCAGCCGAAAGCCCTACTTCTCCGATGAGGCCCAAGTGGGACACCCCTCTCAACCGGGCCTTGAGCGAACTTAAGGGACTCCCTTTGGGCCAGCGGCCGCAATATGGTCATGTGCACGGCGCTGGAGACGGCGCCACGTGGAAGGTGTTTTACAACGAGGGCCTGGAGGCCAAGAAGCAGAAAAAGAAGTTTAGTCAGGCGGCCATCGACGTGATGGTGAAGCTTGCGGTCGAGAAAAAAGTAGTTGAGGACGCGAAAAAAGCAGCCGAGGACAAATATGAGTTGCTATAGCAGGCAGTCAATGCAGCTGTAACTGCCTGCAGAAATGATTTCGCTACTAACTTGGTTTAAGTTATCATCAACTGGACGAAGGAAAATCCAGACAAGACGGTACATGATTTCCCGTTGCCCAGTTTCATCGGGAGCAACTCCATGAACGACAACACCATCGCACCATCACTTGCTCACACAACCGGGCCTCCTCTCGCAGCCGCTCCCGCTCATAGCAGCCCGTCCTCAATCTCTGACGCGCTAGGTGGGCCTTCATCTTTGGTTGAGCTCGACGCCGTCACGGTAATTACATGTCGCACCAACATATATATATATATATATATATATATATATATATATATATATATATATATAATATTCCATTTTTGTTGCCTTTCGGTTGTTTTACGCCACAGACATATGTGTTTGCAGGCGAAAGAAACCCCGTGCACCATACTCTACTTGATCAAAGGCCAGAAGGTGGAGGTGGGAAAGGGGATGATAATGGACCCCTCGCAACCCACGTTCCACAACCAGCCGATCCCCGCTGGGCACTTCAGGGTTAGCTGCCTCCAAACAAGCCAGAGCACATAGCAGCCAGACGATGCATTCTGAAGAGCGTGTACCCGTGAAAGGTGCGGTCATGTTCCATCTCACGGGCGAGCCGATGCTACCGCCAAAACCGCTGGAGGCACTATCAGGGGATCTCAGGAGACTGCACGACCATGTGCTGTCGACTGAGAAAAGCCTACTAGCCTCAAAGGATCCAGGATATCCGACATACACGGCTCGTGTGCCTAAGGGGAAGTGCTATGTCTAGACACGGCCCGCGGAGGTGTTCTTCCTGTGGTTTGACCATATCTTTGAGATGTTTCTGACAAGGCGACTCGATTTTACAATCGTCCGCCTTTTTGCGCTACATATGAGCTCCGTCATGAAGAGTGAAGAAGTATCGCAAATCTGTGTGGCGGATCCGTACTACATGCATGAGTCTTTCTTGAGTCTCGGCGACTTTGAGCGTGAAACTGCTAGGGAGTACCTCCAAAACTTCATGGTATAGAATAAGGACCGGGAAATTGTCCCCATGCCTTATCATCCAAAGTAAGTCAGTTCTGGACAACCCTTTCGTACATTTCAATCATTCCTTCTATCTCATTTGGGGAATAATTTGAGGTGTCTTTTCCCCGCAGCAACGGGCGCGCCGTCCTTATCGTTCTTTACCCGCAAGTCTCCCACGCCTTGTATTTTGACCCTTCCAGAGACTACGAGAAAAAAGACTACACCTACATAATGAATATTCTAGATGATGCTCTCCAAGGCTTCAGCTTTAGAGGTGGCCACGTGCAGATCAGGAAACAAAGGAACAAGAAGATGGGTTTCGCGCATAACACTAACTTCTCCTGCATCCATGTCCCAAAACCAAGCAAGAAGGATGGATTCTACATCGTCCATCTCATGATTCAGTTCAACACGGATCACCAAAAGCTTCGCATGAGAAGCAGAAATGATGATCATATCCACAAGTGGCTAGAATCTCATGGAGAAGCAGATTATAAACATAGAGATGACTTCTTTCGCATCCAAAGCGACATTGCGACGATCATCATGAAAGAAGTCGTCGATGAGAAGGGGATGTTCCACCACGGCCCTGCTATATCGCGAGCTGACGCCCGAACTCGCATAGGCATGAAACGTCTAGACCTCACGTCGTTCAAGAAGCTAGGGTCCATCCTCGATGATATGGAAGGATGGAACTTCTAGTGATTTATGATGCCGATGATGATGATATGTGTCGGTTGAACTTGTATACTTTTTGTAGCGATGAAACTTTGTGATGTCCACGGTCCCTGCCGAACTTGCGTAACGCTACTTTGTTAGTTTGCGTATGATGACCTGCGTACCTCTAGTTAATTAATTTGCATACTCTATGTTGCATCTAGTTGCTAACCCTTTCTTTTTCGGTGTTGCTCTAGTATATTTTGTTGCATATATATGATTGTACATCCTCTTCATGAACATGCATCTCTAACAGGTACCTAGTTTCTTGATGGCGAGACGGAATTGCTATGTCGTGTACAAAGGGAAGGTTCCGGGGGTGTACAACAAGTGGCATGAGTGTCAGGCGCAAGTGAATGGGTTCACGGGCGCCAGCCATAAAGGCTTCAAAAGCAGACAAGAAGGAGAAGCTAGTTACTTGAGGTTCACGCTAGCGCGAGAGAGGACTCGTAACCGCCACCTCATGTACTGCATAGTTCCGCTCTCACTCATAGTGATAGCTCTTCTTGCGTATACCTTTGTTTAGATGGATGACGTTGTTGTAGTTGCAAGTATTCGAGACTTGCAGGTATTGCTATTTTCGAGATGATGACAAGATACCACTTTGTGTTGGATGATGATTATGATGAGACTATTTGTATGTATATGCTATGATTACATTTGTGGTCTCGCAGGCATTTGTATGTGTATCATGATGACATTTGTATGTGCTAAAGATTCTTCTATAAAGCCTGTTCAAATACAAAACAAATATGCCAAAAAAACAAAAACTACTAAAATTAGCAGTAGCGAGTGTATAAAAGTTAGCCGCAGCTTGTGTAGCTCTAGCGCGCTTTGCCTGGACGCGCACTAGAGCTCCCACTAAGCGCTTTGGTGCTACACTTGTGTAGCAGTAGCGCTGGTGAGCACGCGCTACTGCTATGTGTTAGCTGTAGCGCCTTATTAGTAGCGCCACTCCCCGCGCTACTGATACACCTAAAACTCGCGCTGCTGTAGCCTTTTCCCTAGTAGTGCGTTGTATACCGGCGCTCAACAAATTATCTATACTGCTTCACACGACAATCCGCCCCCCACCTCGATCAAGGATACCTTAGAAAGGTTATCCATGTTTCCTGCCCGGGTAGACGAGTTAAAAAAGTCTGCTGCTAGAACGGGCGCTTTAGCCGCACTGATCCGGGCAAAAGCATGGGTTCCTGACTTTGATCCAGTTGAAGCAGCCCAAGGTTATCCCAGTTTGAAGGAAGACGGAACAGAATTTGGCGAAGATGGTCTCCGGATCATAAACTGGGAAGTACGCCCATTGACTTGTCAACTAGTGGAAGAAGCGGACCTTTCATACTATCAAGCCAGCTATGATGACAAGAATAAGCGGGTTGCTGCACCGATTCCAGAAGCTCAGAATCTTATCCCGCCAATCCGTAAGCACACCTATGCCCCTGAAATTGAACCTTCCATGCTGATAAGCGATGAAGCTGTATTCCAAGCCCTAACTGGGATCAACTGGACAACTGCTGATTTCCAGCCACTTGGTAGAGAAGAAGAGGCTGAACCGGTGCGAGATGATCCGCAACCTTCAAGCCAAGTTGGTGACCAACCATGAACTGGAGGCCGATTTAATCTTCTACATGCTGCATCATGTATTTGAGAAAGCAATTATCCTTTTGGGCACTGGAACGCCTTGTAATAGGCTTAGTTTAAAATACTTGGTATGATATGCCTTCGTGCATATTTATCTGCAACTGATGCTTGTTTAATCCGGCATATGTAAGATATGATATTCATAATCCATAGTCATTTATTCGAGCTGTTCCTGCAGATAAAAGCTCAAAGCGCCCTGGCGATTTACTCCCAGGCGGGTTATGATATCTAATATGTATATGACCAAGGTGTGTAACCAAGGCTTTAAGAGATAACCAAACACAGAGATATATGTAATACGTGTGACCTTTTTAGGCATAAGATGGGCTAACCAACGTTGTGTGAGGGCCATAACCCAACTCTTGGAGGAGAAAATAGCTCCTGTTATATGAAGCCAGTTTATAATAAAAGCGCTCCGGGTTATGATAAACACCGGTTTACTTCATACTGGGACTTTTGATTCAAAACCAGACCGGGCTGATAGTCTCCGGATTACGATTTGATCGTGTACTGTCCACTTGTAATTTGTCAATCTAACCGGGTTGATAACACCGGTTTAAAAACATCATAACTCTTATCAAAAAAGAAAGCAAAAAACTCGATCAAAGGCAAATAAAACCGTTGTAGTCGAGGCTTTTCATGGGCTGCCAGGCCCCAAATTCGAGGCTTTTCATGGGCTGCCAAGCCACTGAGTTAAACCATTTTTGGAAAGCCTTTCAAGATGGTCCGCAATCCTTAACCAATCATCGTTTTAACTTGAGAAGTTCAGGGTCTGTATTTTAGATTAACTTGTCAAAGTTCGAAGGGTCATACCAGGTTTACCTGGGCGGCGTGACTTACTTAAAGAGGCAGGTTAACCCGGGGTTTTAGGTGTATACACCAGGCTTCCAAGCCATGGCTTGATAGCCCAATTACAAGCGTTGATTCTAAGTTCATTGCGATAACAAAGAATCCCCAGGTAACGTTTTGAGCAGTGATCAGTGGGTGCCTATGTTTGAGCTGTTGTTTTCTGACAACACTCTCTTTGGCCCCGGTTTTGGCGTTGAGTCGATCAAGAGGTGTAGCTATGGTTCGATACGACCAAGCCCCCAAGTGATGCTGTGGCATTGCGCCGATCAAGAGGTGTAGCTATGGTTCGGATACGACCAAGCCCCAAGTGATGTTATATAAAGCTTTGAAAAGCTAAATCAAGGGATAAACCGGACGCTGCTTTATAAATAGAAGCTCCATGTAACCACACATGATGGAAAAAACAACGGATACCCCGCTTTAGCTGAGGTTCCGGTTTATTGTATTGATCATAATATATACATTATCATAATATGTACATAAGCAGAGCCTATAGCTCAAGTATAGTAGGGCCGAATATGAGCAATATTCCACGGCCGATTGGTCTCTTCCTCCGATTTACGTGAGTCTTTGCACTCTCGAACATCGATTAGGTAGTACGACCCGTTGTGCAGATTCTTGCTGACCACAAAAGGTCCTTCCCAAGGGGAGGATAACTTGTGCATATCCGTCTGATCCTGGATGAGTTGAAGCACCAAATCTCCTTCTTGAAAGGTTCTGGTTCTAATCCGGCGGCTATGATAGCGACGCAGATCTTGCTGGTAAATCGCCGAACGGGCTGTCGCTATGTCACGCTCCTCATCTAACAGGTCAAGAGCCTCTTGCCGTGCCTTCTCGTTGCCAGCTTCAACATATGCCGCTACACGAGGTGAGTCATGACGTATGTCACTAGGAAGAACAACCTCCACTCCATAAACCATGAAGAACGGCGTGTATCCTGTCGACCTGTTGGGCGTGGTGTTGATGCTCCATAACACAGAAGGTAGCTCCTCAACCCAACAACCCGGCGTCCGTTGCAAAGGAACCATAAGCCGGGGTTTGATGCCTCTCAAGATCTCTTGATTGACCCTTTCCGCTTGACCATTGGACTGTGGGTGAGCCACTGATGACACGTCAAGCCAGATGTGCTCACGCTGACAGAACTCCTTCATGGCACACTTTGATAGATTGGTACCATTATCTGTTATAATGCTGTGTGGAAAGCCAAATCGGAAGATCACCTTTTTGATGAATTTAACCGCCGTGGCCGCATCACACTTACTGACTGGCTCTGCCTCCACCCACTTTGTGAATTTGTCAACCGCCACCAAAATGTGGGTCTTCTTTTCCTTAGACCTCTTGAAAGTCCCAACCATATCCAGCCCCCAAGTTGCAAACGGCCAAGTGATTGGAATCATCCTCAATTCTTGAGCTGGTACATGAGCGCGCCTTGAGAATTTCTGACAGCCATCACATATTTTAACCAAGTCCTCGGCATCAGCATGAGCTGTCAACCAATAGAAACCATGACGAAACGCCTTGGTGACCAAAGATTTTGAACCGGCATGGTGACCACAGTCTCCTTAGTGGATCTCACGCAAAATTTCACAACCTTCTTCAGGAGACACACATCGTTGAAACGCCCCTGTTACACTGCAATGATGCAACTCTCCATTGATAATTGTCATGGACTTGGACCTCCGGATTATCTGCCTGGCCAGCGTCTCATCCTCTGGTAACTCGCCCCGATTCATATACGCCAGATAAGGAACCGTCCAATCCGGGATAACATGAAGAGCCGCCACCAACTGAGCTTCCGGATCAGGAATAGCCAGATCCTCTTCACCAGGGAGCTTGACAGACGGATTATGTAGAACATTCAAGAAGACATTAGGCGGAACCAGTTTGCATTGGGAACCTAGGCGGCTTAAAGCGTCCGCCGCTTCGTTCTTCCGCCTGTCCACATGATCCACCTGATATCCTTTAAAGTGACCTGCAACAATATCCACCTCACGACGATATGCTGCCATGAGTGGGTCTGAGTCACCGAAGCACTTAACTCGGCTCAGGTTCATCTCCTTAGCCATTCGAAGACCGTGGAGTAAGGCCTCATATTCAGCTGCATTGTTAGTGCAAGGGAACAGTAAACGGAGAAAATAACAAAGCTTATCACCTACGGGGAAGTTAATATGGCTCCAGCCCCCGAGCCCTCCAATTGCCTGGACCCATCAAAATGAATAGTCCAATAAGTGTGATCCGGCTTCTCTTTTGGTGCTTGTAGTTCCGTCCAATCATTGATGAAATCCACAAGTGCCTGAGATTTGATCGCCGTTCGGGGTATGTATTTCAACCCATGAGGCCCGAGCTCGATAGCCCACTTGGCAATCCGGCCAGTTGCTTCCCTGTTCTGGATTATATCTCCCAAAGGAGCAGAGCTGACCACCGTGATGGGATGACCTTGGAAATATTGCTTGAGCTTCCAGCTTGCCCTGAAAACCCCATATACCAGCTTCTGCCAATGTGGGCACCTCTGTTTGGACTCAATTAGTACCTCACTGATATAATAAACTAGACGCTGAACCGGATGTTCCTTTCCTGCCTCCTTGCGCTCCACCACAATAGCCACGCTAACTGCCCGAGCGTTAGCTGCCACATATAGCAACAATGGCTCCTTGTCAACCGGAGCAGCAAGAACCGACGGGTTAGCCAGCTGCCGCTTTTAATCCTCAAATTCTTCATTTGCGGCGTCATTCCAGACGAAGTTATCAGTTTTCTTCAGCATCTGATACAAAGGAATGGCCTTCTCACCAAGGCGGCTGATAAACCGGCTCAATGCAGCAATCCGGCCTGCCAAGCGTTGAACATCATTGATACACTTCGGTTAGGCTAAGGAGGTGATAGCCTTGATATTTTTCGGATTAGCTTCAATGCCCCTGTTAGACACCAAAAAGCCCAAGAGCTTGCCTGCCGGTACACCAAAAACGTACTTAGCCAGGTTAAGTAAACCCACAGGTTATCAAAGGTTTCCCTCAAGTCATCGATCAAAGTATCCTTCTCCCTTGATTTCACCACAATATCATCTACATAGGCATGAACATTACGGCCGATTTGTTTATGAAGACAATTCTGCACACACCGTTGATAAGTTGCCTGGGCACTCTTGAGCCCAAAGGGCATGGATACATAGCAGAAGGCTCCAAAAGGAGTTATGAAGGCCGTTTTCTCCTGGTCCTTAACTGCCATCTTGATCCGATGATAGCCAGAATATGCATCCAAAAAACTCAAATGCTCGCAACCCGCCATAGCATCAATGATTTGATCAATACGGGGGAGGGCAAAAGGATCTGCTGGACAAGTCTTGTTAAGATCTGTGTAGTCTACACACATACGCCAAGTGTCGTTCTTCTTAAGGACCAGCAGCGGATTAGCCAACCACTCGGGATGAAATACCTCAACGATAAATCCGGCCGCCAAGAGCCTGGCTACTTCTTCTCCAATAGCCTTACGTCTTTCCTCATTGAACCGGCAGAGAAACTGCTTGACCGGTTTATACTTAGGATCAACATTAAGAGTGTGCTCAGCGAGTTCTCTCGGTACACCTGGCATGTCAGAAGGTTTCCACGCAAAGATGTCCCGATTCTCACGGATGAACTCGATGAGCGCGCCTTCCTATTTTGGTTCCAAGTTAGCGCTGATGCTAAACTGCTTGGATGAATTGCCAGGCACGAAGTCAACAAGCTTAGTCTCATCAGCCGATTTAAATTTCAGGGCCGGATCGTGCTCCGTAGTTGGCTTTTTTAATGAAGTCATATCGGCCGGATCAACATTGTCTTTATAAAACTTCAACTCTTCTGTTGCACAAACCGACTCAGCATAAGCCGCATCACCTTCTTCACATTCCAGAGCAATCTTGCGGCTCCCATGGACGGTTATAGTTCCCTTGTGACCTGGAATCTTGAGCTGCAGATAGACATAGCAAGGCCATGCCATAAACTTAGCATAAGCCGGCCGTCCAAACAGGGCATGATACGAACTCTTGATTTTCACCACTTCAAAGTTCAAAGTCTCTGATCTCGAGTCATGCTCATCACCAAAAGCAACCTCCAGAGCTATCTTACCAACAGGATAAGCCGATTTAACTGCTTCGGATTGCTTTGGTAACCCGACTGCTGCTACTGCTGCTGATTTCCCTCATTATTGTAGCCAACTTGGTTGCCCTTATTACCTTGGTTGTTGTGTCCACCCTGATTACCATGGAAGCCTGAACCGGAATTTCCTCCACCATAACCCGGCCCATGAGAACCGTGGCCTGAACCGCCAGCCGGTCCATTATCTTACCGGAAAGAATTAGAATTTTTGAACTCTTGCATGATGTAGCAATCTTTCCAGAGATGTGTGGACGGAATCTCCTTCGTCCCATGCTTTGGGCACGACTGGTTCAACAGATAAGACAGACGGTCCGGCTTAGGGCTAGGTGCTCCACCACGCTGGGGCGGTTTATCCTTACGTCGCTGGCCCTTGTCCTGCGCGTTGGTATTAGCCACAAAGTCCAAACTGTGATCCGCCTTACGTTTGCCGCCGTCTCCATGACCCGTCGGGTTGTGGTGTTGCCCCTTAGTGTTGCCACACCTCTTTCCCTTCCCTGTCTTATCATCATCAGACTCGGGATCCTTGGTACTATCAGAGTTGGCATATTTCACTAAAGCGGCCATGAGGGTTCCCATGTCATTGCAATGGCGTTTCAGCCGTCCCAGCTTCAACTTCAGAGGCTTAAACCGGCAATTGCCTTCCAAGGTCAGAACTGCGCTATCAGCATTGATGCGGTCCGATGAATGCAAAAATTTTGAAACCCGGCGCACCCATCGGGTTGTTGACTCTCCTTCCTCCTGGACACAGGCAGCTAAGTCCACAATCGACATAGGCTGCTTACATGTATCCTTGAAATTCTGGATAAACCAGGCTCTCAACTCGGCCCATGACCTGATAGAATTGGCCGGTAAACTCTTTAGCCAAGTACGGGTCGTCCCTTCAAGCATCATGGTGAAGTATTTCGCACATGCCGCATCGTCCACATCCAGCATCTCCATGGCCATCTCATAGCTTTTGACCCATGTGTTAGGGGACAAATCCGTGGTGTAATTCGGCACCTTGCGCGGGCCTTTGAAATCCTTGGGCAGGCGCACATTACGCAACGCTGGGACGAGGCACGGCACTCCCAAAGAGCTAGAAGTGACCCTTGGTTCCACTGATGTAGTTGGATGAACCAGAGTAAGTCGACGGGTTTCATGCTGCGCCGCTAGCTCGGCCTCTCTGCGTGCTCGAGCCTGGTCCACCACCTCCTGAGCATCAGCCGCCGGGTTATTGCCACAGGGCGGATCATGGTTCCGCGCGTTGCTAGACACTGCCGGTTCATCCATCCGTTTGCTGTAACTCCGGCTCGGACGAGGAGTGGAATGAATCTGATCGCGACTATACGAATAAGCCTCCTTTTGCTCCAAAGCCGTTTGAAGAAGCTCCTTAACCCGACGCATCTCAACCGCCGCTGGAGAATCGCCTTCGATCGGGATGCCGCCAGCCATGAAGCGGCAGCGACAAGATTGTCCGTCGGAGTAGAATAATGACCCGGTGGTGTTGGGACGGGCTGCGTCATAATGTTGTTCTGTCGAGGCGGATCCATCAAACGCGGCTGAACCGGCGCCCCCGCCCCAGGTGCCTCCGCCCGGTTCACCACCGATGGATTACTGGTCCCTGCTCCCGGGGTGTTAAAGAGGTTCCTAGCATCATAAACCAGAGGCAGGCGAGAACGGTGTCTCTTTTTCAGGACTTCGTGTGACGCATTCTGATCCAGCATAAGCCGGTAGGCCTATGCATCCAAAGTGGCCTGCTCCGCGGCCATCCGGGTATCTTAAGCTGCCAGATCGGCTTTGGCCTGAGTAATCTGATCTTTCACTTTCGCGATTTCCGCATCGTGTGCATCCTGATCCGCCGGGTTAACCTCCGCCATTAGCGTTGCCAACACATCAAGTAAATCAGATAAAACCTGAGCCGGTGGTCGAACAGGGCCTCCTGCCCCTGCTGCAATTGCCGCTGCCGATTCAGAAATTATTGCTGCTGCGGTCGAAGAGTGGAGCACTGGCTGTGTACCGGCCATGAAGATTCCAACCCGGTTTGGCAGATCAGAGGGGTCCGGAATACTTTCGCCATCGGAACAGCCCCCAATCCGGCCATCTTGTTGCTGATATAATGACTCGGTCTCTCCGGCCGATGACTTGTCGCCGGAATAAACGACAGTCTCACCACCAGATTCCTATATGTCCTCGTATTCCCCTCCATGGATGACTCCCACGAAGGCACGCTTCACGACAGGCTTGACCCGGGCAGATCTTGCATGCTGATCCATTTCGACGAGGTCGGTGCAGATGTCCGGCTCAGGGCCCAGTTCATCGATCTTGCCGATGAAAACGTGTATGCCACTAAAGGGGACCCGGTACCCGTACTCGATTGAGCCGGCCTCGGGGCCCCAGCCTGCATCGTCGATGTAGAGCTTGCCACGACGACTTTTGGTCATCCGGCCCACAGTGTAACCCTTGAGTCCTTCGAAGTTGCCCTCCAAGAACTTGAAACCATCGTGCAATAGCCCCACGGTGGGCGCCAACTGTCGTGGTTTTTTCACGGCAGATGTCCTCATGAAAGGACTTAGTCGTGGAGCCATCGCTACGGGTTAGCTTAAAGGGGTTAAAGCGGACAAGGGACGCAGAGAGTTTTATACTAGTTCGGCCCCTTACGATGAAGATAAAAGCCTACGTCTAGTTGTGATGGAATTGATGGGGTTTCGATGACCAGGGAGCGAATATGCTTTGCCTGGGTCTCGAATTGTTGTGTGTTGTCCGGAACCGCCACCGGGTCGTCCCCTTATATACAATGGGTTGACGCCCGTTGGTTTACAGAGTCCCGAGGCCGGCTCATAAATGTGTCCGACCCGGTATCTGCTCTTTCTAGATTGTAGTACAAGTTATATTGTCAGTACCGGTCTATGTCTACATTCCTTAAACCGGCTTTGGGCCCTGGGCCTTCTTGAAGCATCTTCGTCTGTCTTCATGGGCTTCAGACATGATAACTACCGATGAAGTTAACCCGGCCTCTCCTGGCCGGTTTACGCCCAGTAGTAATATCCCCAACACTCCCCCTCGATTTTGGGCCCCCCTCCCGGACCCACGTTTGGGCCAGCCCAATCCGGTTGCCCGGCCATTTGGCTCCCCAAGGGCCTGCCGCGTCCCCCATCGCCGCACTCCTCTCCCCTGACCAGAACCCTAGCGAGTGCCCCTCTCCTGCCCCCCGCCGCCGCACATCATCCCGTTCCCTATCCCACCCCTCCCTGTCGGCTCCCATGTCGCGATCCTGGGGGGACGACGCCCCGCACCCCAAGCGGCGGGCCGACGACTGCCATGCTGCTCTCCGCCCCTCTCCCGACGCCTCCCATCATGAGGAGGACCTCTGCCGGCAGCTCTCTTCCCGCGACTCCCGGCGGTCTCCTTCCCACTCAGACCGCCTCTCACCCTCGCGCACCGACCACCGCTCCCCGCCGCACCGTTCTCCGGCCAGGGCTGACCGCCGGGACCGCTCCCGGTCCCGCTCTCCCGCGCCCGCTCCGGAGTGGAGGTCGCAACGCTGCCGCTCGCCGTCTCCTCCTCGCCACCGGGACGGTGGCCACTCGCCCGCCCGCGGCGGTCGCTCCCGCTCCCCGGTCCTTGACCGTCCTCCTGCTGCCTCCTCCGAGACCCGTTGTTACTAGCCCCCTCGCTCCGCCCCGAGCTTCCCCCCGGGCGCCGCCGGGGCCGGCCGGGGCAAGGCCGGGCCTAAGCGTAAGAAGAAGCAGGGTCTCGGCCGTGGCAATGGCCCCGGCTCCCTCTCACGCGTCGGCCGCATCCACCCCGACCGCCCTCCGCTCAGATGATCCCGCCACCGACCTTGTCAAGTGCTTCAATTGTGGCCGTGCGGGTCATTCCCAGGTGGCCTGCCCCCACCCCCAGTGCTGCTTTGTGTGCTCGGACCCGGACCACCCCGCTGCCCTCTGTCCCGATCACTCGGTCTCTGAGGAGTTGATGATGTATCGGCATGGGATCGAGGGCCTCGGCTACTTCCACATCGAGGTCCTGGACCTCCCACCACCCACCCCCTCGCTCCTGGCTATTGTTTCTGTGAAGGATGGGGTGGCTTCTCCGGAGATGATTGAGGAGGAACTCAACCATCTCTACCTCTGCTCCTGGGACTGGCAGGTCACCTTGCTGTCGGGGAACCAGTTCTCTGTGGTGTTCCCCAATACGGTCAGTCACGGATACGGCACCCGCAGTGGCGACATTACCCTCGCGCTCAACAAGCTCGTGGTGGACATCTCAGTGCCGGTCCGGGACCCTCTTGCTGTGGCGGTCCTGGACATGGCTTGGATCCTCATCGGCGTCCTCCCCGACATTGCGCGCTCCGAGAGGGTCATTCGGAACATGTCCCGCATCCTAGGCAAGGTGGTCGTGGTGGACGAGCTCTCTCTCCGCAAGGAGGAGGAGGTGCGGGTCAAGGTCAAATCCCTTGACTCATCCAAGCTTCGTGCCATGATCCGTGTGTTCTTCAACGACCAGGGCTTTGACCTCCGGATCTCGCCTGAGCCGGCCAACCACATCGGCCGCCCCGCATCCCCGACGACAGCCTCCTGGGCGGCCCCGACGGTGGGGGTCGTGGGGAGCCTCGCAGCAACCGGCCCCCCCGCCACGTCCACCACTCTGGCTACGAAGATGACGATGAAGAGTACGAGGATAGCCCCCAACACAACCCACCACCCTCTTCCTCCACAGGTGGCGCGGGGGCCGGCCTCTCTCTGGTGGTTCCCTCGCTCCCATCTGACAGCAGCGACGTGTCGAATGTGAGTCTTCAGGTCTTCCCCGCCTCGTCTCCGCGCTCCCCGGATGCTCCTGTCTCCCCGCCTCTCCGCCCTATGTCCGGCTTGCCTTCCCGTGCTGGGCTGGCTCTCCTCGAGGGGGAGGGGTTCGGCCTTGACCCTCCTCCCTCGTCCCCTCACGCCGCTCCGGACCTTTCGAACAGGGAGGGCTCTGATCCCCCTCCTGGGTCGTCCGACCCTCCGCCTCCGGATCTGCACCCACCGTCGGCCCCTACTCGCGGAGGGGAGGATGGGTGCTCCCGGGACTCCCCCTCGCTGCTCCTCTCGTCCCTCTGGCCCCGACAGGCCCTGTGGTGGTTGTCCCTCCTCCTGGGGCCATTGGGTCCCCGTCCGCGATCATCACCAGGCCCGCGTCTCCATCGTCTCCGCCTCCGAGCTCCTCCTGCATTGCCCTCGGTGGGGCGTCGGCCGTGGTGACCACCCCGGCGCCCCCCACCTCCGCCTCAGGTTGCGGCCTACTCCAGGAGGGGTTCCACTCCCTCCTCTCGACATGTCCGGTCCGCCTCCTCCCCGGTGACCGCCTCCTGTCGGAGTGCTCGGCTTGACGCGGCTCGTCCCGCGGGCACCCCGGCCCTGCTCATCCACGAGCGGGCAGAGCTTCGGGCTGCGGCCCGGAACCTGGAGCTAGGTACCCCTACGGTTCCCCCGTCTGTTTCTTCCTGCTTGTTCTCTGCTCTTGAGTCGATCCCGCTCGGTCAACTAGTTAAGGTTACGCCAGATTCTGTGATCATCTTCAGGGGGAGGTGGCTCCCTCCTTAGTGCAGATCGAGGCCATTAGGGCCCGTGAGATCCTTGATGGTAGACTTGCGGAAGCCCGTGCGACTCTCTCCTCCTCCGATTCATCCTCGGCGATGGTGGAGACCACCCCGGCGCCCCCCCCCGGCGGCCGGGCAGTCTGCTGCCGTTGGCTGAGGCTGACCTCTGTGGACGCACTCGCTCTCGGACCGCAACCCTTCGCGCTCAAATCGCATCCCGTGTCTTGGGGTCAAGCATCCCCCCGATGGACGCCTAATGCGCGCTCTCTTCTAGAACATCCGCGGCTTTGGCCATGATGGCCGCCGCCGCCAACTCATTGAGTACATGAGAGAGGAGCACATTGACATTGTCGCCATCCAAGAAACAATGCGCATGGAATTCTCCCTTCCTAAAGTCGATCGACTTAGATCCCACCTCTTTGCGTGGCATTGGCTCCCTTCTAGTGGGAGCACTGGCCATTCCGTTGGCATCCTATTAGGCGTAAAGGATGCCACCTTCGAGGTTGGGGGCATGGACCGGGGCCAGATCTTTGTTAGTATGGAACTCTTTGAACGGACCCTCAACTTCAAGTGGGAGGTCATTATCGACTACGGCCCCGCGACCATAGTAGGTCTGCCTCCTTCATCGAGGAGATCCACCGGAAGGTTAGTGCTACGTCTTGAGCTTGCGTTGGTTTTCCTTGAAGAGGAGAGGGTGATGCAGCAAAGTGTAGCTTAAGTATTTCCCTCAGTTTTGAGAACCAAGGTATCAATCCAGTAGGAGGCTCCTCAAAAGTCCCATGCACCTACACAAACAAACTGAGAACTCGCAACCAACGCAATAAAGGGGTTGTCAATCCCTTCATGGCCACTTGCGAAAGTGAGATCTAATAAAGATAGTATGATAAGATAAATATATTTTTGGTATTTTATAACATAGATGCAAAAAGTAAAGATGCAAATAAAAGTAGATTGGAAACAAATATGATAAGAGATAGACCCGGGGCCATAGGTTTTACTAGTGGCTTCTCTCAAGATAGCATAAGTATTATGGTGGGTGAACAAATTACTGTCGAGCAATTGATAGAAAAGCGCATAGTTATGAGATTATCTAGGCATGATCATGTATATAGGCATCACGTCCATAACAAGTAGACCGACTCCTGCCTGCATCTACTACTATTACTCCACACATCGACCGACTCCTGCCTGCATCTAGAGTATTAAGTTCATAAGAACAGAGTAACGCATTAAGCAAGATGACATGATGTAGAGGGATAAACACGTTCATAATAAGTAGACCGACTCCTGCCTGCATCTACTACTATTACTCCACACGTCGACCGCTATCCAGCATGCATCTAGAGTATTAAGTTCATAAGAATAGAGTAATGCATTAAGCAAGATGACATGATGTAGAGGGATAAACTCATGCAATATGATATAAACCCCATCTTGTTATCCTCGATGGCAACAATACAATACGTGCCTTGCAACCCTTTCTGTACTGGGTAAGGACACCGCAAGATTGAACCCAAAGCTAAGCACTTCTCCCATGGCAAGAAAGATCAATCTAGTAGGCCAAACCAAACTGATAATTCGAAGAGACTTGCAAAGATAACTTAATCATACATGAAAGAATTCAGAGAAGATTTAAATATCATTCATAGATAAACTTGATCATAAACCCACAATTCATCGGATCTCGACAAACACACCGCAAAAAGAGATTACATCGAATAGATCTCCACAAGAGAGGGGGAGAACATTGTATTGAGATCTAAAAAGAGAGAAGAATCCATCTAGCTAATAACTATGGACCCGTAGGTCTGTGGTAAACTACTCACAACTCAGCGGAGGGGCAAGGATGTTGATGTAGAGGCCCTCCGTGCTTGATTCCCCCTCCGGCAGAGTGTCGGCGAAGGCTCCAAGATGGGATCTCGCGGATACAGAAGGTTACGGTGGTGGAAATTGTGTTTCGTGGTGCCCCTGGATGTTTTCGGGGTGCGTAGGTATATATAGGAAGAAGAAGTACGTCGGTGGCCGCCCGAGGGGCCCATGAGACAGGGGGGCACACCCTATAGGGGGGGCGCCCTCCTATCTCGTGGAGGCTCCGGTTGCTTCTTGACTTGCACTCCAAGTTCTCTGGAACACGTTCGGTGAGAAAATCATGTTCCCGAAGGTTTCATTCCGTTTGGACTCCGTTTGATATTCCTTTTCTTCGAAATACTGAAATAGGCAAAAAAACAACAATATGGGCTGGGCCTCCGGTTAATAGGTTAGTCCCAAAAAAAATATAAAAGTGGAAAATAAAGCCCAATAAAGCCTAAAACAGTAGATAAAGTACCATGGAACAATAAAAAATTATAGATACGTTGGAGACGTATCAGTTTTGGCCGCCACTCTTCCGGTGGTGGTCGGGGGCGACTTTAACCTCCTCAGATTCGCGGAGGACAAGAGCAACTCGCTTGTCAACTTTGCCCGCATGCAAATGTTTAATGACTGCATTGCCGACCTTGGTCTCCGCGAGTTAGATAGGGTAGGTGCCAGGTTTACCTGGACCAACCGCCAGGCCTCTCCGACCCAGTCCGTTCTGGACCGGGTCCTAGTTTCCCCTGAATGGGACCTCCGCTGCTCCCTCGCCTCCCTCCGAGCTATCACTAGAATTGGCTCCGACCACGTCCCCCTCCTTCTTTCCTCTGCCGACGAGCGCCCCCCGATACCCTCACGATTCCGGTTTGAGACTTTCTCGCTATCCCAGACTGGCTTCGTGGAGGCGGTTCACGCTCGTTGGGTCGAGGCTCGCTATCACCCTCACCTCGTCCCCCCTCGGCCATTGATTCCTGGCAATTTTGTGCCAAGCGGGGCCAACAATTTATGAAGGGTCGGGGAGCCAACCTAGGGCGTGACCTTCGCGAGCGCAAGAAGACCCTGTTGTCCGCCATCCAGGCCCTCGACCTGCGCGCTGACACGGTTGGCCTCTCGCCCGAGGAATGGCTCTCTAGGTACGACTTGGAGGACCAGATCTCGGTCATATACACCGACGAGGAGGCCTACTGGCGCTTGCGCGGCGCCCAGAAATGGGTTCTTAAAGGTGACGCGAACACGGCCTACTTCCAGGCCATAGCGAATGGTCGGCGTAGACGCAATACCATTCCCCTCCTCTGGGATGGGGATTCTCTGCTGCAGTCCCCCCGGGACATCAGGGCTCATGTCGATGGACTTTATAGGACCCTTTTCTCTGCCCCCCTCGGGGAGGCTTATCTTTGGCCCACAACTGTTGGTCCGGCCGCCAGCTTGTCTCCGCTGAGGAGAACGCGGCCCTTACGGCCCCCTTCTCCAAGGACGAGGTCTCGGATGCCATCCAAGGCATGAATCCCACCTCGGCCCCGGGCCCGGATGGCCTCCCGGTGAAATTCTTCCAGTCTTTCTTGAATGTGATCAAACCGGAGATCATGGCCATTTTCGAAGAGTTCTATGTTGGGTCCATGGACCTCGGGCGCCTCAATTATGGGGGATCATCTCGCTCATCCCGAAGGTCCCGGGCGCCTCCGACATCCGTCAGTTTCGTCCAATCATGTTCATCAACCTGATTTTTCAGATTCTGGCAAAAGGGTACACCAATAGGGTGACCCTC
This sequence comes from Triticum dicoccoides, assembly GCF_002162155.2. Lineage (NCBI taxonomy): Eukaryota > Viridiplantae > Streptophyta > Magnoliopsida > Poales > Poaceae > Triticum > Triticum dicoccoides. The sequence goes on along the minus strand of NC_041387.1, from coordinate 654,181,176 downwards.
CTCGCGGACCAGATTACCCACCCCAACCAATCCGCCTTCATTCAAGGGCGATACATCCTAGAAAGGGTGCTAGTCCATCACGAAGTCCTCCATGAGGTGCGCTCTAAACACCTTAAGGCGGTCTTCTTGAAGATTGATTTCCATAAGGCCTACGACACGGTTAGTTGGCCCTTACTTCAGGAAGTATTGCTCCGAAAGGGCTTCAACGACCGTTGGATCTCTAGGGTAATGTAGATGGTCTCTTGCGGTCGCACTGCCGTGAACATCAATGGGGAGATCGACCCTTACTTCCCCACCTTCTGTGGGGTAAGGCAAGGCGACCCCTTCTCCCCTTTCCTGTTCAATATGGTGGTGGACGTGCTTGCCGCCATTCCGGATAAGGCTAAGGCTGCTGGCCATATTCAAGGGATCACTCCCCACCTGGCTGGCGGCTCCGGGATCTCCCTCCTCCAGTATGCCGACGACACCATTGTCATGGTCGAAGGCTCGGAGTCGGATATCGCCAACCTTAAGTTCCTTCTCCTCTGCTTCCAACAAATGTCTGGCCTTAAGATAAACTTTGACAAGAGTGATGTGGTGGTGATGGGCTACTCTCGGACCGAGTCGCTTGCCATTGCCAACCGGCTTAACTGCCGCCTCGGCTCCTTTCCCACGACCTACCTGGGAATGCCCATAAGTGACTCTTGGCTCACCGTCGCGGACCTGCGTCCGACCATGACCAAGCTCCAAACGTGCATCAAGCCTTGGCAGGGTAGATGCACTAGTAGAATAAGGGCCTATTGTCCCGGTTGGTAAGGGCCTTTAGTCCCGGTTCCTGAACCGGGACTAATGGGTCGGTACTAATGCCCTGGCCCTTTAGTCCCGGTTCAGTCCAGAACCGGGACAGATGGGCCTCCACGTGGCCTGTGCGCCGAGCCCAGGAAGGAGGGCCTTTGGTCCCGGTTGGTGGCACCAACCGGGACCAATAGGCATCCACGTGTCAGCATTTCAGGGGCTTGGTTTTTTTTTTGAAAGGGGGGGGGTTGGGGGTTTTGGGGGTTTTAATTTAGGTGTTTCATATATCGTGTTAGCTAGCTAATTAATAGAGAGAAGTGTCCTCTCTTTCGTCAGTGCTTGGTCGACGCTACGTACTATACATACGTATAGAGAGGACTAGCTAGACACGCTACGAAGGAAACAGAAGATCGTCATGAACATATATGCATACAGAGAGAAGTGATATCGACCACCTCTCCTTCTCCGAGAGATTGGTCGAACAACAAGTTCTCGTATATCTATCCGACACTACCGGCTACATATATATAATAATTACCTTTTACAAATATAATCTCCTAACATACTGACGCGTGGTCCACATAGTATTCTTCGTCTTCAGCGATCACGTGGTCAAGAAAGAATGCCGCCAATTCCTCTTGAATTGCTCGCATGCGATCTGGTGCTAGGAGTTCATCCCGCATCCGAAACATCTAATTTTAAGAAGGGGGTCAATACATATATATATATATATATATATATATATATATATATATATGAATGAATGAAACTCAACACAAATGATGGTAATAAAATAAAATTTGTAATATTGTTATTTACGCACTTCATATTGTTTGTCAGAGTAGCCCCGCTCACAGGTCGTGTGGCGGATGGACTCGCAAATGTAGTATCCACAGAAATCATTCCCTTGTTCCTGCCACAACCACTTTACAAGAAATAGAGGTCAATCAAACTGATAATTAGCAAGCATGCTAAATGGTATTGATGAAACTAGCGCTTGAATCACTAGGAGATGCGTGGAATATGCTACTATAGTACTTAGTTTCGGGTGTCTAAATTGCAGCTTCTTCGGCAGTCCCAGAGCTTTTTTGGTGAATTTTCTCCAAACCCTGCCATACAAAGAAAACAATTACTTGATACCAGAAATGAACAAAGTTGCTGATATGGTGGATAATGATCGATTTAACTTACTTGTCGAGCATTTCAGTCATGTCCGCATACTCCTCTGGATTTTTTCGTTTGGAGTCTAAGACAGTTACTACTCCCTGCTCAAGCTTAATCTCTAGGAGAATATAATGGTAGCTGCGCACGCATGCATAACTCATCAATATTACATTACTATAACCTGGACTAATAAGGGAAACCGAATATGCCACAAGACAGTAACACTCACCTGAAGTTGTAAGGAAAGAGTATTATATCTTTGTGTTCATTTATTACCAACGATTGTAGCAAGTTGGCCTCCGTATTTTTGGCATGAAATTTAACCTCAGTTGCATCTATGAGATATGTGTTAATGAACCCAATCTCACCCACTTGTCTTTTCTTCAATTCGGCGATCTTCAATCTGCATAATATAGTGAGGATAATTATAATACATGCAATGAAAGAGCTGAGTTATATAGAGGGACTTACTGACAGAAGTAGTACTACTTACAGACAGTAGCAGGTGACCGTTGCTTTATCGAGGGCCAATTGATTGAAAAACTGATAGTACTCCTCAAATGGAATAGGCAACAGTTCAATTCCAACGAGGTCATGCTCCTTTTTAACTCTCACATACAAAGTACTCCTCCCCTCAGACTCTCTGCAGGTTTTCATGTACCAATCATGCAATCTTCGCATCATCGTTGATAGAGATCTTTCATCTTTGACGAGAGGCTTCCCGTACTCGTATCTTTGTATCTGCACCTCCAAGAAATCATAATGTACATCGTCGAGCAGGTAATCTCCAGGATTGCTATAACCGGGCACCATCCTCAGATCGACGATGTCGCTAGCAGGCACCTTGAGCGGGGGGCACGATTGCTTCGCTTGTTCGCCGAGCTGGGCAATTTGTTTCCCAGCTCGTCGTTCTTTCATCCTTTGATCACTGACAGTACTTCCTGACCTCTCCGCTTCGGCAAATGCCTTTCCAATAATGCGCTCATAGTTGCCTTTCGGCGGAGACTTGGGTGGTTTTGTCAGGGCAGCCAGAGTGCGCTTCGCTTTCACCGGATCTACCTTCTCCTCCGGAGGTGGATGTCTCTGTGCTTTCAACCCTTGAAACCAGTCCTTCACTTCGGTTCACGCGATCTTCGCGTTCTCCTCCGGGTCATCTCGTATGGTAACTTCTCTGGAGTCTTCAGAGAAGGACCGAATCTATATGTCCTCCCGCCTTTGGTTGTACTGCTAGACGCCGACAGAGCAGACGGAGCGAATGTCTTCTTTCCTTGCTTACGAGGCGGAGGAGAAGGACTACGACACGCCGGAGCGGCGGCGAGTCTCTTCCTCCCTTGTTGACGAGGAGGAGAAGGAGGAGGCTGGCTGCTCGGGCGCGCCGGCGCAGGCGGAGAAGGAGGCGGAGTTCCGCCACGCGCTGGAGAAGGAGCCGGCCGAGTGCCTTGATCGTCACTCGCCGGAGGAGGAGGCAGTGGAGGAGGCGGAGTGTCCTGACTCGCCGGAGGAGGAGGAGGAGGCAGAGGCGTCCAGTTCGGATGGTTGATGAGATCCTTCCGCCATAGGCATGGAGTCTTCAGAGCAGAACCCAGCCGAGTCTCCCCATCACCGGTAGGGTGGTAAAGCTGGAGGTCCTCAAATCCCTCTGTGATTTCATCCACCATCACCCTAGCATATCCTTCTGGAATCGGCCGGCAGTGAAAAGTTGCGCCAGATTTAGTAGGATAAACAGAGCCAACAGCCGCCTTGACCTTCACATTCATCCATTGCGCCATAAGGTGGCAATTTTCAGCCTCCGTGATAGCATCCACGGGATAGCTGGCAGGAGCCGTCAAGGCATGCTCCGACTGAAGCAGCTCGGTGGAAGCCACGCTGCTTCTCCGCTGAGATGGCGGGGTAGCTTCGGGGGAAGCTTCGGCAGGTCATTTGCTGCGATCTGCTTCTCGTTCCTCTATCGCTTTTACCCTTGCATGCAGCGCCTGTAGTTTGGTCTGCTGCACTTTCTTCCTCCTCTCCTGGCATTTGTAACCGCATGTGTCCGAAAACCCAGCCTTCCACGACACGGAGCCTGGCGTGCCTTGTGTCCGTCCAGGGTGCTCAGGATTCCCGAGGGCCATTGTAAGCTCGTCGTTCTCTCTGTCTGGAAAGAACGTCCCTTGCTGCACTGCTTCGATATATTGCTGAAGCCTCTTGACTGGTATGTCCAATTGATCGTCCGTCCAAATGCACTTCCCTGATACAGAGTCCAAGGTTCCGCCAGCCCCGAAGAACCTAGTCCGGCAACGGTCTGACAGTTCATTGTCTCTGGTTCGATCTCTTTATCAAGCAGATCATTCTCAGCCTTGGCCCACTTAGGCCGGGCTATGAGGTAGCCACCTGACCCCGTGTGATGGTGAAGCTTCTTCTTCGCAACATTTTTCTTGTTTGTCGCTGACATCTTTTTACTCTTTTCCGATGTCTTATGGGCCACAAATGCGGGCCAGTCATCTCTGATCTTCTCATATTTGCCCTTGAATTCTGGGGTCTCTTTTTTATCGACAAACTTATTCAGGTCTTTCTTCCAATTCCTGAATAGGTCTGCCATCTTCTTAAGAGAAAAAGACTTGATTAATTGCTCAACTGGCTTCTCCGGATCATCCTCTGGCGGTAGGGTGAAATTTGACTTCAGCTCAGTCCAAAGATCATTTTTCTGCATATCATTGACATAAGACACCTCAGGGTCTTCGGTCTTAGGCTTATACCATTGCTGGATGCTAATCGGGATCTTGTCCCTAACCAGAACCCCGCACTGAGCAAAAAATGCCTTGTTTGTCCGGATGGGTTCAATCGGTTGGCCGTCGCGCGCGATTTCTGTGATCTCAAACTTTTCATCCGAGCTCAACTTTTTCTTTGGGCCTCGTATCTTTACGGAAGTTGTGCTCGATCTGGAGGGCTAGAAGAAAGAACAAAGACGAGAGTTAATTAATATGTGTACATACCAAAACAATGAATGCATCAATTAGCTAGTCAGCATAGTCTTAACTAATATATATACCTGGCCGGACTCGGTTCGGTCACCGGATTGGTCCTCATGGTCTACTTCTTCTTGCACCGGCATTGGGTCATCGGAGCCATCACCATCATAGCTACCTGCTTCTTCACCCTCTCCTTCCAGACCATCGGTGTCGTTGAGAAACATCAACGAGCAGACGACATCACTTCCTTCTGCGATTATGTCCCTCAATAACGCTTCTTGTGCTTCGTCTTGGGGGGTGTCCATAGTTTCTACAAATATTTACAACATGGCAATTATTATTCAAACATGACAGATATGGATATCTTAGTGGAAAATGTAGAACTAGCTAGGTAATTACAATAAGGAATCATATTAATTAGTGGCCTCGATGCTGCTTCTCTAGGGATTCGGGTGGCCTCGACAACGCTTCAATGGTTAGGGGTGGCCTCGAGAACGCTTCAAGGAGGGGGTAATATCGACAACGACGAGATACATACACGGGAAAATAATGTTATCGGGGAGGGGGTATATCTACCCCCCCCCCCCACGTGTTGAAGTTATCGGGGAGGGGGGTATATCGACCCCTCTCCCACGTGTTGAAGTTATCGGGGAGGGGGTATATCGACCCCCCACGTGTTGAAGTTATCGGGAGAGGGTATATC
>NC_041387.1:654173758-654174692 GCF_002162155.2 Triticum dicoccoides | reverse complement strand
CGCGCGTCGGGGCAGGGGCGCGGGCGACGGTGGGCGATGGCGAGGGCGCGGGCGACGGCGATGACGGGCATGGGCGAGGCGACGGCAACGGCGGGGGCGAGGGGCAGCCTGGCGGCATCGGCGTCGGGGCGGCAACTGCGAGAGATGAGAGTAAAAATTTCCTAAGTGTGAATTTATATAGCAAAGCCTTTAGTCCCGGTTCGTGGCACAAATCGGAACTAAAGGTGGGTATTAGTCCCGGTTGATGGCACCAACCGGGACCAAAGGCCGGGGGGCATTGGTCCCGGTTTGTGCCACGAACCAGGACCAATGCCCCCCTTTAGTCCCGCTTGGTGGCACCAACCGGGACCAAAGGCCTTGTGCTGCCCCGCGCCCAAAAGTTTAGTCCCACCTCGCTAGTTGAGAGGGCTCGAGAGTGGTTTATAAGCGCTGCTACACCCACCCTCTCGAGCTCCTCTCAACTACAGGCTTTTGGGCCTAATCTGTCACTAGCTATGTGCCTGTGGGCCTACTTGGCCTCCTGCGGGCCTGAATCCTGGCCCATGTAGGGTTTCTAGTCGTATTCAGGCCGTGGGGACCCAGTAGGCGGCACTATTTTTATTATTTTTTCAGTATTTTTGTTTTGTTTTCTACATTATTTATTTTTTGTTGTTTTTTGCTATATTTTTTAATTCATTTTGCTTTTAGTTTTAGAAAAATTATAAACTTTCTATTAGTGCCATTAGTTTTCAAATTTGAAAACACTTTTTTTGTTTTCTTTGTTGCTTTATTTATTTTATTTTGTTTCTACTTACAACAAAATACTTATTGTTGCTATTTTTATTTTTATTTTCAGTTTTTTTGTTTTGTTTTCTGCATTATTTATTTTTTGTTGTTTTTTGCTTTATTTTTTAATTCTTTTTGCTTTTAGTTTTAGAAAAATTATAAACTTTCT
>NC_041387.1:654152748-654173353 GCF_002162155.2 Triticum dicoccoides | reverse complement strand
AGTGCCATTAGTTTTCAAATTTGAAAACACTTTTTTTGTTTTCTTTGTTGCTTTATTTATTTTATTTTGTTTCTACTTACAACAAAATACTTATTGTTGCTATTTCTATTTTTTTTCCAGTTTTTTTGTTTTGTTTTCTGCATTATTTATTTTCTTTTTGGTTTTTTCTTTATTTTTTAATTCTTTTTGCTTTTAGGTCAGCAAAATTATAAACTTTCTGTTAGTGCCATTAGTTTTAGCAAAATTATAAACTTTCTGTTTGTGCCATTAGTTTTGAAATTTGAATAGTTAAAATTTGAATTCTTTGAAATTTGTGTGAATCACAAGTTTGTGATTAACTTTACTAAAAAAATGAACATAGATGCATCTATAGAGAAAATTCGACCTAAATTCATAATCAATTTCTATGAATTTCAGAGAAATTCACTATGAATTTAGGTTAAATTCCCTGTATAGGGACATCTATTTTCACTTTGAGAGGAGCTCAACAAGGTAGAGAGGGACGGGCTTATAAACCGGGGTGAGTGCCCTTCGGTTGGGGAAGTGGGACTAAACTCTGAGCGCAACGAGGACCAACCCTTTAGTCCCAGTTTGTGCCATAAACCGGGACTAATGGTCATGGGCTAGGGGCGAGCCGCATGGGCCAGGGACTAATATATGAACATAGATGCACCTATAGAGAAAATTCGACCTAAATTCATAGTTTTCAAATGAACTCTGAAAAAGTTGGCATAGCATGTGCATGTACAAAACGGACAATGGTATCATACTAGTCTGTTACAAAGTTGTCATGGTATCATCATAATAGTTGCGGGAGAAAGTCTTCACTTTTTCTTCACTTGTGTCATTTGCTTATTGCGCCGTAACCATGGATAATCTTCATCGTTTATCAGGATGCTTGGGTCAGCCTTGACTTTGAAGGGAGGAATTTCATGAAATTTTTCATACTCTTCAGACATGTCTGTCTTGCCCTCCACTCCCAGGATGTCCCTTTTTCCTGAAAGAACTATGTGGCGCTTTGGCTCATCGTATGATGTATTCGCTTTCTTATCTTCTCTTTTTCTCGGTCTGGTAGACATGTCCTTCACATAGATAACCTGTGCCACATCATTGGCTAGGACGAATGGTTCGTCAGTGTACCCAAGATTTTTCAGATCCACTGTTGTCATTCCGTACTGTGGGTCTACCTGTACCCCGCCTTCTGACAGATTGACCCATTTGCACTTAAACAAAGGGACCTTAAAATCTACTCCGTAGTCAAGTTCCCATATGTCCACTATGTAACCATAATATGTGTCCTTTCCCATCTCGGTTGCTGCATCAAAGCGGACACCGCTGTTTTGGTTGGTGCTCTTTTGATCTTGGTCAATCGTGTAAAATGTATTCCCATTTATCTCGTATCCTTTCCAAATCATTAGAGTCGAAGATGGTCCCCTGGACAACAGGTACAGCTCATCACAAACAGTGCTGTCACCTCTGAGACGTGTTTCCAACCAACTGCTGAAAGTCCTGATGTGTTCACATGTAATCCAGTCGTCGCACTGCTCCGGGTGTTTGGAGCGCAGACTGTTCTTGTGTTCATCGACATACGGGGTCACCAAGGTAGAGTTCTGTAGAACTGTGTAGTGTGCTTGAGACCAAGAATCTCCGTCCCTGCATATTATTGAGTCCCTTCCAAGCGTGCCTTTTCCAGTCAGTCTCCCCTCATACCGCGATTTAGGGAGACCTATCTTCTTAAGGCCAGGAATGAAGTCAACACAAAACCCGATGACATCCTTTGTTTGATGGCCCATGGAGATGCTTCCTTATGGCCTAGTGCGGTTACAGACATATTTCTTTAGGACTCCCATGAACCTCTCAAAGGGGAACATATTGTGTAGAAATACGGGCCCCAGAATGACAATCTCGTCGACTAGATGAACTAGGACGCGCGTCATGATATTGAAGAAGGATGGTGGGAACACCAGCTCGAAACTGACAAGACATTGCGCCACATCACTCCTTAGCCTTGGTACAATTTCTGGATCAATCACCTTCTGAGATATTGCATTGAGGAATGCACATAGCTTCACAATGGCTAATCGGACGTTTTCCGGTAGAAGCCCCCTCAATGCAACCGGAAGAAGTTGCGTCATAATCACTTGGCAGTCATGAGACTTTAGGTTCTGGAACTTTTTCTCTGGCATATTTGTTATTCCCTTTATATTCGACGAGAAGCCAGTCCGGACCTTCATACTGAGCAGGCATTCAAAGAAGATTTCTTTCTCTTCTTTCGTAAGAGCATAGCTGGCAGGACCTTCATACTGCTTCGGAGGCATGCCCTCTTTTTCGTGCAAGTGTTGCAGGTCCTCCCGTGCCTCAGGTGTATCTTTTGTCTTCCCATACACGGCCAAGAAGCCTAGCAGGTTCACGCAAAGGTTCTTCATCACGTGCATCACGTCGATCGAAGAGCGGACCTCTAGGTCTTTCCAGTAGGGTAGGTCCCAAAATATAGATTTCTTCTTCCACATGGGTGCGTGATTCTCAGCGTCATTCGGAACAGCTAGTCCGCCGGGACCCTTTCCAAAGATTACGTGTAAATCATTGACCATAGCAAGTACGTGATCACCGGTACGCATGGCGGGCTTCTTCCGGTGATCTGCCTTGCCTTTGAAATGCTTGCCTTTCTATCTGCATTTATGGTTGGTCGGAAGAAATCGACGATGGCCCAGGTACACATTCTTCCTGCAGCTTCCCAGGTATATACTATCGGTGTCAAGTAAACAGTGCGTGCATGCGTGGTATCCCTTGTTTGTCTGTCCTGAAAGGTTACTGAGAGCGGGCCAATCGTTGATGGTCACGAATAGCAACGCCTTTAGGTCAAATTTCTCCTTTTTGTGCTCATCCCACGTACGTACACCATTTCCATTCCACAACTGTAAAAGTTCTTCAACTAATGGCCTTAGGTACACATCAATGTCGTTGCCGGGTTGCTTAGGGCCTTGGATGAGAACTGGCATCATAATGAACTTCCACTTCATGCACATCCAAGGAGGAAGGTTATACATACATAGAGTCACGGGTCAGGTGCTATGATTGCTGCTCTGCTCCCCGAAAGGATTAATGCCATAGGCGCTTAAAGCAAACCATACGTTTCTTGGGTCCTTTGCAAACTCATCCCAGTACTTTCTCTCGATTTTTCTCCCCTGCGATCCGTCAGTGGGTGCTCTCAACTTCCCGTCTTTCTTACGGTCCTCACTGTGCCATCGCATCAACTTTGCATGCTCTCCGTTTCTGAACAGACGTTTCAGCCGTGGTATTATAGGAGCATACCACATCACCTTTGCAGGAACCCTCTTCCTGGGAGGCTCGCCGTCAACATCACCAGGGTCATCTCGTCTGATCTTATACCGCAATGCACCGCATACCGGGCATGCGTTCAGATCCTTGTATGCACCGCGGTAGAGGATGCAGTCATTAGGGCATGCATGTATCTTCTGCACCTCCAATCCTAGAGGGCATACGACCTTCTTTGCTGCGTATGTACTATCCGGCAATTCGTTATCCTTTGGAAGCTTCTTCTTCAATATTTTCAGTAGCTTCTCAAATCCTTTATCAGGCACAACATTCTCTGCCTTCCACTGCAGCAATTCCAGTATGGTACCGAGCTTTGTATTGCCATCTTCGCAATTGGGGTACAACCCTTTTTTGTGATCCTCTAACATGCGGTCAAACTTCAACTTCTCCTTTTGACTTTCGCATTGCGTCCTTGCATCACAATGACCCGGCGGAGATCGTCATCATTGGGCACATCGTCTGGTTCCTCTTGATCTTCAGCAACTTCGCCCGTTGCAGCATCATCGTGCACATCGTCTGGTTCCTCTTGATCTTCAGCAGCTTCGCCCGTTGCAGCATCATCGTGCACATCGTCTGGTTCCTCTTGATGTTCAGTAGCATCACCGTATTCAGGTGGCACATAGTTGTCATCGTACTCTTCTTCTTCGCCGTCTTCCATCATAACCCCTATTTCTCCGTGCCTCGTCCAAACATTATAGTGTGTCATGAAACCCTTGTAAAGTAGGTGGGTGTGAAGGATTTTCCGGTCAGAGTAAGACTTCGTATTCCCACATATAGAGCATGGACAACACATAAAACCATTCTGCTTGTTTGCCTCAGCCACTTCGAGAAAATCATGCACGCCCTTAATGTACTCGGAGGTGTGTCTGTCACCGTACATCCATTGACGGTTCATCTGCGTGCATTATATATAATTAAGTGTGTCAAAAATCATTACATAACATCATGAATAGATAATTAAGTGACCAAATTAATAGAAGTTCATCATCACATAAAAACCAAAGTACATACATAGTTCTCATCTAACAACATAAAGCTCTACAGAGCATCTAAATTAATTAAACCATACATTGAAACTATGTAAAACATTTCAATGTGAAAACAAATGCGATCATAATCGCAACCAAGGTAACAACTGATCCAATGACATAATGATACCAAGCCTCGGTATGAGTGACATATTTTCTAATCTTTCTAATCTTCAAGCGCATTGCATCCATCTTGATCTTGTGATCATCGACGACATCCGCAACATGCAACTCCAATATCATCTTCTCCTCCTCAAGTTTTTTTATTTTTTCCTTCACGAAATTGTTTTCTTCTTCAACTAAATTTAACCTCTCGACAATAGGGTCGGTTGGAACTTCCGGTTCAACAACCTCCTAGATAAATAAAATCTATGTCTCGTTGGTCGGCATAATTTTCATAAACAATAAATGAACCAATAGTTATGAAAATATAATATATACCACATCCGAATCATAGACAGGACGAGGGCCGACAGGGGCGGAGACCAAAACCATTGCACTATATAAGATGCAATAATAAAAGTAAGAAAATAATACAAGTATCTATCTAAACATACACGTAAGAATATTTTTCCTTTCAGAAAGAAGATAAGAACAAGAGGCTCACCACGGTGGTGCCAGCGATGAGATCGGCGCGGGTGATCGACGGCGGTGAAGATGGGGACGGGGCGTGATGGACCGCTAAACCTAGACAAATATTGAGGAAAATGGAGCTTGGAGGTCGAGCTTGGAGAGGAGAAAGCTAAAGTAGTGTGGCTCGGGCATTCCATCGAACACCTTGTGTGCATAGGAGGTGAGCTAGAGCACCACCAAGCCCTCTCCCCTCGGCGGCCAGAAAAAACAGAGCAGCGTGCTCCGCTCTCATGCGAAGGGGTATATATAGGCACCTCATTGGTTCCGGTTGGTGGCATGAACCGGGACTAAAGGGGAGCCTTTGGTCTCGGTTGAAGCCACCAACCGGGACCAATGGTGGTGGGCCAGGAGCGAGGCCCATTGGTCCCGGTTCGTCCCACCAACCGGGATCAAAAGGGCCAGACGAACCGGGACCAATGCCCACGAGGCCGCGGCCGGCCCCCTGGGATCACGAACCGGGGCGAATACCTCCGTTGGTCCCAGTTCGTGGGCTGAGCAGGCCTGGGTCATTGCCCCCTTTTCTACTAGTGATGGTTGTCAAAGGCGGCTCGGACCATTCTCATTAACTCATCCCTCTCCAGTCTCCTCCTGTTCCATGAGACCCTGCACCATGAGATCACCAAAATTCAGTCCCGCTTTTACTGGGCCGGCGACAACAATAAGCAGAAATACCATATTGTTAGCTGGCCTGACATCTGCAAGCCTAGGGATCAAGGAGGCCTCGGGATCATGTTCTCCAAGTGCATGAATATCGCCCTCCTATCCCGTTGGCTCTGGCGGATCTCGCAGGGCCAGGGGGGCCTCTGGCTTGACATCATTCGGAACAAGTATCTACGTGGCCAACCCCTCGCCTTTTGTCAGAGATCTGGTGGCTCGCAGTTTTGCCAATCAGTCGTCCAGCTGCTCCCTGTCCTTCGCATCGGGACATCCATCTCGGTGGGGTCTGGATCGGTGACCTTATTCTGGTTTGACAGATGGGCTGGAGACTCCCCCTTCGCCGCGCGCTTCCCCGACCTCTTCTCCATCGCAGTAGAACCCTTGATCTCTGTCGAGAGGGCCCTTATTAACCTAGGGCACGTTGCTTTTCGGAGGCCCTTTGGCCCCCCGGAATCCACCGCTTGGCGTGAGTTGCTGGACTGCGTTGCTCTTCACGAGCCTGTGGTGGATAGTCGTCCTGACCGGGTGAGAGGGCGCCTCGAACCTTCGGGACAATTCTCCACCAAGTCTCTGTACCAGGCCATCGCTCCCTCCTCCGCCCCTCCCCCCCTTGCGACGGTGTGGTCCATCCGCCTGCCCTTGAAAATCCGGATTCATGTGGCAGTGGATTCGCGGTCGACTCCCGTCTGGCATTGAGGTTCGCAAGCGCAATGGCCAGGGCTCCGGCCTCTGCCCGCTTTGCGGCGTTCCCGAGGACTCGAATCACATCTTCTTCTCCTGCGTATCCGCGCAATTCGTGTGGAGTTGCTTCCGTGACGTGGTGGGTGGAAATTGGTGTCACACCAACTTCTCCGACCTATATGACGAGCTCCAGTCCTCCCCCTTGTCTTCTCGCCACATTAGGTGGCTTGAGATTGGTGTCCTCTCTTGGACCCTCTGGACGATCCACAATAAGCTTGTGATCCAGTGCGCTTCTCTTCGACGGGCTACTGACGCTATCTTCAAACTGTCTGGTTTCTGGCAGCTTTGGCGGCCGCTTAGCCGCCCCCAGGACCGCGACGCCATCTCAGCCTTCATCGCCGACCTACACTCAATGGCAGTCCGCCTATCTCCACCGCCCCAGCCGCCACCGCCGGAACCTGACTAGACGCTTGTTGGGCTCCCCTGCTCTTTTCTTTTAGTTTTTTTTGGGCTTGTTGAGTTGTGCCCTCACCAGAACCTTCATCCTGTTTGTGAGACTTGGGTGCGTGTGTTTAAACTAGTCCATGTATGTCTAGCGGTTTGCTTATTTATAAAGCGGGGCGAAAGCCTTTTTCGGTATTCATCCTTTTCACTGGACAATTAATTAAACGCACGCAGTACTCGGTGAGATTTGGAGATTATAAGTATCGACACAAGAAACTGCAGTTTGGAGGCAGTTATCACACATCAATCTCCTCTTGACAGAACGAGGTACACTAGCGAGTGATCAACTAATTAAGCTGTCCTCTGCCTAGCTGGCTAGTGACTTAGTGAGGATCAATGGCAATAGCATCCAAGCTGGAGTCACTCATGAAGCGACTGTGGAGCTATCTCCCCTCTTCTCTTAGCAGTTCCAGGAGCGACCCTCCGCAGCAGATTCCTGATCCCACCGGTGATCCTCCAGCCGCTAAAGCCGGGGACACTCCCGCCCTTCTTCAGGAGCCTCCACCGGCTCTTCAAGGTGTAAACTCAGGACTCGGCTACTTATCTACTTGCATACATGCGTTACGCACATCTTCTTGCTATTGATCATATTAGCGCACGATGCTGCACTTTCAGATCCTTTGCCGGAGAATCATTCTCCCAATGGCGAGATTTACGGCAACCAGATGCTTACCAGCTCCAAGAGCTACCCTTCGCACAAGATTCATGATCCTCCCCGTAAATTAATGGCGTCTGTGCGCTCCCGACTGGTGCAACTCTTGCCGCCGCAGCTAGGGAAGGGAAGCGACTGTGGAGCTGTCTTGCCTTCCTTAGCAACAGGAGCAACCCTGGAGCAGCTGATTTATGAACCCGGGCATCCTTCGCAAAGACGGAAGTCTTTGCAAAAATCGCACAGCCTGTAAGGTCCTGATATATAGTGGGCTAGAATAATGATATTGGCTGTTATGTACTATATTGTTGTCATATTGATTTTCCCTTCGACGCAGCAAGGCAGCATGTCATGTATAGTATTCATTTTGTAAACTTCTCCAATCAAATTGATCAAGAAATGTGCACCTTCACTCTGAGTTTTGTTCTCAAAGGGAGGTCCAAGTTATTGAACGTTGCCTCTTTTTGCGTCTTGTCTTGGTTTTGTCTGTTACAGATCGTATCAAACCCGAAACCCTATCAAACATGTAGCTCATATAGGTTCTTTGTGGGTAGTACTCATTGGGAAAGAACATTGGCCCGTGATGCATTGGTGGGATGACTCACAACTTGGAGAAAACCACAAAACTCCATATCCGTCGCTGATATGTGAGAAATATTTCTAAAATACCACAACAAAACCATTTCTTACATATATACGTACTATCTAGTAACACTAACTCTAACATCCTATAAACACCAGGCCTAACATGCAAAATTTCATCTTCAAGATCACATCCTTTAGACACTGACCCTAAAATTTTGCAATGGTGACCCTAACATACAAGTTTTCATCTACAAAATTATATCCTCTAGAGACTAAGGGCATCTCCAAAGCGGACCCGTAAACATCCCGCAACCGTCCGAACTACTCTGTCTAGACCGCCGAAGCCATCCAACGCGGTCATGTATCGGTCCGCGGGGCGGTCCGGACGCAATCTCCCGCAAAACGGAGACAAAAGTGGGGGAGCTTTGTGGGAGTCCGGACATGCGAAACGTTCAAATCTGACACCCCAGGCCCACCCAAAACCCTTCCCCGACCTCGCAACTCCATCCTCCCCATTTTCTCTCCTTCATTCTTTCTCTCTTGCTATCGCCGCCGCTCCACCACCCAGGCCACCACGGCACACCCCCGCCCGAAATCTGCGTCTCTGTCACCTCCAACGCTCCAGCAGGGATCCCCGCTGCTTCTCCTCCGTCTCCCTTCAACCCTCTGTCCTAACCGCTCCGCCAGGTAGCATCCTCTACCGTGCCCGGCAACTGTTCGATGATCGCCGGAGCTGAAAACAGTTGTCCCTTATTCTTTTTAGCAATGGATTCCGATTTGGAGTACATATATGAGCAGTATGTTGAGTTGTCCGAAGGCTCGTCGGACGAGGTGGAGTACTCCGATGGGACGGCGATGATGCAGGCGGTCCTTGAAGACGCGGAGCGTGCGGAGGAGCATGCTCTCAATTTCAAGGGCTCGATAAAGGATCATCGAGTGCTCAACCGCAACAAGGCGCGTGGGCATTTGACACTGATGGCCAACTACTTTGCCCCTGATGCACTATTCACTAACCATTTTTGTCGGCGTTTTCGGATGTGCAAGACTGTCTTCGATCGTTTGTACCATGGCGTCCGGTCCTATGATGACTACTTCATCCCGGAGAAAGACGTCGTGCGAACGCTTGGCTTCTCTGATTACCACAAGCGCACGGCCGCACTCCAGATGCTTGCATATGGCAAGGCCGCTCATTCGTGGGACGAGTACCTATGGATGTTAGAGAGCACATGCGGATATGCCATGGTTAGGTTTCCAATTGTCGTGGTCGAGGTGTTCGGACCTCAGTACCTGAGAGAACCAACTGTGGCAGAAACGGAGAGGCTCCTGGCATCTCAGAAGCAAGAGGGTTGCCAGGTTTGCTTGGATCTCTTGACTGCATGCATTGAGAATGGAAAACTGCCCGAAGGCTTTACAAGGGCAATATCAGGGTCATATATATTAAGAAATCCATCATCATTCTTGAAGCTGTTGCATCCCAGGAATTTTGGATTTGGTACACTTTCTGTGGCATGCCCGGGTCTCACAATGACATCAACGTGCTGCAACGATCGACGTTGTTTGCGAGGCTGACTGAAGGAAAAGCTCCTCCTTGCCACTATACTATCAATGTACATGAGTACAACATGAGATACTATCTGGTTGACGGCATCTATCCTCCATGGGCTACCTTTGTCAGCACCATCTCAAACCCAGTTTGCCAGAAAAAGGCTCACTTCGTCCAAAGACAAGAAGCAACTAGAAAGGATGTTGAGCGGGCATTCTGAGTTCTGTAGGCCCGTTTCGCAGTTGTTCATGGACCTGTAAACAATAGGATCTGGAGACCTTGTGGGAGGTAATTGCATGTTGTGTGATCATGCACAACATGATCGTCGAGGATGAGAGTGACGATCTGCTGCAGCTCTGGAATTTGAGAACATGGGTGATACTATCCAACTTCCGGATGAGAATCCGGCCACATCTAAGAGTTTATTCAAATGCATCAACAAATTCGGCATCGACCAACTCACGAGCAGCTGAAGGAAGATCTGATTGAACGTCAGTGGGCGGTGAAAGGGAACAACAATGTTGGGATGTAATATTTGGACTTTTTTAAATTTGAAGTAGTGCTACATGCGGCTATCGAATGTCTGTACCATTTGCATGCGGCTATTTTGATCCTGCGGAGTTGGAAAAAAAATGAGGAAGGCCGGATGTATGCAGCTACGGTTGGATGGCGTTCTCCTGCCTCCGTGTTCGCAGACCAGTCTCTTTATCCGCGGACAGATGCGGAAGGATTTTTGTGGGTTGCCGTTGAAGATGCCCTAAGCATAACATTTTGTAACACAAACACATAAATTTGATAAAGGGAAGGTACCCTCTCCTGGGTCCGTGTAGAGTGGAGAAGAAAGGTCTGCAATGATGTGTACCTGCTCCTCGGTCGGGAGTGCACTGGAATGTAATGTGTACCATGTTGGAACTCAGCATCGTGGTGTGTAGCGCGTTGGAGCATGGCGCATTAGTGTGTACCTCACCTAAGCCCTAGTGTAGCACATTTTCTACGATAGCCTATCGGTGAATGATGTGTGTATTTTACACACGATTTTCGTTTAGTTTAACCCTGTTATTCTCGAGATTTATCTCAGCTTATCTTCATTTTACCATTTAGTTTGTTTTTCTTTGTTTTTTGTTTTGCATGGTTTTTAGGTGGATTATATCTTCTGTGGACCTTTCACGATATTTGTAGTTGATTCTGTGGTGAAACGGGGAGGAGCTGGGAGCATAATTTGCCGGATTTCACCGAGAGTGACCTCATCATCAAATTGTGTCTCGTCAAGGCGAACAACTTTGATTTTGGGATCATCACATTGCACGGACTTATTCAATTTTAAATTCACATCAACTTTGGTTATTATGGTAAGAAGGTAAGAGTTAATCAAACACACTACTTAATGCAATTAACAGCTTAAATCTATTTTATACTCTTACGTTTCATGTGAAAAGAAGAGGTAAGAGGGAGCATGTTAAAAAACCTCACAAAGTTATACCAAAATAATTTTAATATACCGAAACCGAACCGTACTTTAATTTTAATATTGTATTTACCGAAGTATTAACTGCTGTGCAAATAAAAACATATGAATCAAACGATACAAACCGAATGCACAGAGTTACTCTTTGATACCGCTGTCATCACTCCCATCTCACCAGCGACCCTCGGTCTTGTGAACTTAACCATAAGGCCGTCTGTTCCTACTTGATAGGGGCGGGTCCAGCCCAACAAGCTGCCCGGGGCCGCCTTCGTATACCGTAGCAATTGCTACACTATTTTGCTACGGTATACAAGGAATTTGGGCCTCATGCCCCAGGCCTGGGTCCTAGATCCACCACTGGTTGTTGACTAGTCATTGCAGTATTGTCACTCCGATGATGTCGTCTCTACCTGCTCCGCCGCCGTCATCGACCTATCATCACGGTTTTGTTTTTTCCAGAAACACAAAACTAAAATATGAATTCAGTAGGTTAAGCTCGCACGTACGGTAGAGATTTTTAAAAATCCTATGGATTGAGCAACTCTGAAAACGTCGGATATCCGTTCCAATCTGCATGGTCACCACCCCCGGCGACCACCAATAAACAAAACTCTTGCCACGTGGTACTTCACTGACCAGCGCCATATTCTTTGTGTGAAGTGCAGTATTCATTCTATTCTTTGACTGGCCTGGTGTGGTCTGAACACTGAACTAGTAGGAGTAGGAGCACAGTCGTCGTCTTGGCGTGGTGGTTTGAACGGCCGCGTTCCTCAATTTTCCTGTCCATTGATTTCTTCTTCACTCGTCGTTTTGACTCGATGAACGCGCGTGTTGGTAGCTCACTTCACTGGGAGAGCGAGGATATATAAGTGGATTATTTGGAGACACTCATCACACATCAACCTCCTCTTGGCACAGCACTGAGCAACCATCATCAAGCTGCCCTTTGACGCAACATGTCATAGTGTGCTCCGATCAAATTGATCAAGAAATGTGCAGTTCAGAATTTTGTTTTGAAAGGGAGGGGTAGAGCCGGCTACTGAACTTTGCCGCTTTGCATCATGTGTTGGTTGTCTGTTACAGGTTCGTATCAAACTGTATGCAACTCATATATGTTCTTCTTCATCACAAAATAAAAAAAAATCATAAATCATATATGTTCTTTGTAAACCAGTCTCTCGGTTGGAGGAACGACGATGTGTATCTACCGAGATTTGATAACGAGATTCACCGATATGGCTACATCTCCGGAGCCTGACTACGGGCGCTCCTCCCCGTAACACCATCACAATACCGCACTTCGGACGCCGGCACACGCCGGCTGCTCCCCTGTGTGACTGTGTTATTATATTGGCTTCGGTTACATAATGTGTCTACCCCATAATATATAATAGGCCTAGAATACAGGTGCCCTAATAGGGCACGACTCCGCTTGTACAAATATATTCGACACATAACAAATTTCACCTTGCCGAATATTCTCCACCACCTCGGAATCATCCATGCATCGGATCTCCATGTATATTGGACTTGAGATTATACCACGAGCATTTTTGCTACTTCCAGACTCCATATGACTCCACCTGCAACTGTAGTCTCTTCTCGCCTTCTTCTCTTGAGCAAAATTAAGCTACTCTTCTACTCTAGTTTGCGCTCCCGACTTTCGGAGACACCATTCACTCTCTGCGTGAAAATGAACAACACACATATTGGACACATATAAGAGTTACCTGAACTCAAAATCCTCATCCGTTCTTAACTGTCTGTCTGAAACTTGAAGGAATACCATTGCCCTGTGTCACCCTGAGTTGAATTCGCAATTGTCTCTGTATAGTCTCTGATATGTCCCACCGCTATATCACTCCACCTGCTTCTATCTTGTCATCCGCTTTTTGCCATGTGCACTGAACATCACAGAATATACGGCCATGTACTCTCTTGGCTTTTAACAATTTCAGACTTTCCTGCCACTTTCTTAGATTCCCCATGGTCAATTCCTGTCCACCAACTAGCACCGATAGGCTCAGCCACCAATTTGAATGTAGTACTAGTTAAACTGCTTTAACACTGTCTGCACACTTTGTCTGACCACCAGTGCCTTGATCTATTGATGTGCCTCGTGCTTACCGAATGCCTCGTTGTTATCACTGCGTCGAGTCTCTGTTGTCCCGGTCGAGTCTCTAGGGCCGCGAACCCACACACTCAACCCCCACTGCGGAGAACCACCGATCATCACCAACCGATATCGAGTATCACGTCTCCACCAGACCATTGTGCCCCACTTTAAGCCATGTGTACTTCGCTATCCCACTAAAATAGGCTTCGATTCTCCGGCATCTTACACTGTAGCCCCTCCATCAGCATAGAGTGAAGTCTTCCGCTAGACTCAACTCCACCTTCAACATGACTCCATGTAGCTGGCCACGCACCCCACGCCCCGTCGACTTCATCCTCTCTCGTGGGCACACTGTCTTGAATCAACCCCGCATCATAGTCTTGTCGAAGCTGCACAAGCCCTCAAGCTTGTACCACGTCTTTCCAGGCCCTGGAACTCGGTCACCATCAGCATCACGCTCCTATGTCGTCGTCGCTGAAATCACCGTCATCTTATTTCACCAATATCCATGTCGATCCACCAGACTGTTGAGTCCGACTCAACCGAAATTATTCGACGACAACCATACTCCGCCCTGCGTCTTGCCCGTCCGCACATCCGCATTTTTTGATACCAAGTGTTTACATGATCCATGTCACGACGGGCTCCAGACTACTCCGAACCTTATACACACATGGCCATCCTTGAAACTTGTCCTTTGCCAATATGCAGAATTACCCTCGTGTGGTTTGAGGACGTAGTTGTAATTTTATTTACTGCTGGGGTCCTTTGTACTACGGATGAATCTTCAATATAATCCAGATTTTCTTATTTGGCTAAAAAAAACCAGGCACCAAAACTTGAATTGCCACTTAAATTAGGAGTAAAACCATGAGTTAAACCCCACTTTTTTCATGATACTCATGTTAATTACAAACGCTCCGCGTCTTATTAATTATGAACTTAACCACTCAGACGAGGTCCACTGTTTCTCCTCCGCGTCTCCGTTCCTGACTCGTCATTGCAGTTTTTGTTTTGTTTTGCCTGAAAGTCAAAACCTGAATATATATCCGGTGGGTCAAGCTAGCTGGTTCGACCGAGACTTTGAAAAATGTTAATGGACAGAGCAATAGCTAGCAACTCTGAAAACGAGATCCGTCCCGATCTACTGTACGTGGTATCTCTTCGCCCCGGGCCACAATTTTTGTCTCAAGTACATACATACGGTCGTCTTTTTATTCTTTGACGGGTGTTGGTCTGAAGCAGAGTCTTCGTTTTCTCACACGGTGGTTTGAACGGCCGCGTATTCCTCTCCTTCCCTGTCTTAAATTATTTCATTAAGTCGTCATTTTCACTCGACAATTAAACGCACACAGTACTCGGTGAGATCTGGACATTATAAGTATCGACACAAGAAGCTGCAGTTGTCATCACGCATCAATCTCCTCTTGACAGAACGAGGTACACTAGTGATCAACTAATTAAGCTGTCCTTTGCGTAGCTGGCTAGCTAGTGAGTTAGTGAGGATCAATGGCATCCCAGCTGGAGTCACTCATGAAGCGACTGTGGAGCTATCTTCCCCCTTCTCTTAGCAGTTCCAGGAGCGACCCTCCACAACCGATTCCTGATCCCACCGGTGATCCTCCAGCCGCTCAAGCCGGGGACACTCCCGCCGGTCAGGAGCTTCCACCCGCTCTTCAAGGTGTGCACTTAGGACTCAGCTACTTATCTACTCTCAGCACACACGCATACGTTACACACCTCTTTTTGCTAATGATATCCCCCGAACGCTGTGATAATAATCTGTGGCTTCGCAGTCTCAGATCTTGAGCAACTCCAAAGTCTTAACCACATAGGACGCCTTGATGGTGCACTTGAGCCCGATCTGGCCGGCAAGCCAAAGCTTGGCAGTTCCACCAGTTTCCCTCGACACAAAATTCATGAGCCTGTCGGCGATTACTCCTCTCAGGAAGGATCACGAAGGCTCGCGATAGGGCAACCCGATGGGACCCACCAAGGGCCCGTGCACCGCCGTGGTGTGAGCCTCCCCTAGGGTTTGTTCGGATGCTTCTCGGCCGAGGCCTTCATCTATATAGAAGACCTTTAGATATATTTTAAGGAAGACATATTGTTTCTTAGGCATCCTGCCGAAGGAGGAATTCATTGCTGAACTTTAGCAATATCATCATCATTAGATATGTAGAAATCTCTCTTTGTATGTTTTATATGTATACATTATGTGAGCTGCAACATATGATTATGATTATCTATATGTGGTTTTGTGGTGGATATTTTGTCATGAGTTGAATAATTTCAAATATTGTTTCTAGGCAAATTTCATATACTGTTGTCATTTCGATTGTGAGATTGGTTTGTCAATGTATATTGTATCTCCGCTCTACTGGTCTATTATGGACAAGTTACAGTGAGTGGTGAATAATGAGAACAATGTTTTCGCAAAAAAGGAAAAAGAAAGAACAATGTGTATTAGATGAAGTAGACAGAGGGGCGGTGTGATTAGCCTGGTGACAGAGAAGATTAAAGAACTTGTTCCCGTTGGTATACTTTCTTGGCTCGTCTCATTGAGGATAAAAAGTGAGTTTTCTAGCTATCTCGGTATTATTTTGTGTAACAGATTTACTCTCAACAATGTGTCCAAAGCTCTTATTGCAGTTCTCGGTAGCTTAACATTTATTACTTGGGTATTCATCGGTATGCTGCACCACAGGTGGAGTATTACCCAAGTGATTTACAATGTGCTGGGATCTTAGATGTATGGACACTATGAATCGACTTACAATTATTGGTATGACTATGCGTATCACCGGATTGATCAAATATCATGTTTATGCTTATTATTTTGTGCCACCATGATAGCGATGAATATATGGACTAGCAAGATATGGTTCTTGAATTCATGATGGTTCCGCTCGAAAAGGATCTCCCATAAGACAGGAAGTAGTAGGCAACCCTCCTTCGATGCCATGAGTGCCGGTGATATACAAGTCAAATTACCTATCGGCCTGTCTCCCATCGCCGCTCAAGTGGAACCCTCAAAGGCACAAAGATACCGCGCCAACATTAGGAGAAGCGTCACTGCCATAGGAGGAGTCTTGAGATCGTGTGACATCGAGGGAACTAGAAAACACTCTACAGAACGTAAGAAAAGGGTCAATGTGATGTGTGCCTTTCACCGTCTCCCTCTCTCCCCCGCTCCTCCCTCTGTCGCTCCCGCGGGCGGCAGGGGAGGAACCCTAGCCGCCCCCGCCAGCAGTCCTCCTTCTCCTCCTCCCTCCTCGCGGCCGCCTGCTCGTGCCGGCGGGCAAAGCCCGGCCGGCCTAGGCGGCGGCGGGGCGATTTCTCCCCCTCGCGTGGTGGGGCTGCCACGGGCAGATCCAATAGGGCCGGGGCGCCTCGTGGTGCGGGACGGCGCGCGGCGCTCTGGCGGCGACTTGCGCCGGTGCTGGGCGTCTCCTGGTGGTGCGGAGGGCTGCACGGGGGCGGTGGAGTGCACTGGTGTCGCGGGATCCAGGCGGCGCGGGAGGTGGGCTCTCTTCCTGTTGGTCGCGGTGCGGCGTCCTTGGTCAGGTTCGGCCGGACCCGACTTCGGTCTGCTTCGTCACGATGCGGGAGGTGGCGACGGGGCTGGGGCGCAGGCTGCGCGGTGGCTGGCGTGCTCGTGGCGGCGGCGGCTCCCGGTTTGGGATATGGCGCAGACGGGCGGCGCGAGGGCAGGCTGCGACCTCGGCGGCGGACCTCAGCCGCTGCAGGGCGGCTCGGGGCTGCCCCTCGGGGTCCCGGCATGGATGTGGGCTGCCACGGCGTGGTGGTGGCTCACGGCGGTGGTTTGGGTCGTTTCACGGCGGCGGCCGGACATCTCCGGCGTCGGCCCGTCGGGAAGCAGCTTGTTGTGGCCTTCGATTCCTCTCCTCGGCATTCGGACGCTACCTTCGTCAAAGGGCTGGCCCTCTCCCAGCTGCGGTCCATCGCCTGTCTCGTGCCCGGTGCTGCGGGACTGATCTCGTCTTGTGCCTGGCAGCAGGATCAAGCTCGTCTCGCGCCCGACAGCAGGACCGAGCTCGTCTCGCGCCCGGCAGCAGGACCGAGCTTTTCTCGCGCCCGGCAGCAGGACTGAGCCCGTCTCGCGCCCGGTGCAGCAGGACAGGTCGATGGAGGCCAGTTTCGACCGGCCTCTTGGGCCTCGGCGCTGGGGGTCGCCCAGGGGTGCGAAAGACGGGACCTTTCCACTCGTCTCTTTGGTTGGAGTAGCGGCGGGTCTCAGGTGAGGTGGTGTCAAGGTCTTGGATGCCAGGGCGGCGGCCCTGGTGGTGGGAGCGTGGTGCTCATGGGCAGAGCCCGTGGCTTGGTGCTGCCTGGTGACCATGGCCGTGTGGGCGGCATGGTTGCCGGGGTGTGGCGTTCGGTGGTGATGATTGTTGGTCGGGGTGAAAACCTCCTCTATCTTTGGACGGACCGGCAGCGGCGACTCGCTCTCTTCTTGAAGGCGTCGTCGCGGCCTTCATTGCCCGTCGTGTTGCTCCAGGGGAAACCCTGACCCTCGTGTCGGGCGGTGGCGACGCTCCAGTGTCGTTCCCTTCCTGAAGGCGCCGCCTTGGAGCACACAGTTCGCCATATGCGGCTTCACCTCTTGGCGGTGGCGTGGTCAGGGCCGAGATCTCCGGTTGCTCTTGTAGTGTTAGCGGTGGTGTTGCTGCGCACAGCATCTTTGTATCCTGCCTTGGGTGTGTGTGTTGTGTTGGCGTGCGTTTGTACCGGGCTTGTTGATGATCTTTGCTTTATATATAAAGCAGGGCGAAAGCCTTTTTCGGTAAAAAAGGGTCAATGTGGTGTATACTGACACCGTGTCTGACTCCTACCCCTGCATGCCCCATCGCACCGACATGGAGCCTTCCATAGCTTGTGATGTATAGGGGATACCGGGGGGACACTAGTAGAAAAGGGGCCAATGGTCCAGGCCGGTCCAGCCCATTAGTCCCGGTTCAATCCAGAACCGGGACCAATGGGGGCATTGGACCCGGTTCGTGAGCCCCAGGGACCGGTCGGGCCACGTGGGCCATTGGTCCCGGTTCGTCTGGACCTATTGGTCCCGGTTGGTGGGACGAACCGGGACCAATGGCCCTCGCTCCTGGCCCACCACCATTGGTCCCGGTTAGTGGCCTGAACCGGGACCAAAGGACGACCATTAGTCCCGGTCCATTCCACCAACCGGGACTAAAGGGTTGGTCCTCGTTACGGCCAAAGTTTAGTCCCACCTCGCCAACCGGAGGGGAATCAGACCGTTTTATAAGCCCCCTCCCTCTCTGCCTTATTGAGCTCCTCTGAAAATGAAAATAGATGCCTTTATATAGGGAATTTAGGCTAAATTCATACGAATTTCTCTTGAAATTTGTTATGAATTTAATTTGAATTTCCTCGATAAGCGCATCTATGCTCATTTCTGAGTAGCTTTTTATATAGTTTTTTTTTTCTTTTCTGCTATATTTATTTTTTTCTTTTTATTTCTGAGTTGTAATAAGTCATTAAAAATAAGCATCTATGCTCATTTTTTAGTAAAGTTAATCATAACTATTTTTTCTTCTATTTATTTTTGAATTGTAATAAGTCATTAAAAATAAGCATCTATGCTCATATTTTAGTAAAGTTAATCAAAACTATTTTTTCTTCTTTTTATTTCTGAGTTGTAATAAGTCATTAAAAATAAGCATCTATGCTCCTTTTTTAGTACAGTTAATCACAACTATTTTTTGCTTCAATTCATTTCTGAGTAGTTTTCTATATAGTTCTTTTTTCTTTTCAGCTATATTTTTTTTCTTTTTATTTCTCAGTTGTAATAAGTCATTAAAAATAAGCATCTATGCTCATTTTTTAGTAAAGTTAATCATAACTATTTTTTCTTCTATTTATTTTTGAATTGTAATAAGTCATTAAAAATAAGCATCTATGCTCATATTTTAGTAAAGTTAATCACAACTATTTTCTTTTCTTTTTATTTCTGAGTTGTAATAAGTCATTAAAAATAAGCATCTATGCTCCTTTTTTAGTACAGTTAATCACAACTATTTTTTGCTTCAATTCATTTCCGAGTAGTTCTCTATATAGTTTTTTTTTCTTTTCAGCTATATTTATTTTTTTCTTTTTATTTCTCAGTTGTAATAAGTCACTAAAAATAAAAAAGAGGTGCAATGCTTGTTAATTTGCTTCAAACCTTTCGGAATAGTGTCAACTGCACTGCACATAGCTCTGTGCAGTCTACCGTATTCCTCAAGGCTTGAAGCTAATCAACGTGCAGGAGCATTAGGCCTCTTCGTCATCGTCTCTGCACTCAAGGCTTATAAACAGCTGCGAGTGCCTCTCGCTTGGCGAGGTGGGACTAAAAAAAGAGCTGCAGGAAGAATCAAAATAAAATAAAAAAAGTGCCACCTAAAGGGCTACCACAGCCTGAATACGACTAGAAACCCAACAATGGGCCAGGATTCAGGCCCGCAATAGGCCCAATAGGCCCACAGACACATGTGGTGCGTTTAGGCCCGTAAGCCTGCATTTGAGAGGAGCTCGAGAGGGCAGCGGGACTGGGGCTTATAAACCACTCTCGAGCTCCCTCAGCTAGCGAGGTGGGACTAAACTTTCGTGCCGCAACGCGGGCAGCACATGGCCTTTAGTTCCGGTTGGTGCCACCAACCGGGACCAAAGGTCTTCGTTTCCCGCCCTTTGGGCTGCTGAAAAGAGGCCTTTGGTGCCGGTTGGTGGCTCCAACCGGGACTAAAGGGGGGCATTGGTCCCGGTTAGTGCCACGAACCGGGACCAAAGCTTTTGCTATATATACAGCACTTAGCGCGATTCGATCTCTCCTGCTCCACTCCCGTCGCCGCCCGTCTCTGCCGCCACCTCGCCGTCGCTGCCCCTCCACGACACGCCCCGACGCCGTCGCCGCCCCGCGCCGTCGCCGCCCGCGCGCCCTGCCCAGCCCGCCCACGCCGCCCCGGCCCGCACTGCCTCGACGCCGTCGCCGCCCCGCTCCGCGCCTCGCCGTCGCCGGCCGTACGTGGGCACGTCGCCGTCGCCTTCGCCGGCTGTACGCCGGCCACGGTCATTTTTTTGTTAGATTTAATTAGAATTTTTTTGTTAGGTTAGATGTGTAGTAATTTAGATATGTAGTTCATAGATTTTTTTGTTAGATTAGATTTTTTGTTGTTAGATTAGATATGTAGTAATTAATTTGTTTATATTATGTTAGATTTTTTTGTTAGATTAATTAGATTTTTTTGTTAGATTAGATGTGTGTAGTAATTTAGATATGTAGTTCATAGATTTTTTGTTAGATTAGATTTTTTTTGTTAGATTAGATGTGTAGTAATTAATTTGTTTATATTATGTTAGATTTTTTTTTAGATTAATTAGATTTTTTTTG
>NC_041387.1:654146417-654152448 GCF_002162155.2 Triticum dicoccoides | reverse complement strand
ATTAGATGTGTAGTAATTAATTTGTTTATATTATGTTAGAATTTTTTGTTAGATTAATTAGATTTTTTTGTTAGATTAGATGTGTAGTAATTTTGATATGTAGTTCATAGATTTTTTTGTTAGATTAGATTTTTTTGTTAGATTAGATGTGTAGTAATTAATTTTGTTCATAGAATTTTAATGATTTTTTTGTTCATAGTATTTAGAAAACGGAAAAAAATAAGAAGTAGTTTATATATAGTTGAACTAGCTAGTTGATTTAATAAACTAAGTTATTTTACTATATATAGAAGTAGTTTGTTTTTAGTAAGTACTACTTATTTATTTATAGTAAGTGCTTAGTAGTTGAACTAGATAGTTGATTTAATTAATAAAACTACTTTTATTTAACTATATATAGAAGTAGTTGCCGCATCGACGTCGGCAATGCCTATCCCGCATCCTCGTCGTCGTCGACTCGGCGGTGGAGGCCTGCTTGATCAGCGCCATGTTCGGGACTGGGCTCCGCCGGGCTGGTATTGGGAGGTGCTACCTTCCGGGGGACGTAGGTTGGTGACGAGGCAGCCCGTTGTTGACCTGATCCTTGTTTGGTGGCGGTCGCGTGGGCCAGTGACGGTGGTGAGGCATCCGGACACCGCGGAGGTGCACTAGTAGAAAAGGGGGCAATGGTCCAGGCCGGTCCAGCCCATTAGTCTCGGTTCAATCCAGAACCGGGACCAATGGGGGCATTGGAGCCGGTTCTTGAGCCCCGGGGGCCGGCCGGGCCACGTGGGCCATTGGTCCCGGTTCGTCTGGACCTTTTGGTCCCGGTTGGCGGGACGAACCGGGACCAATGTGCCTTGCTCCTGGCCCACCACCATTGGTCCGAGTTGGGGGAATGAACCGGGACCAAAGGCTTCCTTTTAGTCCCGGTTCATGCCACGAACCGGGACCAATTAATTGCCTATATATACCCCGCGAGCAGAGCACTCTCACTGCTCTGTTTTTCGTGGCCGGCGAGGAGAGAGCTTTGTGTTGCTCTAGCTCACCTCCTATGCACACGAGGTGTTCGATGGAATGCCCGAGCCACACTACTTAAGCTTTCTCCTCTCCAAGCTCCATTTTTCTCAATATTTGTCTAGGTTTAGCGGTCCGTCACGTCCCGTCCCCATCTTCACCGCCGTCGATCGCCCGCGTCGCCGGCACCACCGTGGTGAGCCTCTTGTTCTTATCTTCTTTCTGGAAGGAAAAAAACTCTTACTTTTATGTTTATATAGATACTTGTGTAATTTTCTTACTTTTATTATTGCATCTTATATAGTGCGATGGTTTTGGTATCCACCCCCGTCGGCCCTCGTCCTGTCTATGATTCAGATGTGGTATATATTATCTTTTCATAACTATTGGTTCATTTATTGTTTATGACAATTATGCCGACCAACGTGACATAGATTTTATTTATCTAGGAGGTTGTTGAACCGGAAATTTTAACCGACCCTATTGTCGAGAGGTTAAATTTAGTTGAAGAAGAAAACAATTTGTTGAAGGAAAAAATTAGAAAAATTGAGGAGGAGAAGATGATATTGGAGTTGCATGTTGCGGATGTCGTCGATGATCACAAGATCAAGATGGATGCAATGCGCTTGAAGATTAGAAAGATTAGAAAATATGCCATTCATACCGAGGCTTGGTATCATTATGCCGTTGGATCAGTTGTTACATTGGTTGCGATTATGATCGCATTTGTTTTCGCATTGAAATGTTTTACATAGTTTCAGTGTATGGTCTAATTAATTTAGATGCTCTGCAGAGCTTTATGTTGTTAGATGAGAACTATGTATGTACTTTGGTTTTAATGTGATGATGAACTTCTATTAATTTGGTCACTTAATTATATAATGCACGCAGATGAACCGGCAATGGATGTACGGTTCAAGACACACCTCCGAGTACATTAAGGGCGTGCATGATTTTCTCGAAGTGGCTGAGGCAAACAAGCAGAATGGTTTTATGTGTTGTCCATGCCCTGTATGTGGGAATACGAAGTCTTACTCTGACCGGAAAATCCTCCACACCCACCTGCTTTACAAGGGTTTCATGCCACACTATAATGTTTGGACGAGGCACGGATAAATAGGGGTTATGATGGAAGATGGCGAAGAAGAAGAGTACGATGACAACTATGTGCCCCCTGAATACGGTGATGCTCCTGAAGATCAAGAGGAACCAGACGATGTGCACGATGATGCTGCAACGGGCGAAGCTGCTGAAGATCAAGAGGAACCAGACGATGTGCCCGATGATGATGATCTCCGCCGGGTCATTGATAATGCAAGGACGCAATGCAAAAGTCAAAAGGAGAAGCTGAAGTTCGATCGCATGCTAGAGGACCACAAAAAAGGGTTGTACCCCAATTGCGAAGATGGCAACACAAAGCTGGGTACCGTACTGGAATTGCTGCAGTGGAAGGCAGAGAATGCTGTGCCTGACAAAGGATTTGAGAAGCTACTTAAAATATTGAAGAAGAAGCTTCCAAAGGATAATGAATTGCCCGACAGTACATACGCAGCAAAGAAGGTCGTATGCCCTCTAGGATTGGAGGTGCAGAAGATACATGCATGCCCTAATGACTGCATCCTCTACCGCGGTGCCTACAAGGATCTGAACGCATGCCCGGTATGCGGTGCATTACGGTATAAGATCAGACGAGATGACCCTAGTGATGTTGACGGCGAGCCCCCCAGGAAGAGGGTTCCTGCGAAGGTGATGTGGTATGCTCCTATAATACCACGGTTGAAACGTCTGTTCAGAAATGGAGAGCATGCCAAGTTGATGCGATGGCACAGTGAGGACCGTAAGAAAGACGGGAAGTTGAGAGCACCCGCTGACGGGTCGTAGTGGAGAAAAATCGAGAGAAAGTACTAGGATGAGTTTGCAAGTGAGCCAAGGAACGTATGGTTTGCTTTAAGCGCAGATGGCATTAATCCTTTCGGGGAGCAGAGCAGCAATCACAGCACCTGGCCCATCACTCTATGTATGTATAACCTTCCTCCTTGGATGTGCATGAAGCGGAAGTTCATTATGATGCCAGTTCTCATCCAAGGCCCTAAGCAACCCGGCAATGACATTGATGTGTACCTAAGGCCATTAGTTGAAGAACTTTTAGAGCTGTGGAATGGAAACGGTGTACGTACGTGGGATGAGCACAAACAGGAGGAATTTAACCTAAAGGCGTTGCTGTTCGTGACCATCAACGATTGGCCCGCTCTCAGTAACCTTTCAGGACAGACAAACAAGGGATACCACGCATGCACGCACTGTTTACTTGACACCGATAGTATATACCTGGCAAGCTGTAGGAAGAATGTGTACCTGGGCCATCGTCGATTTCTTCCGACCAACCATCAATGTCGAAAGAAAGGCAAGCATTTCAAAGGCGAGGCAGATCACCGGAAGAATCCCGCCATGCGTACCGGTGATCGCGTACTTGCTATGGTCAATGATTTACACGTAATCTTTGGAAAGGGTCCCGGCGGACTAGCTGTTCCGAGTGACGCTGGGGGACACGCACCCATGTGGAAGAAGGAATCTATATTTTGGGACCTACCCTACTGGAAAGACCTAGAGGTCCGCTCTTCGATCAACGTGATGCACGTGACGAAGAACCTTTGCGTGAACCTGCTAGGCTTCTTGGGCGTGTATGGGAAGACAAAAGATACAGATGAGGCACGAGAGGACCTGCAACGTTTGCACGAAAAAGACGGCCTGCCTTCAAAGCAGTATGAAGGTCCTGCCAGCTATGCTCTTACCAAAGAAGAGAAGGAAATCTTCTTTGAATGCCTGCTTAGTATGAAGGTCCCGACTGGCTTCTCGTCGAATATAAAAGGAATAATAAATATGGCAGAGAAAAAGTTTCAGAACCTAAAGTCTCATGACTGCCACGTGATTATGACGCAACTGCTTCCGGTTGCGGGGGCTTCTACCGGAAAACGCCCGATTAGCCATTGTGAAGCTATGTGCATTCCTCAATGCAATATCTCAGAAGGTGATCGATCCAGGAATCATACCAAGGCTAAGGAGTGGTGTGGTGCAATGTCTTGTCAGTTTCGAGCTGGTGTTCCCACTATCCTTCTTCAATATCATGACGCACGTCCTAGTTCATCTAGTTGACGAGATTGTCATTCTGGGCCCCGTATTTCTACACAATATGTACCCCTTTGAGAGGTTCATGGGAGTCCTAAAGAAATATGTCCGTAACCGTGCTAGGCCAGAAGGAAGCATCTCCATGGGCCATCAAATAGAGGATGTCATCGGGTTTTGTGTTGACTTCATTCCTGGCCTTAAGAAGATAGGTCTCCCTAAATCGCGGTATGAGGGGAGACTGACTAGAAAATGCACGCTTGGAAGGGACTCAATAATATGCAGGGACGGATATTCTTGGTCTCAAGTACTCTACACAGTTCTACAGAACTCTACCTTGGTAACCCCGTATGTCGATGAACACAAGAACAGTCTGCGCTCCAAACACCCAGAGCAGTGCGACGTCTGGATTACATGTGAACACATCAGGACTTTCAGCAGTTGGTTGGAAGCACGTATCAGAGCTGACAACACTGTTTGTGATGAGCTGTACTTGTTATCCAGGGGACCATCTTTGACTGTATTGATTTGGAAAGGATACGAGATAAACGGGAATATATTTTACACGATTGACCAAGATCAAAAGAGCACCAACCAAAACAGCAGTGTCCGCTTTGATGCAACAACCGAGAGGGGAAATGACACATATTATGGTTACATAGTGGACATATGGGAACTTGACTACGGACATAATTTTAAGGTCCCTTTGTTTAAGTGCAAATGGGTCAATGTGTCAGGAGGCGGGGTACAGGTAGACCCACAGTACGGAATAACAACAGTGGATCTGAAAAATCTTGGGTACACTGACGAACCGTTCGTCCTAGCCAATGATGTGGCACAGGTTATCTATGTGAAGGACATGTCTACCAGACCGAGAAAGAGAAAAGATAAGGAAGCGAATACATCATACGATGAGCCAAAGCGCCACATAGTTCTTTCAGGAAAAAGGGACATCGTGGAGTGGAGGACAAGACAGACATGTCTGAAGATTATGAAAAGTTTCATGAAATTCCTCCCTTTAAAGTCAAGGCTAACCCCAGCATCCTGATAAACGATGAAGATTATCCATGGTTACGGCGCAATAAGCAAATGACACAAGCGAAGAAAAAGTGAAGACTTTCTCCCGCAACTATTATGATGATACCATGCCAACTTTGTAACTGACGAGTATGATACCATTGTCCATTTGTACATGCACATGCTATGTGTGGGTCAATTTATGATACCATGCCAACTTTCAACTTTTTCAGAGTTCATTTGAAATGCTTTAATGTCTTATGTTTCGGCCCTCGTAATAATTAAAAATAGCAACAATAAGTATTTTCTTGTAAGTAGAAACAAAATAAAATAAATAAAGCAAGAAAGAAAACAAAAAAAGTGGAAAGTTTATAATTTTCCTAAAACTAAAAGCAAAAAGAATTAAAAATAAAGCAAAAAAACAAAAGAAAATAAATAATGCACAAAACAAAACAAAAAAACTGGAAAAAAATAAAAATAGCAACAACAAGTAAAGAAAACAAAAAAACAAAAAAGAAACGCCCCCCACTAGGCCCCCACGGCCTGAATACGACTTGAATCCCTACTATGGGCCAGGATTCAGGCCCGCAGTAGGCCCAGAAGGCCCATCAGGCAAAGCAGTCGCAAGTAGGCCCATAAGCCTGCAGTAGAGAGGAGTTCGAGAGGGGTGCGGCACTGGGGCTTATAAACCACTGCGCGCCCCTCTCAACTAGCGAGGTGGGACTAAACTTTGGCCCCGATGCGGGCAGCACAGGGGCCTTTGGTCCCGGTTAGTGGCTCCAATCGGGACTAAAGGGGGGGCATTGGTCCCGGTTGGTGCCACCAACCGGGACTAAAGGTCGCAGCTTCCCGCCCTTTGGGCTGCCGAAAAAGAGGCCTTTGGTCCCGGTTGGTG
>NC_041387.1:654137271-654145212 GCF_002162155.2 Triticum dicoccoides | reverse complement strand
TATATCCATCTGTACCATGTTTGAATAATAATTGACATGTTGTAAATATTTGCAGAAACTATGGAGCACTCCCGAGACGAAGAAACAGAAGCGATGTTGGGGGACATAATCGCAAATGGATCAAGTGATGATGTTGCGTCATTTCTCCTCGACACCGTTGATCAGCTAGATGAAGAAGAGGGCTATGTTTATGATGGTGGCTTCGACCCATTAATGCCGGTACAAGAGGAGGACTATGTTCATGATGGCTCCGGTGACACAATGGAGGTACAAGACGAAGGAGACCGTGCTGACTGCTCCGGTCACCGAACCGAGTCCGGCCAAGTATATATATATATATTAGTTAAGCCCGTGCTGACTAGTTAATTGATGCATCCATTGTTTTGGTATATGTACACATATTAATTACTGTCGTCTTTCTTCCTTATAATTTCTAGCCCTCCGGATCGAGCACAACTTCGGTAAGGAGACGAGGCCCGAAGAAAAAGTTGAGCTCGGATGAAAAGTTTGAGATCATAGAAATCGCGCCCGACGGCGAACCGATTGAACCCATCCGGACAAGGAAGGTATTTTCTGCTCAGTGCGGGGTTCTGGTTAGGGACAGGATCCCGATCAGCATCCAGCAATGGTATAAGCCTGCTAAGGATGAAGACGCTGAGGTGTCTTATGTCAATGATATGCAGAAAGAAGATCTTTGGACTGAGCTGAAGGCAAATTTCACCCTACCGCCAGAGGAGGATCCGGAGAAGCCAGTTAAAGAGCAATTAATCAAGTCTTGTGCTCTTAAGAAGATGGCAGGCCTAATGAGGAGGTGGAGGAAAGAGCTGAACCAGCTTGTCAAGGAAAAAAAGACACCAGAATTCATCGGCAAATATGAGAAGATCAAAGATCACTGGCCCGCATTTGTGGCCCACAAGACATCGGAAAAGAGTAAGAAGATGTCGAAGACAAACAAGAAAAATGCTGCGAAGAAGAAGCTTCACCATCGCACGGGGTCAGGTGGCTACCTCAAAGCCCGGCCTAAGTGGTCCAAGGCTGAGCATGATCTGCTTGAAAAAGGGATCGAACCAGAGACAATGCGCTGGCCAGACCGTTGCCGGACTTGGTTCTTCGGGGCTGGTGGAACCTTGGACCCTGTAACAGGGAAGTGTCAGTGGACGGACGAGCAACTGCAAATACCAGTCAAGAACCTTCGACACTATATCGATGCAGCGCAGCGAGGGACGTTCCTTCCAAACAGGGAGAAGGACGAGCTCACAATGGCCCTTGGGAATCCCGAGCACCCTGGACGGACACGAGGCACGCCAGGCTCCATTCCGTGGAAGGTTGGTTTTCCGGATGCAGGGGGTTACAAAACCCACGAGAGGAGGAAGAAACTGGAGCAGGACCAAATGCAGGCGCTGCTTGGAAGGGTAATGGGGCTAGAGGATCGAGAAGAGGAACGAGAAGCAGCAGATCGCAACAAACGACATGCCGAAGCTTCCCCCGAAGCTACCCCGCCATCTCAGCGGAGAAGCAGCGTGGCTTCCACCGAGCTGCTTCAGCCGGAGCATGTCTTGACGGCTCCTGGCAGCTATCCCATGGATGGTATCACAGAGTCTCAAAATTGCCACATGATGGCGCGATGGATGAATTTGAAGGTCAAGGCGGCTGTTGGCCAAGTTTATCCTAGTGGATCCGGCACAACTTATCACTGCCAGCCGATTCCAAAAGGATATGCTAAGGTGATGGTGGATGAAATAACGGAGGGATTTGAGGACCTCGTGCTTGACCACCCTACCGGTGAATGGGAGACTAGGCTGGGTTCTGCTCTGAAGACTCCATGCCTATGGAAGAAGGAGCTCATCAACCTTCTGAACTGGACGCCTCCGCCTCCTCCTCCTGCTCCGGCGAGTCAGGGCACTCCGCCTCCTCCACCGCCTCCTCCTCCGGCGAGTGATGATCAGGGCACGCGTGGCGGCACTCCGCCTCCTTCTCCGGCGCATGGTGGCACTCCGCCTCCTTCTCCGCCTGCGCCGGCGCTCCCGAGCAGCCAGCAGCATCCTCCTTCTCCGCCTCGCCAGCAAGGGCGGAAGAGACCCGCCGCCGCCCCCGCTGCTCCGGCGCGTCGTACTCCTTCTCCTCCGCCTCGTAAGCAAGCACGAAAGAAGACAGACGCCGCAGCCGCTCCGTCTGCTCCGGCGTCTAGCAGCACAACCAGAGGCGGGAGGCAATACAAATACGGTCCATCATCTCTCAAGCCTCTAGAGAAGTTACCGTACGAGAGGTCCGAGGAGGAAAACGATACGATTGTGCAGGCCCACGTGAAGGAGTTCTTTGAAGGGGTGAAAGCAAAGAGATATCCACCTCCGGAGGAGAAGGTAGATCCGGTGAAAGCAAAGCGCACTATCGATGCCCTGAGGAAACCACCAAAGTCTCCGCCGAGAACCAACTATGAGCGCATTACTGAACAGACATATCTCCAAGCCCAGCGGTCGGGAACTACTGTCAGTGCTAAAAGGTCAAAACAACGAGCAAAGGGGAAAAATTGCTCAGCTCGGCGAACAAGCACAGCAATTGTGCCCCCCGCTCAATGTGTCTAATACTCCGGGGACGGTGGCCGGTTATGGCAATCTTGACGATTACCTGCCTGACGATGCACTTCCTGATTTCTTGAAGGTGGACGGACACAGATACGAGTACGGGAAGCCTCTCGTCAAAGATGAAAAATCTCTGACAACAATGATGTGAAGATTCCATAATTGGTACATGGAAACCTGCAGAGAGTCTGATGGTAAGAATGCTTTGTATCTGCATACTAAAGAGGAGCATGATCTCGTTGCAAATGATCTGTTGACTGTTCCATTTGAGGAGTTTTTCGAGTTCTTCAATCAAAAGGCCCTCGATAAATTAATGGTCTTTTGCTACTGCTTGTAAGTACTATTTCTGTCATTAAGTCTCTATATATAACTTGGCTATTTCATTGCATGCATGTATTTATAATTAATTATCCTCAATATATTATGCAGATTGAAGATCGTCGAGTGCAAAAAACAAGAAATTTATGATATTGGGTTCATTAACACAAATATCATAGATGTATTTCTGGTTAAAAAGAACGTCAAAGAGGCCGAGGACAACTTGCTACGATCGTTGATAAAAAATCAAAACAAAGATACCATACTCTTTCCTTACAACGGCCCGTGAGTGTTACTGTCGTGTGCATATTCGGTTTCCCTTATTACTCAAGCGAGGTTATAGTAATGTAATTGATGAGTTATGCATGCGTGCGCAGGTACCACTATATTCTTCTGGAGATTAAGCTTGAGCGTGGACTAGTAACCGTCTTAGACTCGAGACGGAAAGATCCCAAAACCTATGCGGACATGACTGAAATGCTCAGCAAGTAAGTTCAATCGATCATAATTATCGCACCATATCGGTAACTTTTTGTTCATTTCCTGATATCTCAAGTAATAATAATTATTTTCTTTGTCTTGCAGGGTTTGGAAACAGTTCACCGCAGAAGCTCCGGGACTGCCGAAGGAGCTGCGATATACATACCCGAAAGTAAGTACTACTGGCTAGCTAGTTGCGCGCATCTCCGGCCCGTTGATTCTATATATAGCTATACTTTCATCAATGCCATTTATAATGCTTCATTATCAGTTTGATTGACCTCTATTTCTCGTAAAGTGCTTGTGGCAGGAGGAAGGGAATGATTTCTGTGGATACTACGTGTGCGAGTTCATCCACACCGCGACTTTGGAAAACAAGCGGGGCTACTCTCAAAGACAATATGAAGTGCGTAAGCAATAATATTCACAATTTCATTTTATTACACCATCATTTCTGTTGAGTTTCATTCATATATATGTATTAATTAACCCCCTTCTTCAAATTAGACGTGGCAGATGCGGAATGAACTCCTAGAACCAGATCGCATGAAAGCAATTCAAGAGGAATTGGTGGGATTCTTTCTTGACCACGTCATTAGTAAAACCGGAGAATACCAACTGGAAATTGATTTCAAATGCTAGCTAGGGGTTTGTAATTATAAGAGATCTTATACATATTGTACATGTATGTAGCCAGTAGCGTCGGATACATGATACGAAAACTTGTTGTTCGACCAACCTCTCGGAGAAGGAGATGTCGATCGATCACTTCTCTCGATATGCATGACGAACTTCTGTACTAAATGGTTCTC
Source organism: Triticum dicoccoides (assembly GCF_002162155.2). Taxonomy (NCBI): domain Eukaryota; kingdom Viridiplantae; phylum Streptophyta; class Magnoliopsida; order Poales; family Poaceae; genus Triticum; species Triticum dicoccoides. Next base: position 654,141,023 of record NC_041387.1, on the reverse strand, counting down.
TCGATCACTTATGTATATATAGTACGTAGCGTCCAAGCATGGACATAAGAGAGGACACTTCTCTCTATTAATTAGCTAGCTAACACAATATATGAAACACCTAATTAAATTAACCCCCCAAAACCCCCAACCTCCCCTCCTTTCAAAAAAAAAACACAAAAACCCCAGCAACTGGAATGCTGACGCGTGGATGCATTTTGGTCCCGGTTGGTGCCACCAACCGGGACCAAAGGCCCCCTGACTGGGGTGAGCGCACAGAGCCACGTGGAGGCACATTGGTCCCGGTTCTGGATTGAACCGGGACTAATGGGTGGAGGTATTAGTAACGACCCATTAGTCCCGGTTCATGAACCGAGACTAAAGGCCCTTACGAACCGGGACTAATGGGTGGTTTTCTACTAGTGGTGGTACGTCACCGTGTCAGCGAGGAGGACGAGCACGTCCGTCGCTACATGGTTGCATTGGAGGGCATATTCGACAATACCTGGCAGGTTCTTCAGGGATCTTACTGGAGCTATGATCCTGTGATGGTTCCTTATCTTTGGGTGTCCACCGCCCACGTCGATACCCGTCGGGCGCTACGGTTCTAGTTGTATTAGTGATAATATTCGACGATGTACGGACACCAAGAGATGATGTACTTTTGCTTATAATTATTGAATGCATGCTAATTTGAATACTATATACTTTATTTTATGATTTGGTTTTGCTTCTTTTATGATTTGGTTTTGCTTATTGAATGCTCATATTGGATAAGTTCTCCTTCATTCCCGTGTGCTAGACAATTTGATATAATAATGCATTCAGGAATGAAAGGAGGAGCTACGTACATCGATCATCGATAGTCAACCCGTGATTAATAATAATGATCTAGTTTAATATTTGAATTATGAACGTAGGCCGGAAATGTCATACTCATCGGACGACGAAAACCGCCCGGGGGAGTGCGACTGGTGCCACGACGACCGAGGTATCTGCGACGGGTTCATTGTGCTGGACGAAGATCGTCGCTTCAGCATTAAACTCGAGGAGACCTTCGATGTTCATACGGTACGCAACCGACGATAATAGTTTTTTTTCGTAATTACTCATGACTTCAACTATTTTAATCATGACAATATTTTTCATCTTTTCCAATTTGACTAGCTTATCCCATGCTTTGCAAGACGCTATGTCTTGGAGAGGATGGGTTTTGAAGACCATGAAAGTTTTGAAACCAAAAAAATTATCCTAAGTATCCATCATGGTGTGGATTTTCAAGTAAAGCTGTACAATGCTCAGAGTGTAACCCATTTTGGTTGCAAAAATTGGGAAGCACTTTGCAAGATGTATGGTTTTGATGAGGGTATGCTTGTTACCATGGATCCTGGTGATCCTACAATCGAGCAAGAGAGACCTACGATTTTCGTCCTTGTGGATACACCTCCAATTCTTTCTCCATGTGAGCTTAACATAGTTATTAAGTAATTCATATTGTTTATTTCAAAATAGTTGACAACTTATTCTCCATTGACAGCTTATTTTCATTCTTCAAAGAATGTGCGGAAGATGGTAGACAGAACCTACTACACCGAAGGCTCCGAACTAACTTATCAGGAGAAAAATCATCTGGTCGCATTTTGTACTGATCTTGAGAATTACAATGTCTACAATCGAACTCCTCAACATTATGGTCAATACGTGCCACTAGTGCACGTGTTAAACTACGGTAACTACCATGGAGATACCCTGGTAAGATTTTTTACTATTACAACATCCGTGCATCTTTTAGCACACTTCTAAAACTAGTACATCATATCATTGCTAACTACGAAGTTATTACTATGTTTTTCAACAGATAATCCCGAATGATTGTGTGCCTCATCTGATGTATATACCGGCTTTCTAAAAGAAGTGGAGACATGACAATCAAAGAATGGAAAAAATGTATGGACAGTCGTAAGGAGCTTCTTGGAAGCAACATTCAGCGAAGGGCAAAAATTGGAGACAGGATGATCGTCATTCTTCATAATGGAGAGTCAGGGTCTATATTGTTTTATGCTATTTTACCTTAAGGGTGTTTAGGTCCTACCTGATACTGATGATCATGTGTTAAGAACAATTATGTAGGGTTGGGTTCGATGACTATGAGGATGATGATCGTATGACTTATTATTAATAACGAGTAGAAGTTGTATGATGATGCATGATTAGTATAGGACGAGTACTTGTTATTATATATGCTGACGTATGCGAACATGCATGAGTTATTATATTAGCTGGTAAAATGAACATATATAGCAGCAGCGTTGGTAAACCAAGGACGAAGATATAACAAAGGACACTTCTCTGTATTAGCTAGCTAATATAACAACCTAAAAATAACCCCCAAAACCCCTAAAGCAGCCACTTTTCAAAAAAAAACATGGACTTTTGGTCCCGGTTGGTACCACCAACCGGGACCAAAGGCCCCCTGACTGGGCTGGGCGCACAGAGCCACGTGGAGGCACATTAGTCCCGGTTCTTGTTGGAACCGGGACTAATGGGTGGAGGTATTAGTAACGACCCATTAGTCCCGGTTCATGAACCGGGACTAAAGGCCCTCACGAACCGGGACTATTAGGTGTTTTTCTACTAGTGGGAATCCGAAAAGGGGAGCTCTCCCTCTCCATAGATTTAGCCTACACCATGTACCAGGATTCTGGCGCTTCACACTCGAACCTCCATCATCATCAGAACTCGTTGAGTCCCTCGCCATGCATTATAACTCTTGGTATACTCCACATATATAAGGTAAGAGAAAGGCAGGAAGTAGGTCTTTTACCCGCACTCGGGGTTGAAACTTGGTATATCACTCCCACCTCACCAGCGACCCTCGGTCTTGTGAACTTAACCATAAGGTCGCCTCTTCCTACTCCTCCTCGGTCGTTGATAGGGGCGGGGTCCAGCCCACCAAGCCGCCCCGGGCCGCCCTCGTGTACTGTAGCAATTGCTACACTATTTTGCTACAGTACACTAGCTAGGAATTTAGGCCTCATACCCCGGGCCTGGGTCCTGGGGGCTGGGACCTATCATCGCAGTTTTGTTTTTGCCAGAAACGCGAAACTAAAATATGATTTCAGTAGGTTAAGCTCGTACGTACGGCAGAGATTTTTTCTAAATATCCTATGCACTGAGCAGTATAGTTAGCAACTCTGAAAACGTCTGATATCCGTCCCAATCTGCATGGTCACCACCCCAGCTGCACCCACCAATAAACAAAACCCTTGCCACATGCATGGTACTTCTCCGACCAGCGCCACATTCTTTGTAGTGCAGTATTCATTCTATTCTTTGACTGATGTGGTCTGAACACTGAACTACTAGTACAGTCGTCGTCTTCGTGTGGCAGTTGAACGGCTGCGTTCCTAGTTTTCCTGTCCATTGATTTGTTCTTCACTCGTCGTTTTGACTCGATGAACGCATGTGTTGGTAGATCACTTCACTGGGAGAGCGAGGATATATAAGCGGCTTGTTTGGAGACAGTCATCACACACACATCAGCCTTCTCCTGGGCATCCCGCCTGTTTGGCAGATCAACTATCATCAAGCTGCCCTTTGCCTACCTAGGTAGCGAGAGTGAGAATCAATGGCATCCCGGCTGGAGCTGCTCATGTCGCAGGGGATGCGACTGTGGAGCTATCTCACCTCCTCATCGGCCACTACAGCAGGAACCGGAGTTGCTCTTGCATCCTCCGTTACTCTTGCCAGTTCACAAAGCCAGCCTAAGCACC
>NC_041387.1:654123315-654136850 GCF_002162155.2 Triticum dicoccoides | reverse complement strand
CCCCAAGAAACAGGGCAAACGCGCCCGGGAGGGCTCGCGAGGGAGAGAAACGGTGAGCCTTACAGTTTGCATGCAGAGGATTCTCTGACGCGCAGCCGCCTGTAAGATCCTGACTAGCTGATCAGCTAGAATCAAGATCTCGACTGCCATGTCGATGTTGGTTTTCCCTTCGATGCAGGAAACATGTCATAGTAATGATTGTGTGTGCTGCCCCAATCGAATTAATCAAGAAATGTGCAGTTCAGATTTTTGTTTTGAAAGGGAGGTGTAAGTTGTGCATCGTGTGTTGGCTCTCTGTTACAGATCGTATCATACGTATATATGAAACTCATATGTGTTCTTTATCACAAAGCAAAAACTCACGTATGTTCTCTGTAAATCAGCATCTCGGTTGGAGGAACGACCATGTGTGTGGAGGATGGATGTGAGGTTGTTCATTTTCAGCCACCTGAGTTTGATTCTATTGGAAGTGAATCGTGCGCCTAGCCATCCTGTTTTTATTCCATGAAAGGTAAAATAGGAATTTATGTACTACATCGCAAACATCAAGTTCATCTGGCGAAAAGAAAAAGAATAAGTATGTCGGGCAACATCACAAACATGCTCAAAAGATGGGGTCCTACCGCACACAAAGAATCAGTCATGCCGCCTAGCCGATTCCTATCACGCTGCCTAAAAAGTGGGTGTCAGTGATGCAAGGACAAACATTTCAACATGGAGTCCCTGGCACGCTGCAAAAAGACCCGTTCAATCACCGGGGTTCAAGCCATCGTCACATACACAAACCAGAAGAGACGGCCCCTCCTACCGGTACGTGCGGCTTGGACTTCTAGGAATTATCCAAGGTCCGGAGCCTGCCACTCGGACCTCAAAAACCTCATGGAAAAAACTTCATAGGAGGAGGGCAACAGGACAGGAGAAGAAAATGTGGGTCCCGGGCTCTGGGACACCACATTGAGGGCATAGCCCATCGCCAGGGCCATGTCGCTTCGTCACCTGCATCCACGATGAGCCAACAGAGAAGAGCCATGATAGGGCCTGGGGCCAGAAGCCATGTCAGATGAGTGATGCCCTGCAAGTGAAGAGCCATGTTAAGGCATGCGGCCAAGAAACCATGGCAGATGAGTGATGCCCTACAAGTGAACATGGTATAGTTGTAGCCTTGTTAAAGTAAGGTTACCGATCCCAAGAGTCTAGGATATCCCCGCCTCCACTCGGCACCGGTGATCTACCTTGTCTTATGTGACCTTAGGGCCATGGAGGCGTTGTGGATCTCGTCCATTGTCGTTGGGTGGGCTCCTGCTTCATTTTAGGTATTTTTTTAGTCTATTTAGGGTTTTGGCCCTTGTTCAGGAAGGCGAGACGGCAACGGCTCCTTGAAGATGGAATAAATGTTGCCGGTTCCCACGATTATAGGGTTTCTCCACCTCTCCAGCGTCGGCGCCGATCTGCCCTGTCCTCTGTGGCCTTAGGGCCATGGAGGTGTGGTGGATCACAGCCATTGCCGGTGGGTGGGCTCCGCCTTATTTATTGGGTGCTTTTTAGTCTGTTTAGGGTTGTGTCTTGCTTAGAAAGGTGAGACGGTGACGGCTTCCTGTAGATGGAATAAGGTTCTCCCCATGCACCTAACCCCCATCTCAGCAGCGAGTCTCGTATCGTCGATCGACATGTTGATTGCGTCTCCAACCGATCTGGTTGGCGTTTGTCTTATTGGATCCGTGTGGATCGAGTCTTATCGGTCCGTGTTCATGTGTCTATGGATAGCATCCTTCTGATCTTTGCTTCTCTTCGTCGGCAACGGTTGTTGTTCTGGTGAGCTGGTCTTTTGGAGCCTTAGTATGAAGACTTCTCGATTGTCTATTACGACAAGATTTGCTTGACTTCCATAAAGGAGGGGTGATGCCTTCGGTTCACTCCAGTGTTTATAGTCATCGATAGGTGCAACGGCGGAGCTTCGTGGGGGCGAACCTGGGCCGTCGCCCCCCCAGCAAAAATGAAATTTTTTTACTACCCCTATGTATACATACAGCCCACAGGCCCGCTTATCAACTAGGCCTAGTCTACGATGCCTGGATGCAGCGACCAACTCCACTCCAGAATCCTTATCCCCTTTGGCCTTTGACTTGCGACCACGGACGGCTGAGCGTGGGCGTGGGGCACCGGCGACTGGGAACTGCGCTGTGGCCTGCCGGCGTGGGGCGACCGCTGGCCGGCTGGCGGGTGGCTGGCTAGGGGTTGGTCGACTCCTTCCTCCTCCGCTCAGGTTCATCCACTTCTGCCTCGGTTGTGGCTGTCCGCTATAGCATTAGGCCCCGTCGACCCCGCGCAACAGTGCCTCGGTGAGCAGATTCCCCTCCCTAGCTGTATCTCTCTCAATCTCTCCCCTATGGAAATTCTGGAAAGTTGGAATATTGTGATTCTGTAGTTTTGTTACCTTAGTGGAGGAAGATTCTAATTAGGTCATCTGGTCATTGATTTTGTCAGTTAGATTTTGTCAATTGGATTTTATACTGAAATAGATAAATGTCCTTTACAGATTAAGAGGGAACAAGGGAGACAGTGATGCTTAAGGGGAAAACAATTGATGCGTTTTTCAAAAGAAAGAGAGGTGATTCAACTGAATGTGAAGCTGATGAACCACTAGCAACAGAAGAAATTCCTGTTCCGCCTCCTCTGTTGTTGTTCGAATTTGAGCAACATGGACCACATCCTTCGATGCCTCAGCAACAAGGCCATCAAACTCAAACAAATGAAGTACAATTTCGAGGGATTGAATTCTTGCAGCGGGATCCAGCACTACATCCACAGATTTGGCAATATCCACCTAATCAAAGAGATGATGTGCGGCGAGCGTATTTGAAGCTTGGTATTATGCAGCCCCGCTTGAAGGATTACAAAGCTTACGGTCCAGAAGGTCGCAAACGACGCTTTAAATATGACTGGTTCAAGGATTTCCCATCATGGTTGGAGTACTCGGAGGACAGTCATCGTGCATATTGCTTCTATTGTTTCTTGTTCAGCAACAATAAAAACAAGCGAGGTGGTTCAGATGTCTTTACAGTGCGAGGATTTGTAAATTGGAAGAAGGTCCATGATGGAAAGAAATGTGCATTCTTAAACCATATAGGTTCTGAACCTTGCTCTGTACATAATAATGCAACCAAAGCATATCATGACTTCTTGAATCAGCAAGGCCATTTAGGAAATGTTGTAGCAGTGGGCAACGAGAGGAAGACAGAAAGAAACCAGCTGAGGGTGAAAGTATCAATTGCAGCTGTTAAGTGGTTGACATCACAATCTTGTGCATTTAGAGGCCATGATGAAACACCAGAGTCAAAGAACAGAGGGAACTTTATTGAACTATTAAAGCTCCTTGCAGAATTCAATCCTGAGATTGCTGAAGTTATTTTGGAGAATGCTCCATACAGTTCAAAGTACACATCACATGAAATCCAACAAGAGATATTGGGTATTTATGCATTTAAAGTTAGGAAACATATCCGTGAAGAGATTGGGAATTCTAAGTTTTCTATTCTAGTGGACGAGACATGTGATGTAGCAAAAAGAGAGCAGATGGCATTGGTTCTCAGATTCGTTGATGAAGATCGTATATTGCAAGAGCGGTTCTTTGACTTGATACATGTGACGAACACCAAAGCCGCAACACTTAAAGAGGTATTGAGTTCTTTGTTATCCAAACATGCTTTTGATGTTCAGAACCTTCGTGGACAGGGGTACGATGGGGCTAGTAATATGAGGGGGGAGTTCAATGGTTTGCAAGCTCTTTTTCTTAGAGAATGCCCGTATGCGTACTATGTCCACTGCTATGCTCATCGTTTGCAACTTGCGCTAGTGGCTGCATCAAAGGAAGTGGTCTCTATTGCGCAATTCTTCCAGAAACTTCTTTTTATTGTAAACACCGTTGACTCCTCCGCAAAGCGCCATGATGAGCTTCATGATGCCCAGTTGGAGGAACTAGCTCGGTTACTAGCTATTGATGACATTGAAACTGGAAAAGGGGGAAATCAAATCTGCACACTAAAACGACCTGGAGACACTAGATGGGGGTCTCACTTAGGTTCTATATCAAGCCTAAAGAAAATGTTTAATGCAGTAAATTCAGTACTTCAAAATATAGCATCCGATGGGTCAGCTGGCTCAATTCGTGCAGATGGAGACACTGCTTTTAGCTACTTGTCCTCTTTTGAGTTCATATTTATCTTATGTCTGATGGAAGAAATATTGGAGATAACTGAAGATCTTGGTCAAGCTTTGCAAAAGAAATCACAGGACATAGTAAATGCCATGCGCCTAGTGTTTACAACAAAGGTTCTTCTTGATGAAATGAGATCAGATGATGGTTGGGAAGCCTTTTTTGATAGGGTTGTTGAGTTCTGTGTAAATCATTCCATTGATATTCCAGATCTGGGGGAAACTTACATTATGCGTGGTGGTCGTGCTCGTCGCCAACCAGACCGTTTTACGAAGGAACATTATTTCCGGGTGGAAGTATTTCGTGCAACACTTGATACTCGGCTACATGAATTAGAATTCAGGTTCAATGACAAGGTACTGGATCTTTTGACCACAAGTGCTACTCTGATCCCCAAAAATAAATTCAGATCTTTCAAAGCTGATGATATTTGCGAGTTGGTGAAGAAATATTATCCAGCAGATTTCACTCAACAGGAAATCTATGGATTGGAGCAACAGCTAAAACACTTTGTTGTGGACGCCTCCAATGATAAGGAGTTGAAAAATGTGTCAACCTTAACAAATCTTTGTCGATATCTCTTTGAGTCAGGGAGGCATTCTATCTACAATTTGGTTGATCGATTGTTGTGATTGCTTCTAACTCTTCCAGTTTCTACAGCAAGTGCCGAGCGAGCATTCTCTACTTTGAAGATCATCAAGACAAGGCTACGTAATACTATGGAAGATGATTATCTAGCCAATAGCTTGCTAGTAAACATAGAGAGTGAAATTGTGGAGAAGTACAGCTATGAAGATGTTCTTGTGCACTTTAAGGGTGTAAAGAAACGAAGGGCTGATCTGTAGTGAACTGGATGCTCCATGGTTAAATAGTATTTTGGGTATAGTTTCTTTTGTTCTGGAGCTGGTCAATAGTAAACTGAATGTTCCACGGTTAAATAGCACTTTGTAGTGAACCGAATTCTCTACTGATTAGAAATGTATTTTGTAAGCTAATCTGGAGAAGATCAATATAATTATCTAAGTTACTTGATATTTGCAACATCTAACTTGTTGAATACGTATGATTTCGTATTTTTTTTTACAGCTTCGCCCCTCCAAAGATTTCTTTCAAGCTCCGCCACTGGATAGGTGGTCTACAAACATGAATGCGATTTTTGTTAGTTATGGAGTTCTTTGTAATGCCATAATTTGATGAGTAGATTGAAGTTTTCTTGAAAGAAAAATACTCATATGTTTCTACTAACGAGGCTTCCTCCATATATACGAAAAAAGTATGAATAGTCGGTATACCCGTCTGCCTTTCTTCGCCCAGCTCTCCCAACACAAGGGAAGGGCATCTCCACGAGCGCCCGCGCTCACAACCTGCTCGTCCAGAAGAGAACGCCGGCAGGCTGGCCGGCCAACCCGCTACCGCCCACGCGCTCGAGCAGCGTCAGCGCGGCAACCTCCCTTACCGAGCAAGCGTTGGTGTTCCTTTTGGCTGCGGCCAGGTCGAGCGTGGATGGCACGGTGAGGGCGCCTCTAAGGACTTTGCACGGTGCCGGCCGCCCGTGCCCCTCGCTGCTCAAGGCGCTGGCCTGGATCAGCGATTTCGACGCGGCTGTGTGGGTGATCGAGGAGGGCCAGCTACTAAAGTGTCGAGGGCTAGGTGCGAGGCCGGCGACTTCCAGGGTGCCCGCCAGGTGTTCGACGAAATGAGGAAGGGGAGCTGCGACCCAATGCCAACTCCTGGAACTACCTCCTCAGGGAACTGCTCAAGAATGGCAGAGCAACCGAAGCGTGTGACCTCGTTGAGGCCATGGAGAGGTCTGAAGTCTGAACCTGATGACGTGCAGAAATCACTGACGTACGATGTCCTCACATACCATGCCTGTAAAGCAGGGAAGATGGATTCGGCAAGACGGCAGATGTTCCTGGAATGCTGACGCCGAGGATCACAATACACACATCGGGGTATGTTTATACCAGGAGAATCGAAGATGCTTGCGAGCATGTCGGGGCTATGAGAACCAGGGATATGCACCCCACAAACAGGAAGTACAGCCTGCTCGCATGTTGTTGCGCAAGTCTGGCAGGATCATCGAAGCGGGAAGTGTCCTGCATGAGTTGATGGGAATGGGCCTCACGCCTGATCATTCTGCTTATGTTAGAGTTTCCAAAGATTTGCACAAGATGGGAAGGGGAGATCTGTCTGCTGAATAGAAGTCCTTGTTTCAGAAATTCATTGGGAAATCAGGTTTGGAACACTGATTTGTTTTTGAACTTTTATATGTCGAGTCACCTAGTTGAGTGAAAATTGCTTGTCCATATACGATATACATGTGCCATTATGCTCTTCATTCCTCTCCACCCCATGTATATGTAGATACCTTTGCTCTAAATCAGAAGGACACATTCCCTACTTTGTATAGATAAAAACATACATTAGCAGAACAATTAGGACACATTCCCTAATTTGACATGGATGTATTAGCTACCTCTGAAATGACTCAAACTGGATTCAGAAAGGAGAAAAAAAAACAGTACATTACTATTCATCTTTACATGAACTTCTGTTGCTTCCTACTATCCTGCCAATTCTTTGCTTCATCAGACATGCATGTGTCTGAGGCCACATGCTTTATTCTAAGTATCTCAGTAGAAACTTGTCCCATATCCGGCCGCTCCTTGTGTGATGTCATGGAGCAAGAGAGGCCTATTCTTAAAAGTGGGATGACACAATTCTTCATCATGTCAGTTGCATTGCTGCTATCTTGTAGCATTGTGGGGTCAACAACCTCATGAATATTCTTTGTAAATGCTCTATCAACAAATTCATGAAGGCTTATACCATCGTTAAATTTTTCATCAGTTGGACTACACCCTGTTATCAGTTGTAACAGAAGCACTCCAAAGCTATAGACATCACCCTTGGTTGATATCTTTCCGCTCATTCCATACTCTGCATTTACATGTAAGAAACATAATAAAATTAGAGAATTATGATTATTCATACAACTCCATAAGGAACAAACAGAATCAATATCTTGCAAATAATCTTATCTCACCTGGTGGGATGTATCCTATGGATCCTTTTAAGCGGCTCAAACTTGCTGAACTATCTTGATGTCCATTTGCTGTGCTGAACAAGAATCTTGCTAGGCCAAAGTCGATGACGTACGCAGCCATGTCAAGGCCCAAAAGAATATTGCTTGGCTTCAAGTCGCAATGTATAACTGGAGGTGCACACTGATTGTGAAGATAATCCAAAGCAACGGCCACATCCAAGGCTATGTTAGTCCTTTGGCTTAAACTCAGATTATTATTTTCACCATCTTCAGGATCTTTTAGATGTAACCACATTTCTAGATTCCCATTTGGCATATATGGGAACACTAGAGCCTTGAAATCTTCCCCAGTATGATCCACAGAAGAGCATGAGGTAATGATTTTTACAAGATTCCGATGGCGAACATTTCTTAGAGCTTCACACTCTGCTATGAAGCTCCTATCTGCCCCATTAATGTCAAGGTCAAAAATCTTGATGGCAACTTGATCTTCTTGAAACTGCAGACTTCCCTTATAAACCCTTCCAAATGATCCATAGCCAATTAAGTTTGCAGAAGAAAACCTATCAGTTGCCCTTACCAAGTCTTCATACGATATCTTCTCAAATGATATCTTCTGTAGCTTCTTTATGTGCTCATTGTCATGCTGCAAATGAGGATTTGCTTGCATCCTTTTCCTCCTATAAATTGTTGCAATACAAGAGAAAAGGATTGCAGAGGCAAAAACAATTGGCAATAGAATCACTAGGACTAGAACCAGTAGCTTCTGCTTTCTTTTGTTGTCAGCCAGTGCCATACAAAGAGACATACCTCTCTTTGGGATTATTGTACACAGATGATCATTTCCTTCGATTGAGACCGCACCAGCGATGTCAAATACACCGCCTGTCGGAACTGCTCCATCAAAATGGTTGAAGGATAAATTCAGGCCGTGCAGTGATTTCAAGGATTTGAGGAACTCTGGTACTTTTCCAGACAAGTTGTTCCCAGAAATATCCATGTGTTTTATGCTGATTAAGTTGGCAAATGTTTTTGAATCCTTCCTGCAAATAAGTTGTTCTGCATCTCAAGATACTCCAGGTCAACACACTGGCCGAGAGTTGATGGGATGTTGCCAGTCAACCTGTTATTTGACATGTTGATTTTCTTCAGATGAAGGAGACTTCCAACTTCATCTGGCATTCCTCCAGACAAGTAGTTGTTTGACAAGTCCAGCTCTTTAGAAAGCGTAGGGATTGTCAAGATTTTACTTGGTATATGACCATCTAGTGAGTTGTGAGCAAGGTTGAGTATGGTGAGTTGAGTGCATCGTGCTATACTTGCAGGTATTCTTCCACTGAAGCTGTTATGATCCAATTCCAGCATGCTCAGCTGGACAAGATTGCCAACGGTATCTGGAATCTGACCCGAAAGCCTGTTTTGCGCAAAGGATAGATCGACCAATTTGTACAATTTCCCAATTGTTGATGGTATATTACCGGTGAGAAGATTGTGACCCATATACAAGCCACTGAGGCTCTTAAGGTTGCCAATCTCCGGTGGTATAGGTCCAGAAATTTTGTTGCTACTTAGCCACAAGTAGTCAAGACTATTTGAAAGATTTCCAATAGAACTTGGCAATTTCCCATTGAGATTGTTCCCATCCAGGGCCAGCATGTTCAATCTGGAGCAGTTAGATAGTGAAGAGACAAAGCCCCAATCATCTGCTTCTAGTTTGTTGATTGCCAAATCGAGTAGCACTAAATTTGGCAATGAGCCGAAGAATGGTATGAATCCAGTAAATCTATTAGTGTTCAGGTCAAGCCTTTGTAGGTGGTATGCTTTGAGAAGAGAGGCTGGGATTGGTCCATCAAAACTGTTATATGAGAGTATTAGGTCCTGGACATTGGGGAGGGTGTAGCCAATGTCAAAAGGTAATCTGCCGACAAGTGAGTTTTCTGCTATGGTGAGACTTTTCAGGGATGACATATTGAAGATAGATGGTGGAACCGGCCCAGATAAGTTGTTCGTAGTCAAGGTCAATATCTCTAGAGTTGGAATATAACCTAAGCTCTCTGGGATACTCCCAACTAAATGATTGTTTGTAAGATAAAGATGAACTAGGGAAGAAAGGTTCCCTAGTGAGGAAGGTATTCCTCCTGAAAGATTGTTAAACCTTAAAGAGAGTTTCTTAATAGGGGACGATGCGACAGTAACAGAAGGTACCGAACCAACAAAATTGTTCTTTTCAAGGCAAATGGCACCAAGTGACAAAGTGTTGAGTAAAGCCTTTGGGAGTTCCCCAGTAAGACCATTGCTCATGAGCCGAAGTACTTGAAGAGATGAACTATTTGCCAAGGACTGTGGGATGACCCCTCCGAGGGCATTCGTCCCAAGATCGACATATGTGGGATGGCGACTGCTGCCCAAAGACGGCGGTATGGTGCCGGTAAGCATATTTTTGGCGAGAACTAGTATGCGCAGTGCAGGAAGGTCTCCGAAAGCAAGAGGGATGCTCCCCTGGAGCTTGTTGTTGCCAAGGTTAATCTCTTGAAGGCGCTTGCATTGGCTAAGGCTATGTGGGATCTCTCCACGGAGGGAATTGTTCCACAGGCCCAGAATTTGGAGCTGGGAACATGCAGAGAGTTCAGGTGGGATGTTACCTTGCAAAGTGTTCATGCTGAGGTTGAGGCTGGCGAGTCGACTCAGGAGGCCAAGCTCGGACGGCACACCACCACGGAAGTTGTTGTTCGACAGCTGGAGCCTTGTCAGCCAAGTGAGCTTGGCAATGCAAGGTGCTATGGTCCCTGAGATGCCTTGGGATTCAAGGTCCAGCGCGATGACACGCCGGGGGGACGTCGCGCTGCAGGTGACCCCGTACCAGTCGCAGAACTCCACGGACACGTTGCTCCATGAAGCTAGAAATCCAGCGGGACCCAAGAGCTGGGATTTGAAGCAAAGGAGGGCTTGTCTATCGCTCGGTGTTTCATCGCAAATTCCTAATAATGGTAGGCTGCAAGAGAAACCCAGGAAGAGGCAGAGAAACCGAACGAGGCCTGGAGACAACAAAGATGTCATTACTCAACTATCGAGATTGATGGAAGCTCTCGCTTTGCAAGAGGATTTCTAGGTGTGGTGTGTAGTGGTAGCTCACCTGCTTTAAATAGAAGGTTGGCATCTTTGCTTGGAAAGTGGCGAGGAAGGAATATGTGGAGGCAGAGGACTTCTAAGTGTGGTTTGCACGCAGTCTACGGATGACGTTGGCGGTGGAGCAGGTACACAATACCAGAGCAGAATGTGTGATGACACTGATGATGTTGGCAGGGTCACAACCAAGTGATGCATGACAGGCCAGTATATGCAATAGAAAAAAAAATTGCAGCTATGTGGACTCCTAAACAACACCTAAGCTTAGATGCCGACGTTGGTAAGGGTAAGCATATAATTGACTGACTGACTACTCGCACTGCAAGCGAGAAACATGCAGGCCCAGCTCAGCGAGGATCAAGACAAATGCACTACTAGTTGATTAATGAGGTGAGAAGCTTCCTCGCTGGAGAGAGCAAGGTTTTGAAGGTACCAGGAGTCAAGATGAGTTAGGTTGTGAGCTCAGCTTCCTTTGGGGGGGATCCTGGATAGAAAAAATGCTTTGGTTGGTTGTCCTGTTCAGCCAAACTAGATGATATCTGCAAGTTGGAATGTACTAGCCCTGGCAATTAATAATATTAATAATAAAGTGCTAACACACATGCTTCCAGTACAATGGTAGGCGTGTTTGGAGTATATATCTGCCTGCTGGCGACCCTTGGATCAGCTGGAAGCGGTTGTTGGCGCTCCACTTGTACCTGCAATATGGAGTTCTTAGCAAGTTGTCCGTTGTCAGGTTGCTGTTGGATTACATTAGATGATTGTCAGCACTAGTCATCGTCGGGAACCCCAGGCTCGTCATATAAAATCAAGCAGTCAAGGGTCATTCCATGGATGAGCATCCATCGATTGGAAAGTTCACATACACACTGCCAAAACGAGACGAAAGTTGTCTTGCATAGTCAACTACAAAAAAGCGGGATCCTGACGATTGCTAAATGCTTCTTTCGTCGTTCTATACTGGCGTACTTACTCCTCTTGACTTGAGATTTCAGAGTTCAGACTGAGAAAGTAACATATATATATGTGCTATTATAACAACTGCTTTATAAAACCCTTCAAGGACCGAAAGTGGCATAGTTTTGTTGGGAATACCAGTGTACAAGGAAGAAACATAGTTTTTCTCGGGGTTTCCAACATAGAACAGCCTGGAAATATAAGCAAAAGAGGATATATATGCAGTGTCAGATTGCTAAAAAGTTGAGCGTTGGTGTGTGAAACTAGCACGAACAAATATGAAAATGAGAAAGACCTGCATGAAGAAAATAAATAGGACAGTATCAAATTTGATATTCTAGCATGGTGGGAGGTTAATGCTTCTAGATTTGCAATATAATTATTGGCTCGTGATGTGTTAACATACCCCGTATCAATGGTTGCATCAGAGTTGGCATTTAGCATGTATGGGCCAAGATCGGCTAAGACATTCTACTCCTATCAATATTGATGAGGATATGGAGATATTAGCAATCTTGCAAAAAGGAACATGTTGTTTTGGAATTTCCTTTTACTATATTTGCATTTGTTACTCTGTGGGCTTATTACATATTTATTTCAGTTTGTTTGAACTAATTGAAGCGTTTGATGGTGGAAATTCATCCAATTCAAAGGCATCCCAAACTAGCAGCGAGCCATCTCCATCTTCTGCTAAAGTTTTGGGTTAGTTGCATCCTCCCTGTTAATATTTTTATTTACTACTAAGTGGTGTGTAAAATAAGTGAGAAAATTTTAGTGTTGTTGATGCCTGTTGGTGATGTACTGATTGTTATCAATTTGTCATGTACCCATGATGTGGAAACTTTTGTGTTTTTTTTTACTTGGTGCTACGTGGAGCTATGAAGGGTTGTTGTTTTTGCCGTTTGCTGCTTGGTGTTGCTTACTTGCTCTCGCTTGCTTGCTGCTGCTTGCTGTGTGTTTGTGGCTTGGTGCTGTATTGAACACTTGAACTTGCTTATTTGATCCCTCGAGAACTTAAGAGATTATTAGGTGCATGTGTGTGTGATACGATGATTTTTCGAGGAAGGGCAGTAGGTTTCCCAACTGCATGTATTTATATTTTCCAAAGTATGTACAAGAAGGTTTCCATACTGCATGCATTTATACTTCTCAGAGCAGAAAAGGTACAAAGACTGGTACAAGGCCGAAGGCTCCCTAACTGTATAATCGCATAAAGGCTTGAACCCATGATTGGAGGCCTAAATGAGACTTTGTCTTTGCTCTGTGAACTAACAGAGACATCTCCTGCTTGAAGTTGGCCCTGCATGCATTCCTGGTTATCCAAATTGAAAACCATGTATCTATAATACCTAAATAGGTCATCCCCACTATCTTATTTCTCTAAACATGCAAGGTGTCCATATCATCATCTAGCCACATCATCAATTCTCCACCAAGCAATGGGTCTACATGCAGCCGTGAGACATGCATCCTTTGGGCCGTCATAACTGCCATGCAAAAAATGTAAAAGAAATGGATTCCAGTCTTATTTATACTGCACAACGAAGCCACCCCATTAGCAAATTATTCTAAATAAAAAGGGAAGCCCAATCGTCTCATCTAAGCCTGATCTAAAAAATATCTAGCCCTGATCTAAAACAAAGGAAGCCCAACCGTGTAATGTCTTTTCCACGCCCTGCTTCCATTTCCATCTTTCTCTTTTATCTAGCCCTGATCTCCGCGTGTGGTATGCTCTTGTGGCACGGACGCCGCTCCCCATCGTCTCACTGTCCTCTAGCCTATGCCACTCATCCTTCCTATTGTCATAGTGATTTTCTCTATTACTTTGGATTATTCTTATCGTACCTATTAATTTGATTTCAGTCAGATGTGTGTAGTTAGATTGGAGTGTGTACGTTAATTACTAGGTGTGCATGTTCAAGCCCCATAGGTGCTCTTTCGCATTAGTGCTTTCATCCCATTGATTTCTTTTGCCATGCTCCGTGTATCCTTCAAGTCAGTGGATCCTTTTTTATTCTTGATTCCTGCACATTCGGTTGCTGCACTTAAGTTCTTATTTTAGCTTTTCACTAATCTTTGTTGTTCGATAATCTAAAAGGAGAAATTCTCGAAGGCAGAAAAGTTGTATTTGTTGCCATAGTTGGGGATAATGACACATGGAAAATATGGCTGCAGGATGAGTAACGGTTT
>NC_041387.1:654116872-654118437 GCF_002162155.2 Triticum dicoccoides | reverse complement strand
ATCCTTGTGCCTTTTGCAGAGAGAGCAGCACAGGATTGCGGCCGAAAGCGACTCGCCGTCTGAGGCGTTGGCGAGGCCCAAGTGGGACACTCCATTCAATCGGGCGTTGTACATATTAAAAGGACTCCTGGTGGAGACTCGACCGTCGTATGGACGCGTGCACGGTGTCAGAGACGGCGCCACGTGGAAGAAGTACTACCATGAGACCACGGAGGAGAGAAAGGAAAGCCGGAGGTTAACTGGAAAAAACATCGACAAGAAGGTTGAGATTGCGGTTGAGAAAAAATCATCTGAGACAGTCGCAACGGCGGTAGCTGCCGCAAAATAGGTGGTTGTAGATATGTCTACTACCTTGGTTCCGGCCGTTTTCAATTGGACCAGGCAAAATCCAGAAAAAAATGCACCGGACTTTCCCCTTGTTGACTTCTTGGGGAGTAGCTCGACTAGCGTTGCACCAACACCTGCAGCTGCACCTGCTCCCGTGCCAGCTCCCGCACCGGCTCCGGCTCCGGCACCCGACATGCTCGGCGGTGATGTCTACTACACAACCTTCTTCTTGTAGACGTTGTTGGGCCTGCAAGTGCACATGTTTCTAGGACAGTAGCAAATTTCCTTCAAGTGGATGACCTAAGGTTTATCAATCCGTAGGAGGCGTATGATGAAGATGATCTCTCTCAAACAACCCTGCAACCAAATAACAAAGAGTCTCTTGTGTATCCAACACATCCAATACAATGGTAAATTGTATAGGTGCACTAGTTCGGCGAAGAGATAGTGATACAAGTGCAAAAGAGATAGTAGATAAAGGTATTTGTAATCTGAAATTATAAAAATAGCAAGGTAACAAGTGGTAAAAGTGGGCGTAAATGGTATTGCAATGGTAGGAAACAAGGCCTAGGGTTCATACTTTCACTAGTGCAAGTTCTCTCAACAATAATAACATAGATAGATCATATAACAATCCCTCAACATGCAACAAAGAGTCACTCCAAAGCCACTAATAGCGGAGAACAAA
The DNA here is from genome assembly GCF_002162155.2 of Triticum dicoccoides. Classification (NCBI taxonomy): domain Eukaryota; kingdom Viridiplantae; phylum Streptophyta; class Magnoliopsida; order Poales; family Poaceae; genus Triticum; species Triticum dicoccoides. The sequence continues at coordinate 654,117,422 of NC_041387.1, read as the reverse complement.
CGTAGAGATTATGGTAGGGTACGAAACCACCTCAAAGTTATTCTTTCGGATCAATCTATTAAAGAGTTCGTACTAGAATAACACCTTAAGACACAAATCAACCAAAACCCTAATGTCACCTAGATACTCCATTGTCACCTCAAGTATACGTGGGCATGATTATACAATATGCATCACACAATCTTAGATTCATCCAACCAACACAAAGTACTTCAAAGAGTGCCCCAAAGTTTCCACCGGAGAGTCAAGAACGTGTGCCAACCCCTATGCATAGGTTCATGGGCGGAACCAGCAAGTTGGTCACCAAAACATACATCAAGAGGCACATGATATCCCATTGTCACCACAGATAAGCACGGCAAGACATACATCAAGTGTTCTCATAAAAGACTCAATCCGATAAGATAACTTCAAAGGGGAAACTCAATTCATCACAAGAGAGTAGAGGGGGAGAAACACCATAAGATCCAACTACAATAGCAAAGCTCGCGATACATCAAGATCGTGCCATAGAGAGAACACGAGAGAGAGAGAGAGATCAAACACATAG
>NC_041387.1:653919912-653954719 GCF_002162155.2 Triticum dicoccoides | reverse complement strand
CTCATGATGCCACTGTTGGGGAACGTAGTAGAATTTCAAAATTATCCTACGTGTCACCAAGATCTATCTATGGAGAAACCAGCAACGAGGGGAAGGAGAGTGCATCTACATACCCTTGTAGATCGCTAAGCGGAAGCGTTCAAGAGAACGGGGTTGAAGGAGTTGTACTCGTCGTGATCCAAATCACCGAAGATCCTAGTGCCGAACGGACGCCACCTCCGCGTTCAACACACGTACAGCCCGGTGACGTCTCCCATGCCTTGATCCAGCAAGGAGAGAGGGAGAGGTTGAGGAAGACTCCATCCAGCAGCAGCACAACGGCATGGTGGTGGTGGAGGAGCGTGGCAATCTTGCAGGGCTTCGCCAAGCACCTGCGGGAGAGGAGGAGGTGTCACGGGAGGGAGGGAGGCGCCAGGGCTTCAGGTGCGGCTGCCCTCCCTCCCCTCCACTATATATAGGGGCAAGGGAGAGGGGGGGCGCAGCCTTGGCCCTTCCTCCAAGGAAGGGTGCGGCTAGGGAGGAGTCCATCCTCCCCAAGGCACCTAGGAGGTGCCTTCCCCTTTTAGGACTCTCCCTTTCCCTTATCTCTTGGCGCATGGGCCTCTTGGGGCTGGTGCCCTTGGCCCACATAGGCCAAGGCGCACACCCCCCCAGCCCATGTGCCCCCCCCCTCCCGGGGCAGGTGGACCCCCTGGTGGACCCCAGACCCTTTTCGGCACTCCCGGTACAATACTGATAATGTGCGAAACTTTTCCGGCAACCAAAACAAGACTTCCCATATATAAATCTTTACCTCCGGACCATTCCGGAACTCCTCGTGACGTCCGGGATCTCATCCGGGACTCCGAACAACATTTGGTAACCACATACAAACTTCCTTTATAACCCTAGCGTCATCAAACCTTAAGTGTGTAGACCCTACGGGTTCGGAAACCATGCAGACATGACCGAGACGTTCTCCGGTCAATAACCAACAGCGGGATCTGGATACCCATGTTGGCTCCCACATGTTCCACGATGATCTCATCGGATGAACCACGATGTCAAGGACTCAATCGATCCCGTATACAATTCCCTTTGTCTAGCGGTATTATACTTGCCCGAGATTCGATAGTCGGTATGCTGATACCTTGTTCAATCTCGTTACCGGCAAGTCTCTTTACTCGTTCCATAACACATCATCCCGTGATCAACCCCTTGGTCACATTGTGCACATTATGATGATGTCCTACCAAGTGGGCCCAGAGATACCTCTCCGTCAACCGGAGTGACAAATCCCAGTCTCGATTCGTGCCAGCCCAACAGACACTTTCGGAGATACCTGTAGTGCACCTTTATAGCCACCCAGTTACGTTGTGACGTTTGGTGCACCCAAAGCATTCCTACGGTATCCGGGAGTTGCACAATCTCATGGTCTAAGGAAATGATACTTGACATTAGAAAAGCTTTAGCATACGAACTACGACCTTTGTGCTAGGCTTAAGATTGGGTCTTGTCCATCACATCATTCTTCTAATGATGTGATCCCGTTATCAACGACATCCAATGTCCATGGTCAGGAAACCGTAACCATCTATTAATCAACGAGCTAGTCAACTAGAGGCTTACTAGGGACATGGTGTTGTCTATGTACCCACACATGTATCTGAGTTTCCCATCAATATAATTATAGCATGGATAATAAACGATTATCATAAACAAGGAAATATAATAATATATAACCAATTTATTATTGCCACTAGGGCATATTTCCAACAATTTGTTTCTTCTTCTTTTTCTTTTGGGCTTGATGTGCTGTTCGCCCCAGCGATCCTGTATCGGTGTTGGTGCTTTGAAATACAAAGCGGGGGAAACTCTTTTTTGGTAAAGCCCTTCTATCGATTCCCCCTCTAGATCCCTTTCGGAAGCTAGGGTTTTGTTATGTCGAAGTTTCTGGGGTCTCTGTAACTCTGCTTCACGATCCAAGGACATCGGGATGAAATAGTCGACATGTGGGAGGCGACATCACCTGGTACGAGCAGGCGCGCTCGTAACAGGCGCCGTCTTCTCAAGATTGTCGTGCGGCTGGGTTTTGCTCCTTTATTATCGCTCCTTGTACGGTGGGTTCCCATCACGTTAATTAATGTGACTTTCACCCATAATCTTGTTTTTCTTATTTAATGCCCCAGATTTCCTGCCGATCAAGATTTTGGTTAAATCGAAAGAAAGATTGTGCGAACGTTGTAAAATGTCGGGCAAAACCTACGACTACGGTACAAAACTAAAAGTAAAATGTGATGCAAATTTGGACTCGTCAGAGACCACCCTTCAATTCCATAGCTTTGTATGGTCTACGACTTTCCCATCTCACTTTCCTGCGTGATTCCCAAAATGGGACAGCAGGCCTCGGGAAGCCACCACAAAATATTTGTACTGGGTGCTTGATGATCTGTGCTTTATATATAATGCGGGGCGAAAGCCTTTTTCGGTAAAGTATCTCAAACATAATAAAGATTACATCAAAGTCTCTAGAAAAATGAACGACCGCTAAAGCCGCCAGAACGAGCCACCGACGCGTCTCTGTTGTTGCTCCCCTATCGGAGCCGAGTTGACCTTGTCGGTGACAGCTAGGAAGTCTTTGTGGACGTGTCCCTAAGGACCAGCGTCCTGGAGCCGAATTTGTCGGCGTTGAACCCTTAGAATTTGAATAGATCTGAATCAATGACGTCAAATCTCGTCGTCGCGCACGCACGACGAGAAACCCTAATCACACCGCCCCAAGGAGATGGCGGGAATCTATGCCGGAGCTCCATCGACTACGTAAAGGTCGACGAAATCGAGGAGGATCGGAGCCCGAATACAAACTCGAAGAAGAAGCGCTGCCATCTGCCTGAGTGCCACACCTTTTAGTACAAAAATCCCTAACCTAAACTATACTAGCCGGAGAGAAGGCGTCTGGAGGCTGGAATCCCCTCCCCACCGCTGGGCGTCAGAGCGGCAGACATAGTGGAGGCGATTCCATGGGCCGACCATGAAATCTGGAGGGTTGCCCTAGTCACCGAGGGGAAGGGCAAAAAACACTTGGATATCCCTACTCTTATGGGCATGATATTTCTCTATCTTATCTACCGGATTGCACTTCTAATTTGATCAAATCTTTGTTTCATTCAATTGTCATGCCTATTACGATTATCATGCTTTATCTATCGTATTTCTGTATTGAACTATACAGAGAGTAATCTTTTATTTAAGGCTTGAGTTAAACTCGGACGACATTTGAGACTGGCCAATATCCGTCCTAATCTGCACGGTCACCCCAGTGGGGGGTGGGGACTGCCACCAGCTCCACATTTTTCGTCTGGGGGGCAGTTTCCTTTTCTTCTTTGACGGGTGCGTGGTCTGGACTTTGAAGTACAGTCTTCGTCTTCGCGTGGTGGTAGGAACGGACGCGTTCCCCCCTCTTTTTTCTGTCTTCTCAACTGATTATTTACTCTAGTCGTCATTTTGACTCGTCGAACGCGGGTAGTAGTAGTTCACTGGGGAAAGGTAGGTAGCTAAGCTGGGTGCTTGGATGTATAAGTACCCACCCAAGGGGCTTGTTTGGAGGCAGTCATCAGTGAGCTAGACAGTCATCGACCAGCTAACTCACTAAGCTGCCCTTTGCATAGCTAGCTAGTACGTGAGAATCAATGGCGGCATCTATGCGCTCTCAGTTGGTGCTACTCAGGTCACAAGGGAAGCGACTGCTGAGCTATCGCTCATCGTCATCCTCCGCTGCGCCAAGACCTGTTACGCCTCCACCCCCTCCTGCAGGTATATATGCACTCAACTACCTGCTCTCATACAATTACACACATCTTTTTCTTGCTACATATGGATCATATCCCCGCGCTAAACATGCTTCATCCGTGACCTAGGAGGACGTACCAGTTCCAAAAGCTCGCCCAAGTACTGGATTTATGGACCTCTCGGCTTAGCATCTACGCTATCCTTGACGATGCTACTCACCCCCTCATCCTCCGATGCGGCAGCAACTGATGGTGCTGTTATCGCTGGACACGTACCTTATGAACCCCCTTCTAAAAAGACAGCATAGCTGTGAGATCATGATACAGTGACCTAGAATGGAGGTTACGTACTTCTGTATCACTATTGTCATATTGATTTTTCTTTCGACACAACATGTCATATAGGGAATTCGACCGTGTGTCTATGTGTCATGTTTTGGCTATATGCATCCTGGTTATGTAGAGGCCGGCCGATGTATGCTATTTATAATTGTATCGCTTGATGTGCGACATTTTAAGCCAATAAAAATGAACATTTATCGTAAAACTATACTGCTCCAATCAAATTGATCAAGAACTGTGCACGATCAAATTTTTATTTCGAATGGGAGGTGTTCGCACACGAACAGGTCACCGTGTACCCCCAACGTCGAGGCTGATGCACTGCAGCTCACGTCGAAGGAGACCCGTTCGAAAGCGCGGTACGCAAGCAATCCGGCGGGTGCTTTTGAGGACCCGAAACCCCACACGCCCGGGAGGGACCCCGTCAGGGCGCCGCGGCGGCTATGGGCTGCCCTAGGTCGGCCTAACCACCCCTAAGACCTCGAGGTTCGTCGCCCTGCAACAAGAAGAACGAGGAGGAAGAAAGAACAAGGAAGAGACATAAAAGTAAAGATAAAAAGTGGTAGATGATTTGTTCGATTGTATGTTGTTCAATCGGCCGTCACCCCTTAGGTATATAAGAGGCGGCTGGACTTCCCATGCAAGGAAAAGGCTTGGATTTGCGTCCAAAAACCTAGTCAAATTCGGATTGGTTTTGTCCGAACTTTCCAAAACTGTTCGGTTTAAACTGACTACACATTGCGAGTCTTTTTTTGTGGCAGTAAACCACCTCGGATGAAAACGTGCCCAAAAGCATATTTACTCGTTTCGACGATACGAACAACTTTTATGTTGAACGTTTATCGATTTGAAGCCATCTTCTTGGTAAAAACGGTCACGCAAAACATCAGTTTGCTCGCGCTACCCATCAGACATAGCATCTGGTGGGGCGCGCCATATTGCGCCTCCTGACAGAGCTGCATTCCGATAACTCTAAATTTTTCATAAGAAATCGTATTAGGATGATTTTTATATCAAAATCGATCGTTTCGACGAGACGAAGACAATTCGTGTAGATCATTTTTCCATACAAGGCCTTCTTGAGGGTGTAATCAGCCGAATAGTAGTCTGAATACAAAATCTCAGTACTTCAAACACAATTTCGGTCTTAGAAATGAGATCGGATGGCTATGGCCCAAATATCAAAGTTTCTCCTTTTGACGATACGGAACTTTCTCGCTTTGAGCACTTCTTCATTTGATGCCATCTTAATTGTGTTTTTGACCATGCTAAAATTTGGTGTCAATACATGCCCCCCTATTCCTCGGCAAATATTGTGTGCCGAAAAATAACTTGCACATGGCTTGTTCTAAGGATGATGTCAACAGTTCATCGGCCATTTTTTACATGCTTAGGACGATACGTATATATCGGCCATTTAGATTAGCAACAAAAGTGAAGCAAATCAAACACATGATGATTTGGTAATACCCCTTTCATGATGTAAGAAATTATATTGCATCCATGGATTAAAATAAGCCCATTGAGGGTAACCAATCATACCTGGTGACAAATTCCAAGACATAGGCATCAACGACATTGTTGAACAAACTGGATAATGTGTGGACCGAAGATGTTGAAACCTTCGGCTTGGTCCTTCATAGTTTTCACTATTTTCCTTCTTCACCTTTGCCGCACTTCTTGTAAAGGAAGCTCAAACATAATTCTGATTTTGAATACTTCCTTTGGGAACCCATGCCATGATTCTCTTTTCAAGTTCTTGTGCACTAAGCTTTTGCAACTTCTTCTTTTGCCAATACGATAAGCCGAGTGGGCACCCCAGTTGCGATTTTCTTTGAAGTAATGGCAATTCTTATTTTACCTTGTGCACTCTCAACTTCTTCCCTTCAGATTTGGCACTTGATTGACTTGGCTCATTGCCTTTTGTAGCCAATGTCAACACTTTAATTGGCTCTTTTTCATGGGAGATCATATTTGAAGTGACACCCTTACGACCATCTCTTTTGACGTGGTAGACTTGCCCAACCGCCTCCTTATTCTTCCTTGTGCTCCGGACTGATTCTTTTTTATTGAAACGGTCTTGAACATATGACTGTTCATTGAACGTTGGTCTCTTTGGACCTGCATAATATTGGCGAGATGGTTTATAATAATATGGAGACTGTGTCCTTGTATCATACTTGTCCCATGAGGGATATGGATTTACGTGAGCATAGGGAGGCATCCACGACATTGGCATTGGCGGCCCAAAATAAGGATATGAAAAGTTGCATTCAAATTCTGTTCTTGCCAATATCAAACCTTGGATTTGCGCCTAGGGGGTGATCTTGATGCTTTTGCATTAGTTGGTCGATAAGCACTGTTCTCCTCACTTATCTTTTGATATTTTTCCAATAGTTGCGCGAAAGTGACTTTCGGCTTTTTACCTTTGTTCTTACATCGGCCTTTGTTTTCTTTGGTTGTGCTTGCACCGATCTTTGAATTTTCTTGTTGCCCCCCAGTCTTTGACATCTCCATTGTAGCTTCAATGGAATTCTCGTTCTCAAGATTATGTTCATTATGCTCTTCAATAACTTCTTTACTTGAGAACTTGATCCCATCACCTGCAGTTTTTGATGACTCCCTCCTCCCGCGAAGGTCCCGCGAGCGCCGGGAGAGGAAACCCTAGCCGTCGGCCCATGGCCTCTCCTTCCCCACCTCCTCTCCTTGCCTCTCCTTGCCGCCTCCATGTCAAGCTGACAGGCAAAGCCCGACCAACACGACCAACACGACCAACATTGGCGCGCGAGGGGGGAGGGTTCTTTTCCCGCTCAGCGCCTGGTGGCGTGGGCCGACGGAGTCGGGTGGCGGCGCGGTGGCATCAGCTGGCGGCGGAGGCGCGGGTAGCCGGCGGTGATGGGAAGGGGTTGTGGGCGTCGGGGGCGGCACATGGTCCTCGTCAAGGTCGAGGCAGATCGGATCTGGTTCGAGGACTCGTGGCTCTGCTTCCGGCGGCGTTTCTGCTTTGGCCTGGCGCATGTGGAGGCGGGGTCTAGACCTTCTTTGGTTGACTCCCCTGGTGGTGGCACCCTTGTTGTCCTCCGGTCAGGTCCGACCAGTCCTGGTCTGGACTTGACCCCGGCAGGGGGCGCGGGTTGTGTTCGGCAGAGGCTGGTGACTGCTACTGCGTGCCTGCGGTGGTGGTCCTCAGCAATGCTGGTTGCTCGGCCTTCGATCCCACTTCTCACCGTCTGATGCTACTTTCTCCGAAGGGTTGGTCCTCTCCCAGCGGTGGTCCATCGCTCGTCGAAGCTCGTCTCGTGCCCGGCGGCAGGAACGTGCTCATCTTGCGCTAGATGGCAGGACCGAACTCGTCTCGCGCTCGATGCTGCAGGATGGATCGATGGAGGCTAGTTTTTGGCCGGCCATTGGGTCTCGGTGCTGGGGCGCGCCCAAGGGTGCGAAAGATTGGGCATTTCCACTCGTATCTTTGGTTGGGGTAGCGGCGGGTCTTGGGGTGAGTTAGTGCTAAGGACTTGGATGCCGGGCGGTGGACCTGCTGGTGGTAATGCGGTGCTCATGGGCAGAGCCTGTGCCTCAGTGTTGCCCGGTTGCCATGGCCGTGTGGGCAGCGTGGTAGCCGGGGCGTGGCGTTCGGTGGTGGTCAGCGTTGGCCGCGGTGAAAACATGTTCTATCTTCGGATGGACCGGCAAGAGCGAAGCTCGTTCCCTTCTTAGAGGCGTCATCGCGGCTCTCATTGCCTGTTGTGTTGCTTCAGGGGAAACTCTGATCCTCGGATCAGGCGGTGGCAGTGCTCCGGTGTCGTAACCTTCATGAAGGCGCTGCCTTGTGTTGGAAATATGCCCTAGAGGCAATAACATTGTATTATTATGTTTCTGTTATTCATAATTAAGATTTTATTTTGATGCTATAACTTCTATGATCCTGAAATATACGATTTAGTGGAAAACTCATTTGCACGATAAACGGTAAATAATAGGTTCCCGATCCCGCCTCTAAGACCGGCTCAAGTGTTGTTGGTGATCATGTTTTTCGGATTTTAGGATAAAGTTAAGTGTAACGATAGTCCTAAAACAACATTGATGGTATGACATTAGAAGAACGATCATATTGAATCGACCAAATACTTGTCTGTTATACTTTGTGATTATATCGTGTAAAATCATTTGTTATAACATGGAGTGTTAGCATGTGTTTTAGTCCTCTGACCATGAGAGTGTCTCGGTCACTTCCAACCGGACGGTGGGCTTTGGGCTTGCTCAAACATCATTTGTAACAAGGTGATCATAACAACAACTTTCAGGCGCACCAGAAAGTTTGACAAGTTATCTTCGGTCTAAAATGTTGCGAAGGTGAAAATATTACAATAGTATTTTAGCAAAAGTCAAAGTGCGATGGCGGCGCACGCCTTCAACTCGCCCCGTTGTTTATAGTCGTTGGTAAGTGGTCCATGCACGTGTTGTAATTTTTATTACCTCTAGTCGTCTTTGCACTGTCATAATTTATTATGAATAGATTGGAAAGTTCTCTCGCCAAAAAGAAATGCTAGTACGACCAAGACTTTGAAAATCTCAACTCTGAAAACGCCCATGGCCACAATTTTTGTCTGAAGTACTCCCTCTGTTTCGATTTACTCGTCGTGGTTTTAGTTCAAATTTAAACGAAAACCACCACGAGTAAATCGGAACGGAGGGAGTACATACGATCGTCTTTTTTATTCTTAGATGGGTGTGGTCTGAAGCAGAGTCTTCGTTTTCTCACACAGTGGTTTGAACGGCCGCGTATTCCTCTCCTTCAATTCTCTGTCTTAAATTATTTATTTATTTATTCATCCTTTTCACTCGACAATTAAACGCACGCAGTAATCGGTGAGATTTGGAGATTCTAAGTATCGACACAAGAACCTGCAGTTTGGACGCATTCATCACGCATCAATCTCCTATGGACAGAACGAGGTACACTAGTGATCAACTAATTAAGCTGTCCTTTGCCTAGCTGGCTAGTGACTTAATGAGGATCAATGCCATCCCAGCTGGAGTCACTCATGAAGAGACTGTGCAGCTATCTTCCCTCTTCTCTTAGCAGTTCCAGGAGCGACCCTCAGCACCAGATTCCTGATCCCACCGGTGATCCTCCAGCCGCTCAAGCCGGGGACACCCCCGCGGGTCAGGAGCTTCCACCCGCTCTTCAAGGTGTCCACTCAGGACTCAGCTACTTATCTACTCTCAGCATACACACATACGTTACACACCTCTTTTTGCTAATGATATCCCCCGAACGCTGTGATAATAATCTGTGGCTTCGCAGGTTCAGATCTTGAGCAACTCCAAAGTCTTAACCACATAGGACGCCTTGATGGTGCACTTGAGCCCGATATGGCCGGCAAGCCAAAGCTTGGCAGTTCCACCAGTTTCCCTCGACACAAAATTCATGATCCTATCGGCGATTGCTCCTCTTAGGAAGGATCACGAAGGCTCGCGATAGGGCAACCCGATGGGACCCACCAAGGGCCCGTGCACCGCCGTGGTGTGAGCCTCCCCTAGGGTTTGTTCGGATGCTTCTCGGCCGAGGCCTTCATCTATAGAGAAGACCTTTAGATATATTTTAAGGAAGACATATTGTTTCTCCGGCATCCTGCCGAAGGAGGAATTCATTGCCGAACTTTAGCAATATCATCATCACTAGATATGTAGAAATCTCACTTTGTATGTTTTATATGTATACATTATGTGAGCTGCAACATATGATTATGATCATCTATATGTGGTTTTGTGGTGGATATTTTGTCATGAGTTGAATAATTTCAAATATTGCTTCTAGGCAAATTTCATATATTGTTGTTCATTTCGATTGTAAGATTGGTTTGTCAATGTAAATTGGATCTCCCTCTACTGGTCTATTATGGACAAGTTACAGTGAGGGGTTAATAATAAGAACAATGTTTTCGCAAAAAGAAAGAACAATGTGTATTAGATGAAGTAGACAGAGGGGCGTATGATTAGCCTAGTGACAAAGAAGATTAAAGAACTTGTTCCCGTTGGTATACTTTCTTGGCTCGTCTCACTGAGGATAAAAAGTGAGTTTTCTAGCTATCTCGGTACTATTTTGTGTAACAGATTTACTACTCAACAATGTGTCCAAGCTCTTATTGCAGTTCTCGGTAGCTAGGTATTTATTACTTGGGTGTTCATGGGTATTCTGCATCACAGGTGGAGTATTACCCAAGTGATTTACAATGTGCAGGGATCTTAGATGTATGGACACTATGAATTGACGTACAATCATTGGTAGGATTGATCAAATATCATGTTTATGCTTATTATTTCGTGCCAACATGAGAGCGATGAATATATGGACTAGCAAGATCTGGTTCTTGAATTCGTGATGGTTCCGCTCGAAAATGATCTCCCATAAGACAGGAAGTAGTAGGTAACCCTCCTTCGACGCCATGAGTGTCGGTGATATATAAGTCAAATTACCTATCGGCCTGCCTCCCATCGCCGATCAAGTGGAACCCCAAAGACACAAAGATACTGCACCAACATTAGGAGAAGCGCCACTACCACAGGAGGAGTCTTGAGATCGTGCGTAAACGGAACTAGAAAACACTCTAGATGACGTAAGAAAAGGGTGAATGTGGCGTATACTGACACCGTGTCTGACTCCTACCCCTGCATGCCCAATCGCACCAACATGGAGCCTTCCATAACTTGTGATGTATAGGGGATACCGGGGGGCATCCCAAAAGGGGAGCTCTCCCTCTCCATAGATTTGGCCTACAACATGTAGCAGGATTCTGGCGCTTCACACTCGAATCTCCACCATCATCAAAACTCGTTGAGTCCCTCGCCATGCATTGTACTTGATATTCTCCACATGTATAAGGAAGGAGAAAGGCGGGAAGTAGGTCTTTTACCCGCATTGGGGGTTGAAACTAGGTATATCCATTGTTCAAGAAATCGGTACCTGGTAGCCGCTCGGTCGGCTTGGGAGTAGTGATTAATCGGTGAATCGGCCTATTAACTGGATTAATTGGTCGACCGTTAATTGGTAGATTAAATAGGAATTGCCAACATATATCTAGTTTTTTTATGTATTATACCATACTCTCATGCTCTTTGCTATGTAATATACCAAAATATGCTACTATTTGGTCGAACCCTAGCTATTGAGGAGCGGGAGAGAGATGGGAGGGGTTACAGTGAAAAAAATTGGGCTTTGTTTGCCCACAAGTTAATGGGTCAACAACGATTAATCGGCCTAACAATCGATTAATCGGTCTAACGGGCCAATTAATCGTCTTGACAAGTTAACACGATGAATAGGTGCTATTCGATTTGATCACCCTACCATTAGCGATTAACTGACGCGTTAACTACTTAATCGGACGTATTCTTGTACAGTGGTATATCACTCTCACCTCACCAGCGACCCTCGGTCTTGTGAACTTAACCATGAGGTCATTGGTCACCTCTTCCTGCTCCCCCTCCGTCGTTGATAGGGGCGGGTCCAGCCCAGCAAGCAGCCCCGGGCCGCCGTCGTATACTGTAGCAATTGCTACACTATTTTGCTACAGTATACTAGCTAGGAATTTGGGCCCCATACCCCGGGCCTGGGTCCGGGGGGCTGGGACCTATCATCGCAGTTTTGTTTTTGCCAGAAACGCGAAGCTGAAATATGAATTCAGTAGGTTAAGCTCGTATGTGCGGCAGAGATTTTTATAAAAATCCTATGGACTGTGCAATATAGCTAGCAACTCTGGAAACGTCTGATATCCGTCCCAATCTGCATGGTCACCACCCCAACTGCGCCCACTAATAAACAAAACTCTTGCCACATGCATGCTACTTCTCCGACCAGCGCCACATTCTTTGTCTGAAGTGCAGTATTCATGCTATTCTTTGACTGGTGTGGTCTGAACACGAACTACTACAGTCGTCGTCATCGCGTGGTGGTTTGAACGGCCGCGTTCCTCAGTTATCCTGTCCTTGTTGATTTCTTCTTCACTCGTCGTTTTGACTCGATGAGCGCACGTGTTGCAAGTTTACTTCACTGGGAGTGCGAGGATATATAAGCGGCTTGTTTGGAGACAGTGATCACACACACATCAACCTCCTCTTGGCACACCGCTGAGCAACCATCAAGCTGCCCTTTGCCTAGCTAGCTACCGAGAGTGAGAATCAATGGCATCCCGGCTGGAGCTGCTCATGTCGCAGGGGATGCGACTGTGGAGCTATCTCACCTCCTCATCCGCCGCTGCAGCAGGAACCGGAGTTGCTCTTGCATCCTCCGTTACTCTTGCCAGTTCCAGAAGCCAACCTAAGCACCGGAACCGTGAGCCCCCTAGACACAGGCCAAACGCGGGGCAGGCTCAAGAGGCATAGAAACGGTGAGCCTTACAGTTTGCATGCAGAGGATTCTCTGACGCCGCGCAGCCGCGCAGCCGCTTGTGGGATCCAGACAAGCTGATCAGCTTAAGATCTCGGCTGCCATGTCGATGTTGGTTTTCCCTTCGATGCAGGAAACATGTCATAGTAATGATTGTGTGTGCTGCTCCAGTCGAATTAATCAAGAAATGTGCAGTTCAGACTTTTATTTTGAAAAGGATGTGTAAGCTAGTGAACTTTGCCGCTGTGCGTCGCGTGTTGGTTCTCTGTTACAGATCGTATCAAACCTGTATGTAACTCATATATGTTCTTCTTTATCAGAAAGAAAAATACTCGTATATGTTCTCTGTAAATCAGCCTCTCGGTTGGAGGAACCACCATGTGTGCCGTGGATGAATGTGAGGTTGTTCATTTTCACCCACCTGAGCTCGATTCTATTGCAAGCGAACGTACGGCTTGCCACGCTGTTTTTATTCCATGAAAGGCAAAAATGGAGATTATATATATATCTCAAAACAACCATGCATTATATATAAAGCAACCATCATGTCCAAACATGAAGTTCAACTGACGAAAAGAAAAAACAAATTTGCCAAGCAACATCACAAATATGCTCAAAGATGCGTCCTACCACACACAAAGAATCGATCATGCCGCCTAGCCGATCCCTATTTCGCTGCCTAAAAAGCAAGTGTCAGTGATGCAAGAAGGACAGAAATTTAAACAAGGAGTCTGTGGCACGCTACAAAAAGACTCGTTTAATCATCAAGTTCAAGCTCGCCGCATACACTAACCAGAAGAGACGGCCCCTCCTACCGGTATGTGTGGCTTAGACTTCCAAGAATTATCCAAGGTTTGGAGCCTGCCACTCGGACCCGAGAGCCTCATGGACAAGGTCTCATATGAGGAGCGCAACATGACATGAGAAGAAAATATGGGTCCCGGAGTCTGGGACACCACACTGAGGGCATAGCCCATCGTCGGGCCGTGTCGCTTCGTCACCTGCGTCCACATGGGGGAGGTGATCGCACATAAGCTACCCAAACGAAGATCTTGGCCTTCGAGGGAGCGACGTCTTCCACAAAGGAGTGATTCGCACCAGATTCAGAGCGTGGCCTAGTGCTACAATATGATGAGCAAACATAGAAGAGTCATGATGGGGCATGGGGCCAAGAAGCCATGCCAGGTGAGTGATGATGCCCTGCAAGTGAACATGGTACAGTCATAGCCTTGTCAAACTAGGAGTATTAATCCCATGAGAGACTACGAGTCTAGGGTTTCCCCACCTCCCATGTCGTCGTCGATCTGCCTTGTCTTCTGTTGCCTTAGGGCCATAGAGGCGTGGTGGATCTCAATTGCCCGTGGGTGGGCTCCTGCTTTGTTTTAGGGTGTTTTTAGTCTGTTTAGTGTTTGTATCATGCTCAGAAAGGCGAGACGGCGGCGACTCCCTGAAGATGGAATAAGGTGCTCCCCACTTAGCCCCCATTTCGGCGACGAGTCTTGCGTCATCGGTGAGCGTGTGGAGGTGGTCTCCGACGGATCACACGGGATTCGGCCGGTGTTTGTCTTCATTGGATCCATGTGGATCGGGTCTTCATTGGGGCCTTAGCACGGCAACTTCTCGGTTGTCTACTATGACAAGGTTCGCTCAACTTCTTTAAATAAGGAGGGGCGATGACGACGACAAGCCTTCGGCTCATTCCAGTGCTTATAGTCATTGCTAGGTGGTCGACAAACATGAATAGATTGAAGTTTTGTTTAAAAAGAATACTTATATATTGCTAGGTGGTCGACAAACATGAATAGATTGAAGTTTTGTTTAAAAAGAATACTTATATATTGCTAGGTGGTCGACAAACTTGAATAGATTGCTAGGTTGTTACTTACGGAGTTCTTTGTATTGACATAATATTTGATGAATAGATTCAAGTTTTATTTAAAAAGAATACTTGTATATGTTTCTATTAACGAGGCACCGAGTTCCAGGCGCTGCTTCAGAGTTCGTATTAGCAGACTGTAACACTATTTGTAAGGAATAAAACTCATGCTCAAACTCGTATATCCGCCTGCCGCTCCTTCACCCAGCTCTCCCAACACAAGGGAAGGGCATCTCCACGAGCGCCCGCGCCCACAACCTGCTCGTCCAGAAGAGAACTCCGGCAGGCTGGCCGGCCACCCCGCTATCGCCCACGCGCTCGAGCAGCGTCAGCGCGGCGACCCTCCCTTACCGAGCAAGCGTTGGCATTCCTTTTGGCCGCAGCGAGGTCGAGCGTGGATGGCACGGTGAGGGCGCCTCTAAGGACTTTGGATGGTGCCGGTGCCCCGTGCCTATCGCTGGTGAAGGCGTTGGCCTCCATCAGCGAGTGCGAGTCCGACGCGGCCGTGTGGGTGATCGAGGAGGGCCAGCTACTAAAACGTCATGTTGGCGGCAAGGTGACAGGCCAGCGACTTCCAGGGCGCCCGCTAGGTGTTCGATGAAATGAGTAAGGGGAGCTACTACGCAATGCCAACTCCTGGAACTACCTCCTCGGTGGGCTGCTCAAGAATGGCAGAGCCACCGAAGCGTGCGACCTCCTTGAGGCCATGGAGAGGTCTGAAGTAAGAACTAAGAACCTGATGAAGTCCAGAAATAATTGACGTACGATGTCCTCACACACCACGCCTGAAAAGTAGTGAAGATGGATTCGGCAAGACGGCAGATGTTCATGGAATGCTGACGCCGAGGATCACAATCCACACATCAAGGGGTATGTTTATACCAGGAGAATCGAAGATGCTTACGAGTATGTCAAGGCTATGAGAACCAGCGATAAGCACTCCACAAACAGGAAGTGCAGCCTGCTCACATGCTGTTTCGCAAATCTGAGACGATCATTGAGGCGGGAAGTCTCCTGCATGAGTTGATGGGAAGGACCTCACACGCCTGACTATTCTGCTTATGTTAGAGTTTCCAAAGATTTGCACAATATGGGAAGGGGAGATCCGTCTGATGAATAGGAGTCCTTGTTTCAGAAATCCATTGGGAAATCAGGTTTGGAACACTGATTTATTCTGAGCTCTTATTCAGTCATCTAAGTGAAACTTGCTTGTCCATATAAGATATTTATGTCCCAGTTTTGCCCTTCACTCACTCCTCTCAACCCCATGTATGAGTAAATGACTTGCTGTTAATCAGAAGGACATGTTTCCTACTTCGTATAGATGAGTAAAACATACACTAGCACTAGCACATACATATACACTATTGGAATTCTGTCCTACGCCGAGTGCCACAGACACTCGGCAAAGGGCTGAAAACTGCCGGCAAAGCCTTTGCCGAGTGTCACCCTCGGCAAAAGCCACCCGGTGTACACCTCTTCGGCAAACAGGAGTTTGCCGGGAGCCAGAACACGGACACTCGGCAAAGACTTTGCCGAGAGCCAAACAGTACCACTCGGCAAAATAAAGTAGCTAACGGATAGCAGACGGTGACGGCAGTTCCTGACACGTGGGACCAGGGGCCATCTTTGCCGAGTGCCCCTCTCGGCAAAGCCAGCCAGTAGGTGGCCGACACATGTCAGCTCCTGACAAGTGGGACCAGGTGAACAGGCCGAGGGCCATCTTTGCCGAGTGACCCTCTCGGCAAAGACAGCCAATAGGTGGCCGACACATGTCAGCTCCTGACACGTGGGACCAGGCGAACAGGCCGAGTGCCATCTTTGCCGAGTGCCCCGCTCGGCAAAGATAGCCAGTAGGTGGCCGGCACGTGTCAGCTCCTGACACGTGGGACCAGGCGAACAAGCCAAGGGCCATCTTTGCCGAGTTCCCCGCTCGGCAAAGACAGCCAATAGGTGGCCGACACTTGTCAGCTCCTGACACGTGGGACCAGGCGAACAGGCCGAGGGCCATCTTTGCCGAGTGCCCCTCTCGGCACAGCCAGCCAGTAGGTGTCCGACACGTGTCAGCTCCTGACACGTGGGACCAGGCGAACAGGCCGAGGGCCATCTTTGCCGAGTGCCACTTTCGGCAAAGAGTGCCACCTTTGCTGAGGGTGGCTCTCGGCAAACGCTATGTTTGCCGAGTGTGACTCCCGGCAAACTCAGCCAATATGAGAGGGCCACGTCACTTCTCCAAGCCGTGATTTTTTTGCCGGGAGCCACCGTCGGCAATTCTTTTTCCTTTACCGAGAGCCCTCTCGGTAAAGTTGCCAGGAGGGCTACAGGTTATTATCCTTTACCGAGAGGCCTCTCGGTAAAGGTGTCAGGAGGACTACAGGTTGTTATCCTTTACCGAGGGCCCTCTCGGTAAAGGGTGCGTTCTGGTCTAGTTTCACAGTCATTGCCGAGGGCCGCCCTCGGCAATGGTGTGCTCAGGAGCCTTTTTTTTCCTGTTTCTGTTTTTTTCCTGCAGCGAAACATATACAGCAGCAGCATATAGTTCTATCACACATAGAACATGTCACATATAGGCATCATTGAACAAAAGAAGCAATGATTGATTCTGAAAAACATTCCACATAAAAGCAATAGTGCATCAAAGCAATAGACCACAAGTTTACAAGTCTCAAGATGCAAGAGTTCTCAACATACAAGGAACAGTTTCAAACATAACATGAAGTTCACGCGATTTTGGAGATCGGAGTGATAACATCGACATTAGAAGGCATCATTCCGTTTGCTGCCCCAACTCCATCAACCAGAGTGATAACATCAACATTAGAAGGCATCATTCCCTTTGTTGCCCCAACTCCACCAACTTGAGGTGGAACTACCAGAACATTGTTCGACCCTTGTGATGGGTTGAGCTGTGATGGATTGACCCAATAGTGAGATGAATGCATATGGTAATGCCGAAAATGGTGACAGAAATAGTTTGAACAAAACTCACAATGTTCCACTCTGGCGTCGGTGGCATCTCTGGCACTGGTTGGCCTTGTATGGAATAAAGATTGGCCACCATATGTTGTAAATACTTCACTAGATCATCTTGTGCCTTCAGCTTGGCCCGGTTTTCATCTCGTTCTTTCTCGGTGTCAATCAGTCGAGTCTACAGTATGGCAATGCAAATGTCATTCATGTTGGAATGCAAATATCCTCAATAATGAAGAAGGATCAATGAAGAAAGACCATGAAGGATCAATGAAGAAGCACTGACCTGAATATCCTCAATAATGCTCACGGAATGTGGTACGTGACGCTCTACAGTAGGAGTAGAGCCAGTACTCATAGCACGGAGCGTGTTGACTCTCGGAAGGGAGGAGGTTATGACAGAATCAAGGTGAACCGCCATCCGGCCATTCGGTCTACCGCCTGCCGCTGCAATGGCCACAAGAGGGTCAAACGGTAGCACGTGAGGATCAGCGTCAGGCCCGTACGTCTCCTTCAATTTTTTGGTGTAGTTCTCTCCATCTGACCGGGCTTTAGAGCTGATCCAGTCCCTCTCCGGGTGGAGAGGGTCCTTGTCCTTGTCGTCTACGTTTGATGGTCCATGCCTCGAAGTAAGTGATATCCTTGCCAGTGTCTTCTTTCTGCAAAAGAAAGTGATCCAAACAATCAAGGGAATGCTCAGAAATGAAAGAGAACATGATGAAAAGAAAAGGATGTGGTTGCCTACATGTTTTGAGACAACACCTGGGATGGTGAGGTTGCCTTGACGGTGTCCTCGACCCCCCCATCAACTTACGCTGTTCAGATATTACTTTGTGTTCATCCTGCCACCCTGGATCTGTCCACCGTTCGACGATCTTCTCCCAGCACGAACGTTTGTCAGCGCACCACCGAGGAATCACCTTTAAATTAAACAAATACATCTTAGTAAGGATTCTAATTTTGCCGTAGTGTAGGAAATAGCAAGCATCCATCGTCACTTGCCTTGAAGTAATTGTCCTGTGAAAGATGCGTCCCTCGAGCCTCCTGTTTGGAAATCCTATGGTTGAGATAGTCCGCGTGATACTTGACCACTAACCGGACGCGCTCCTCATAGTGCATGTCGTGGACTAGTTTCTTGGCAATATTCTCAACCACCACATTTGCACGATCCTTCTGACCCTCAACGCATGTATAGAAATCCTACAAACATGCATACATGTGAGAAGGGTTAAATCATGACTATGGCAAATTTAAACCTTTTGGTATTGACATTTAGGTGTTTGAAAGGACTTACCCAGAAATCGTTGACCACTCGCATGGCTTTGTTATCAAAAACCCTCTGACGCATATCCAGGAAATCCGGTGCAAGTTTGTAGTGATCCCATGACCTAGCTGGCGCTCAATGATACCGTTCGGCAAAGTGACCAGTCCAGGATAATTTAACCTACAAAGACCCCCAATGATGCCACTCGGCGACCGTGGCAGACACCTCTCACCACCTTTTACTAAGCTTCTGCATTTCGAAGAGTGAAGTCATATTATATGTGAGGAAATGACAAAAGGTACAATTTATATGGGATGAGTCGAGATAACCACTTACTTCTCTCCCATTGGTTTAATCAACACGTCTCTATGCACATATGGACGTCTTGGAAGCTTTAAAGGACCATGCAGCCACACTTTCCCTCTAGAAGTAGTGCTGATAGTCGAACCGCTCGACAGCAAACCGCTCACCTTGTGGTGCTCTGTCACCCGTGAGGGTCCATCCCCACCCTCAGAAACCTGACGAACAACCAGCCTCCTCTCGGCGGCGGCGTCCTCCACCACCTCCTCCTCCTCATCCTCCACCATCTCTTCGCAAAATCCTCCTCGTCCTCTTCCTCACATGCCTCATCCCCATCCTCTGTTTCCTCCTCCTGAGCACGGTGAAGCACTGCATCAGAGGGTCGAGGAGAAGAAAGAGGTGCTCTACTCCGGGCTGCTTTACGTACTCCTCATCCGCCTCCTCCTCCTGCCTCAACTACTCCCCCTCCTCGCCCTCCTCCTCGTCCGCCTCCTCCTCCTGCCTCACCTACTCCCCCTCCTCGTCCGCCTCCTCGTCTGCCTCCTCCTCCTGCCTCACCTACTCCCCCTCCTCGTCCACCTCCTACTCCTCCCCCGCGTGGTACTCGACCTTGTTTCGCACGTTTTGCCGAACGGGTGCCTAGACCCGCCAATCGTTTGGCCTTCTTGGCGGTTGTGGCAACCGATGAAGGAGCAGCCACCGCTTTCACCGGACGAGCAGGTTGATCATTGTACAGATCATTCACTTTTATCAAACTTTCCTTTGGAATCTTCTTGCTACCTGTCATGTTCAATCACCTGATACGAAGAACAAACCAGTTAGTACAGATGATACAACTTGATGTAAATACAATAAATATATCACATATGAAGAATAAATGGAATTGTCACAATAATACATATAGTTGTTACACACACAAATACATAGAGTTGTTGCACACACGAATACATAGAGTTGTTACACACAAAAATACATAGAGTTGTTACACAGACGAATACATAGACTTGTGACACACATACATAGAGTTCTCACACGATTACATGGAGTTGTTAGAAATAAGGGTCAATATTAGGTGCATCATTTGGACCAGGGCTTTCATCATCGCTATCACGCCCGTTCATACATTCATCCTCGAAGTCTTCAGGGGGGCCCTCATCCTCATCTAGCCCCATGTGCCATCGCATAAGTAATGCCAAATCTCGAGGGTCAGAAACATCCTCGTATTCGTCCTCTTCATTATCTACTTCCATGGCCTCATGTTCCATAGCATCATGTTTGTGATGCACGCCATCATCTTCCTTTGCATCATCTTCATCTCCGTCAGTGTCTGCTTCTTGAAAGAACTCTCCCTCTTATGTGTTAGGGTTTATATGGTAATCGTCCTTGTTTGGGGTAGGTACCTTGATATGCGGGGGTACCTTGTACACGACATCCCACTTCAAGAGATCGATATATTCCGTAGATGTGCACGCGTATGGGAGAAAAAACACTTGTGTAGCTTGTTGAGCCATAATATAGATATCATTTCTTGCATATTTCGAAGCTCGTTCAACTTCGACAAAGCCAATACTAGGGGTTCGTCTCACTTTCTCAGGATTGAGCCAGCTGCATCTGAATACGATGGGCTTCACTCCTTGTAAACCACAATACTTCAACTCATAAATTTCTTCGATGGTTCCATAGTAGTGACATCCATCGGTCCCTAGACAATAGACCGCACTATTTATTGACCTTCGGTTGGGCCTCTCACGTGTGTGTTTATCAGTGCGGAAGCGATACCCATTCATGTCATAATCCTTAAATGACTTGGCCTCGTATTCAAAACCTTTGGCTACTTCTCTCACTTTGGTGTCCATATCAACCTCCTGATATGCCTACAAGATTAATAGGAAATTGTCTAGTTCATTAGTGGAAGCATTACAGGCAAGTAAGATCAACTTGAAGTAACATAAACTTAGAAAAGTTACTTTTCTTGAGAACCAAGAAATGAAACCGCCATCAGCATTGGTATCTTCAAGAAGGTTTGCTGATTCTTCATCGCTAGGAGGCCATGGTAGCTTCCAGAATTCGTTATGGAATTCCCTAGCAATATGAAGAATTCGAGTTAGAACTCAAGACTAGTGAGTAGTTGTCAATAAAGGTGTTCTACACTTACTTTATGTACGGTTGCACTTCTTCCATGTTGGTCAAGACATAGATCATAATAGTCGACCACTCTGTAGGTGAAAAGTTCTTGGGCATCGGTCCACTTGCTTTGCCACCTTGGCCTTCGAAGAGGCTAAGGTCGGAAACATTACTGGTGGGTTCTTCATTGTAACGAGGAGCTGGATTTAACCTAGTCTGAATACTGTCATGATAGTACTTTGTCGTGGTCGTGGCCACCTCCTCGTTCAGGTATGCCTCGGCTATGGAGGCTTCAATGCGGGATTTATTCTTACATTTCCCACGAAGATGCTTGAACTCTCGTTCAGGTGCATACTGCCATCGGAACTGCACAGGTCCTCCCATTCCAGCCTCATACGCGAGATGTAAGATCATATGTTGCATCAGATTAAAGAAACCTGGCGGAAATATCATCTCTAACTTGCATAGCAACTCAGGTGCTTGTTCCTCCAACTTTGCAACCACTTCATAATCTAGTTCTTTGGCACAAAGCTGACGGAAGAAGTAGCTCAACTCCGCCAGCACTCGCCAAATATCCTCTCTGACATACCCTCGAATCATCACAGGCATTATCCGCTCAAGCCATAGATGGTAGTTGAGGGAGTCCCGGACTAGGGGGTGTCCGGATAGCCGAACTATCATCATCGGCCGGACTCCAAGACTATGAAGATACAAGATTGAAGACTTCGTCCCGTGTCCGGATGGGACTTTCCTTGGCGTGGAAGGCAAGCTTGACGATACGGATATGTAGATCTCCTACCTTTGTAACCGACTCTGTGTAACCCTAGCCCTCTCCGGTGTCTATATAAACCGGATGGCCTTAGTCCATAGGACGAACAACAATCATACCATAGGCTAGCTTCTAGGGTTTAGCCTCCTTGATCTCGTGGTAGATCTACTCTTGTAACCCACATCATCAATATTAATCAAACAGGATGTAGGGTTTTACCTCCATCAAGAGGGCCCGAACCTGGGTAAAAACATCATGTCCCTCGTCTCCTGTTACCATCCGCCTAGACGCACAGTTCGGGACCCCCTACCCGAGATCCGCCGGTTCTGACACCGACATTGGTGCTTTCATTGAGAGTTCCTCTGTGCGTCGCGATCAGGAAGGATGCCTTCTCCCGTCTTTAAAGACGCACCGTCATCAAGAGAGCTTTGGCCGCCGGCCAAACTGTCCGGCTAGGTGGTTTTCTTATGACCGCCTGTTCGGCCGCTGCTCCGACGATGACCTCTCAGGTCATCAAAAGCGATCTTCACGTCAGCCCGGAATTCACCAAGCAGTTAGATCCGATTGAGCTCTCCTCTGTAAACGAGCTCTTGGATCGCATCGCCGCCCTGGGAGTCGCTACAGACTACGATCAGATTGGGCTTAAACCCGATCTAAGAGAGATTAACTCTCCTCAGGCCACCCACCATGTTGTCGTGGTAGAGGAACAATGCGGCAACCCTTCTTCTACGTTGAAAACCAACTATGTTCGGATTCCCGATCCCTCCAAGACGGATTCCCGCGAAGGGACGGACGCTAATCAAATACTGAACTTAGAGTCAGGCATCGGACTAGATTCGTTGGAAAGCATCCAGCAAGTCAAGCTTCCAAATCCGGAAACTTCTTGGCCTTTGAGCCTCAGATCGGGCGGGGCTCCGAACTTGATTCCACCCGCCCACCCAAACATAAGCGATCTATCTCGAATACGGCAAGAGCCCGATGAAACAGTACATCATTACTGGGCCAGATTCCTCCTGGTTATGAACAGGATAAAGGACTGCTGCAAAGAAAGCGCGATTTCAATTTTCTGCAACAATTGCACGGACAAGGGAATCATGAACGCCATAAGTCGTCGCGAAGTCACATGCTTCATCGACCTAGCGACTATTGTACAAAAATATTGTGCGGTAGAGAGTGCCAGGAACACCGAAACTAGGTTTTGGGACAGTCCGACCTTGACCACAACCCTAGTCCGAAGTACAGGGGTGCGCCATACTCAAGCACCTGGGTTAAAAACCAAAAAGCAAAGACCCCCTAAAGGGCATGGAACCGTACTGGAGGGCTGGCTCAACGGACCCTGCAAAATCCACAGTACGGAGGGCGCCACTCCAACACACAGCCTTCGAGCATGTTGGATACTATGGCAGGTGGCCAAAAGTGGCGAAGGCTTTTTCGCCCCAGGCAGACAGCCCAGCAGTACCGATACGGTATTAATGGTCTTCGAGACTTTCACATCAAATAACATGCGAAAACAAACAATCCGCGGCCTTGTCGAAGTCTACCAAGTAGCAACAGCAAATCCATGGAGTGACACGGCTATCACCTTCAACGCCAGCGACGAACCTAAATTCCGAACAGCTAGAGCACCAGCCGCATTGGTCCTCAGTCCGATAGTGGACGGCTTTCGCCTTACCAAGGTACTCATGGATGGCGGTAGCGGATTAAACCTCATCTACGAGGAAACCCTTCCAAAAAATGGATATTGACTGGAGCCGCATCGAGCGAAGGAGCACAACCTTCAGAGGGATAATCCCTAGTCGAGAAGTACGCTGCACAGGAAAAATCACACTAGACGTAGTGTTCGGCTCACCGGATAATTACAGGTCCGAGGAGGTCACGTTCCAAGTGGCCCCATTCGGCAGCGGATATCACGCTTTGTTAGGGCGAGAGGCATTCACAATCTTCCAAGCTATACCCCACTACGGGTACATGAAGCTCAAAATGCCCGGACCCAATGGGATAATCACTCTTGCCAGTGATCCAGATACAACACTCCGCGCTGAAAATAAGACAGCCGCACTAGCCCTAGAGGCATTGTCCGAAGCCCTAGCGGCAGAGGAACTAACTACGCTGCGCTCCACGGTGGATAGGGACGATGTGATACTCGATAAGAGGTCCAAGTCCACCTCTTTTAAACCAGCAGACGAAATAGTCAAATTTCAGGTCCATCCAACGGACCCCACAAAGATGGCCTCCATTGGGGCACAATTAAGTCCTGATGTCGAAGCCGCACTACGAGAATTCCTTCGGGAAAATTAGGACATTTTTGCCTGGCACCCTTTAGACATGCCAGGAATCCCACGCAGGCTGGCACAACACAGCCTAAACATCCTAAAAGGATTCAAGCCGGTCAATCAAGCTCTTCGGCGATTTTCCGAACCCAAAAGACAGGCAATGGGAGAAGAGCTAGCCAAACTCTTAGAAGCCGGATTCATCAGAGATATAAAACATCCGGACTGGCTAGCCAATCTAGTGATGGTACCAAAAAAGGACGAATCCTGGCGCCTCTGCGTCGATTTTAAAGACCTTAACAAGGCCTATCCAAAGGACCCTTTCCCCCTCCCTCGCATCGACCAAATCATCAATGCTAC
Organism: Triticum dicoccoides; assembly: GCF_002162155.2. Classification (NCBI taxonomy): domain Eukaryota; kingdom Viridiplantae; phylum Streptophyta; class Magnoliopsida; order Poales; family Poaceae; genus Triticum; species Triticum dicoccoides. The sequence continues at coordinate 653,930,288 of NC_041387.1, read as the reverse complement.
TACAGGGCACGATTCATTGTGCTTCCTCGACGCATACTCCGAATACCATCAAATCAAGATGGTGGAGAAAGACTAGGCTGCAACGGCATTCATTACTCCATATGGGCCATTCTGCTTCAACACAATACCCTTCGGACTCAAAAACGCCGGCGCAACATATCAGCGCATGATTCAAACATGTCTGGCTACCCAGATAGGCAAAACAGTAGAGGCATACGTAGACGATGTGGTCATCAAGACCAAACACGTCGAAACTCTAGTAGAAGACTTGAGGGTGACATTCGACAACCTCCGAGCATATGACATTAAGCTCAATCCGGAAAAATGCGTCTTTGGCGTACCAGCCGGAAAGCTCTTGGGCTTCATCATATCCGGTAGAGGAATTGAAGCAAACCCGGCCAAAATCCGAGCTCTGTCACAATTGGATATTCCAAAAGACCTCAAGCAAATACAAAAACTAACCGGATGTGTAGCGGCCTTAAGTCGCTTCATCTCCCGTTTGGGAGAAAAGGCTCTGCCCCTCTACCGCCTCCTCCGGCGCATCGAACATTTCGAATGGACGGATGCTGCCACAGCCGGACTCGAAGAAATAAAGGCCATACTGGCAACAAATCCGGTCCTGGCCGCGCCCAACCTGGGCGAACCTATGTTATTATATATCGTAGCAACACATCAAGTTGTCAGCGCGGTACTCGTCGTCGAGCGAGAGACAGAAGGGCACAGATTCCCTCTTCAAAAACCAGTGTACTACGTATCCACCGTTCTAACTCCATGCAAGTCCCGGTACCCACATTATCAAAAGATAGCATATGCGGTGTTCATGGCATCCCGAAAGCTGCGACACTACTTTCAAGAGTGTTCCATAACGGTGGCCTCCGAAGTACCTCTCAACGATATTATAAACAACCGCGATGCAATGGGCAGGATTGCAAAATGGGCTATTGAGCTCTTACCATTTGACATAACCTATAAACCACGGCGAGCTATAAAGTCGCAGGTTTTGGCCGACTTCGTCGCCGAATGGACCGAAGCCGAACTCCCTAAAGAGTACGGCGCATACTCCAATTGGATCATGCATTTCGACGGATCCAAAATGTTGGCTGGCTTGGGGGCTGGCGTCGTCCTGACGTCCCCAACTGGAGACACAATCCAATACGTACTTCAAATAATGTACATGGACTCCAATAACGCAGCCGAATACGAGGCCCTTCTACACGGCCTCCGGATGGCAATCTCCATGGGCATTCAACGCCTAGAGGTGCGCGGGGATTCAAACCTCGCAATATCCCAAGTAAATGGAGACTTTGATGCCAAAGATCCAAAAATGGCAGCTTACCGCAACGCCGTCGTAAAAATATCAGCTCGGTTCGAAGGACTCGAATTCCACCATGTAGCCCGGGATAATAACCAGGCAGCAGACGTGTTAGCACGCATCGGCGCGAAACAAGACGCCGTCCCTCCAAACATCTTCCTGGAACGGCTCTTCAAGCCATCCGTGTTATGGGAAGAGGAGTCCGGAAATAACAATCCGGAGCCAGCCGCATCACCTAACTCAGACCATTCTGACACAATCGGCGGCTCAGCCAACGAAATAACACCTTCAGCTCGCGAAATAATGGCAGTAATTGCCCCTGTGGACAGAGCCATTCCTAGCCTACTTAATTCGGCAGGAACTTCCCGAAGACCAAAATGAGGCCCGCTGCATAGTTCGGTGATCTAAAGCCTACAAGGTCCATGAGGGAGAACTTTATAAGAAAAGCACAACCGGAGTCCTTCAAAGGTGTATCTCCGAAGAGGAGGGGCGGAATCTCCTGGCTGAAATTCACGCCGGACTCGGCGGGCAGCACGCTGCAGCCCGGGCACTCGTAGGCAAGGCCTTTCGTACAGGATTTTATTGGCCGACAGCCCAGGCAGATGCTCAGGACTTAGTCCAATGATGCGTCGGTTGCCAGCTCTTTGCTAATCAGAGCCACATGCCACCCACCGCCCTCAAAACTATACCCATTACCTGGCCGTTCACGGTCTGGGGGCTTGACATGGTTGGACCCCTTAAAGGGGGAACCCACAAGCACAAATACTTATTGGTCATGGTGGACAAATTCACCAAATGGATTAAGGCCAAGCCGGTTAAAACGGCAGAATCCGGACTGGTGATAGACTTCCTATCCGGGGTAGTACACCGTTTTGGCGTCCCCCACAGCATCATCACTTATAACGGCACGAACTTCACTGCCGACGAGGTTAAACTCTGCTGCAAAAACATGGGCATCAAGCTCGATTACGCTTTAGTCTATCACCCCCAAACTAACGGTCAAGTCGAGCGAGCAAATGGTCTAATCATGAGCGGCATCAAACCCAGACTAGTGCGGTCCCTTAAGGAACCTAACACGCACTGGGTAGAGGAGCTCGACTCCGTACTCTGGGGGCTGCGGACCACGCCAAACCGAACTACTGGATTCACACCATTTTTCATGGTGTATGGCGCAGAGGCAGTTCTGCCTTGCGATATAATTCACGACTCACCTCGTGTGCGCATGTACGAAGAAAGAGAAGCCGAGTTGGATCGGCAGGACAGTTTGGACGCCTTAGAGGAGGAGCGGGACGTGGCAAAGGCTCGTTCCGCATTCTATCAGCAGCAGGCTCAAAGATATCGAAGCAGAGAAGTACGGGCCAAAACTTACAATGTCGGCGAACTCCTTCTACGCCTCCCGGACAAGAAAAAGGACAAACTTAAGCCCAAGTGGGAAGGTCCCTTCATCATCGACCAAGTCCTGACCGGCGGAGCATACCATCTACGTAAAGCATCTGCCAACCGACTCGAGCCGAACCCATGGAACACAGCCCATCTCCAAAGATTCTACGCCTAAACACCGGACTCAGAGTTCGTCTCACTCCCCCGTCCACCTTTTTATATTTTTTACTGTCTCTTGTCCCCCTCCTTCCCACTTTTTTTCAATACCTTTTATAGGCTGATTTGCGCTTTGTTCGCACATACTTGATGTGCTCCTAGCACTCATTATACCTGGGGGCTTCTTTACCAGAAGCTTATTAATATGGGCTTCACGCCCAATACATGTGTCATACTTCCGCATGTACCTTTTATTCACCATTATATGCATCGATATGACTTAAGTTGTGGCCAAGCTGGGTTGCCTGGCTCCTGTGCTTACCCCTACGTTCCCGATTGTTCAGCTAGGAGGTAAAGGGAGCACCTCTGCGATTGTTACTGCCGGGTCAGCCGGATGTGTACCTCAGACTGGGTGAAGCCGAAAGCTAACGTTCTTAAGAGAATATTCGGTCGGTGACTTATTACTTACTTATTTATTACTTACTTATTTATAAGCCCCCAGATGCTTTTTCTGCTATTTTTGCAGTCCGGCATTGCACCTTAGGGCATGCCGCCCGGGGAAAGGAACCCTTAATGGAACTATTCTCCCTGGAAGATGTTTCTTACTAACCATGTAATATAACATAACTAGTTGGGCACTTGTCTGATAAAGCAATTATGACCCCGACGCCTTGTCTCCATGCATGCCCCGGTTCTTTTATAACCGTAGGGGTATTCGGACACACTCCAGACTATTGGGTCCCGAGGTTGAAGCGAAACGGTCTGCAAAGACAAACGATCTACAATCCGGCTAGAAGGCATCTTACATGTCATTTCAAATTACATCGTCTAACCGACTGATTGTACTCCTCCTCAATCCCATCTAATAGGCTGTCTAATTTACAGTCCTGTTGGGAATATTTCGCGGCCAGTTCTACTTGGTCATACATCAAGCTCACAGGGATCTCCTTCCCATCAGGCCCCGCAGGTCCGACCTCGGCCATGTGGTTTGGGTCAGCCTTCGGGTAGCGCGTCTTCACCATGGCCCAGGCCTCCCTGGCGCCCTGACGGCAGGCCGATATCTTCCACAAACGGAGGCGTCGCCGTGCTCCCTGGAGCTTCTCAGCAAGCTCACCAAGGCCCTCGGGTAGGGAGACGGATGGCCATAAAGCCTGAACGACGCCACTCATCGCATGCCGAACACGTTCGAACAATTGCACCAGCTCGGGAAGTTGGTCACTTGTTGACCCAGGCATTTCCTCCGCAGGGCGACCTGTGAGCACACCTAAAGACATATTTCTGTCAAACGACTTCCTCGCCGAATTCTTCTTTTCAAAGGAATTTTCTCAAGCACTTACTATAAATGCCACGACGAAGTCACTGATTCTCCTTCAAGGAGCCAGACAGCTGGGCCCGAACACCTTTCAGCTCTTCTCCTAGCTGGGTGTGGGCATCTTGGAGCTTGTTTCTCTCCTGCTGCACCTTCATAAGCACCCTCTCGCTAGCCTTTAGCTGACGCAGTAGCTGTTGCTTGTCCGGATCTAGTCCGGCGTCCTCTGCAATATTATTGTCAGATTCACGCCGCACTTTGTTAATTAATTATCTTTTCAAAGTACGTCTTACCAGCGGGGGTCTCTGTGGCTCCCCCTGTGGCGGCCAGTGCGGCCTCAAGTTGGGCCTTGCACTCTTGGAGCTCCTAGGACAGATGGGTATTCTTCTCCGTAAGATCCTGCGTAAAAATTGATCCTTAAATTAGTTATTTTAACCATTTTAAGTCTCGGGGGCTACTGGCATATATAACTATTAAAATTACTTACACGTATGTCTTTCACATACTGCTCCGTGGCTCTGGTTAACCCATCTTGAGCGGCACGGAGGTGCGCGCTTCCCGCATCAAAGGCATTTAACGCCTCCGGGGAGAAACACGCTGAACGAAGAACTGTACGGCGACGCCTGTGATTCATGGCGCTCTCCACCTCAGACCGGGTGGCGGACAGCCTGTCGGCATCCTCCGTCGGAGGAGCGTCCGACTCATGCCTTGTATTCGCCTCCCCTTCCGGGCCATGCGTTGGAGCATGGCTGGCGGAGGCTTGATTGGCAACCTCTCCGGACACTGTCCGGCGAGCGCTCTTTCTGGAAAAGTTATGAGCATTAATATACCTCCTGGGAATCCTTCCCTTAAAAAATAGCGGTGCTCCGTACCGTTGCGGCGACGTTTCAGTTCGTGTCGCACTCCTCTTCCGCCTGCTGGGCCGGACTGACCCTTGTTGGCCGGTCACCGCAGGCTCGACTTCCTGCCGTAAAGGCGCTTCCTGTCGAACACCATTGGTGCATGATGGTCAGAACTAAGCCTTAAAGAAGTAACGGCGCCAGGACTTCGGTCGTACTCACCGGGGAAGCCGGACACAAACCGAGGTAGTCAGCCATAATGGCAACTAAAGCATTATCTATGCTGAGCTGGTGGTACACCCCGTCGATCAGTTCCACCGCTAAGTCCGGATCCTCTTCGGAGGCCGGATCAAGGGACCTTTCTGGGTCTTCGGGTTGTTGGGCTGGGCTTTTTATGCCCTCCACATCCCGATGCAGTTCCTGTGTCAAAATCATACAATAAGACAATTGCCTTTAAAGGCACGGTTCAGATATGCATGCGACCACTTACCCAGCTCCGAGGGTTGTTCATGGAAAATCCGTTCAGAGGATTCGTGCGGAGGAAGTCCTCCTTCTCCCCCTTGTACAAGCCGGACAGGATCTTCACCAGATCATCGGCCGAGCCAGGTGCCTTGCGGCCGTGACGGGTGGCGTCGTCGTCTCCGTTGAAGTCCCACATGGGGTGGCCCCTATATTGGAGCGGCTGCACCCCACGCATAATGCATGTGGCCATGACTCCGATTATGGTTAATCCGGAATGGGCTAGCAGCCGTATCCGGCCCATCAAGTAATGGACGCTACTATCATCTTCTCGTCGAGGGCTCCGTGGGCGCCAACTTAGGCCTTTCTTCAGGGGAGCGTTGCTGAACTCCGGAAGGCCGATCCGGACTGGATCCGGCAGCGGAGCATCCTCCATATAAAACCACTCCGAAGGCCAATCTTCGGACGCCTTCTTCGGGGTCCTGGACAGGTATCTGGTCCTGGCGATGCGCCATATTTCGGCTCCGCCCACTTGATATATCGACCCCTCGTGAGAGCGGGGTACGAGGCAAAATAGCCTCTTCCACAGCGCAAAATGGGGCTCAATGCCCAAGAATAGCTCACACAGAGCTATGAAGCCCGCGATGTGCTAAATGGAGGCAGGTGTAAGGTGATGAAGTTGGAGTCCGTAGAACTCCAGGAGCCCCCGGAGAAACGGATGTATAGGAGATCCGAGTCCCCTTATTAAGTAGGAGACGAAGCACACCCGCTCTCCTTTGGAGGGATTGGGAGCGCTCTCCGCCTGCTTCCCACCTTTGTACGTGGCCAGTCCGGCTCGAACCGGAACCATGAAGGCCGGGGGAAGATATCCCTCTGCTTGGAGTGTCACTAACCCGCTGTGCGGGACTGAGAATCTCCTCTAGTCTCCTGGCTTAGGGCTGGGAGCGCGAGAAGAGGAGCCGCGTCGACTGTCCATGTTGGAATGGGTTTGGTGTCAGATGCGCCTCGATGAGTGCTTGCGGAAGGAGGAGGATGTGATTTGGATCTGGATCCTTGCCTCTCTTATAGGTAGCTTATTTGCGTAGCTAGGGGGTAAAACATAAAAATACCCTGGCTTTTCGCATTCGTGCGACGCGTGGAAGAAGACCATTATTGGACGCGGAAGCCAAGGAGCGCAGCATTTATGAAGCAACCGGACACTATCCGGCAAACACATGGAGCATGAAGGAGAACCCGCCTTGCAAACGCCGAAGACAACATACGCGCCGGATTCGTCGTTATTGAAGCCTGGTTCAGGGGCTACTGAGGGAGTCCCAGACTAGGGGGTGTCTGGATAGCCGAACTATCATCATCGGCCTGACTCCAAGACTATGAAGATACAAGATTGAAGACTTCGTCCCGTGTCCGGATGGGACTTTCCTTGGCGTGGAAGGCAAGCTTAGCGATACGGATATGTAGATCTCCTACCTTTGTAACCGACTCTGTGTAACCCTAGCCCTCTCCGGTGTCTATATAAACCGGATGGCCTTAGTCCATAGGACGAACAACAATCATACCATAGGCTAGCTTCTAGGGTTTAGCCTCCTTGATCTCGTGGTAGATCTACTCTTGTAACCCACATCATCAATATTAATCAAGCAGGACGTAGGGTTTTACCTCCATCAAGAGGGCCCGAACCTGGGTAAAAACATCGTGTCCCTCGTCTCCTGTTACCATCTGCCTAGACGCACAGTTCGGGACCCCCTACCCGAGATCCGCCGGTTCTGACACCGACAGTAGTCATGACTCTTGAGGCCTCCTATTCGCTTTGTAGCCATATTCACCCCCCTCATGATATTAGCTGCATATCCATCAGGGAAGTACAAGTTTTTCACAATCCATTGGAGAATTTCCTTCCTTTGGGGCCTTGAAGGGGTGAAAGGGGCTGGTGGCTTCTTCCAAGAATTACCTTTTGCACGAGGCACCAAATTTAATTTTGGCCTGTTGCATAGTTTGGCTTGATCGATCCTAGCCTGAATGTTATCCTTTGACTTCTCGGTGTCGAGGAGCGTGCCGAGTAAGGCGTCCGCAATATTCTTTTCAGTGTGCATTACATCAATGTTGTGTGGAAGTAGAAGATCTTTAAAGTAAGGGAGCCTCCATAAACTTGGAATGTGAGTCCACTGGTGTGTCTCTCCATACCCCACAAAACCTTTCCCATCGAGCTTTTCCTCGAGAGCATCTAACATCCTTAAGCTGGGCACCGGTCATAATAGGTGGTGGCGGGTCATCAATAATAACACCTTTTTGGAAGTGCATAGCGTCATGCCTGTATGGGTTATCAAGACGAAGGAACTACCGATGTTGGTCAAAGCATACATACTTGTGACCCTTAGCCAGCCAAATGAAAGTCACACGCTATCGACACACTGGGCAAGGCCACTTCCCCTTTACACACCAACCACAAAATATTGCACATGCCCGTAGGTCATGTAGCGATGTGTGGTACCAGATATGCATATTGAAGTGCTTCTTTGAAATGGCATCGTATGTCCGGACCCCGTTGTTCCAAGCAACAAGTAAGTCGTCCACCAATGGCTCCACATACACACTCATATGCTTCCCGGGATAGTTAGGACCTGGAATTATCAACGTCAGGAACATGTGATGTCATTGCATGCAAATGCCAGGGGGCAGATTCAGGGGGATAACATATACTGGCCAACAACTGTATATGGAAGTCATCAAACCATATGGATTGAACCCGTTGGTTGTTATCCCAACAGCTACACTCTTCCAGTCATCTGTTTTCTTATGAATTTCAATAAATTTCTTCCATGCTTCACCATCCCGTGGATGTTGCATCTTTTTTGTATTGTACATCTTCCCTTCGGCGGCCCATCTCATATATTGGGCAGTTTCCTCGGTCATATAAAGCCTCTGGATCCTTTCTGTGAATGAAACATATCGAAGGATATTGACGGCAATTGTGAGCTGCCTCTTGCTACCATCATCATCTATTACCTCAATATACCTAGAGGATTTGCACTTGACACAATAATTCGTATCTTTATGTTCATTTCTAAATAGCATGCATCCGTTTGGACAAGCATGTATTTGCTCATACGGCATCTTAAGTGAACTGAGGATTTTGTTCGACTCGTACATGTTCTTTGGCAATATATGTTCTTTAGGCAACAGGCTAGCAATAACTGACAATAAATCATTGAAGCAACTTATGCTCATGTTATGGTTTGCGTTTAGGGCCATTAGGTGTGCAATGCCATCTAGTTTAGTAACCTCTGTATGGGCATGAAGGGGTTTTGTGCCGCAAACAAAGCTGCATGATACTCTTCAGGGCTTTCCGGTGGCTCCTCGGAGTTCGGGTCCTCTCGCGGATCCGCATGGCGGATGTCATCTAACAGGTTTTCAATCCGAGTATCATATTCGCCGGTGCGTTGTCGCACCACCTCCGCCCTGGAATGTTCTGTCTCATCGTGAAAGATCCACCGGTAATAGCCTGGCGTAAACCCATATTTGCCTAAGTGTTTACTCATAGTAATCTTATCTCTTTCATTCTGGTTATCACACTCCGTGCATGGGCACCAAATTCCACGAACTGGCGTTTCTCCAGCAAATACTAATTTCAGGAAATCATTGGTCTTCGACCTCCACTCAGGGGTCATACCCTCCATGCTAGGATGTCTGGTGTACATCCACTCACGTTCTTCCATCCTCTGATATAAAGTGAAACACACACATAATATTTTTATGTAACAAGTGGTTCCATCAAGTTTTACGACATGCACTGAGCTATGTAATAGGTAAAGATAGGTCCTAATCCCACCCAATGTGTAGGTTGGGTCCGCTTTCATGATGTACTCTGACCCGAGACAAAATTTTGGCAGCACCTCCCCGCTGTTCTCCAAATACACGTCTCAGCAATAAGCTAAGAGGATGTGTATCTAGAGAACAACAAGCAGACACTGTCGAAATTCTGTCTCGGATCTTAGTACATCATGAAAACGACCCGCCTACACATCCTCGGGTTGTCCATGGAAAACATGGACAATTCGAAAGAGTCGAGGTTATAAATATGCAAAAACATGCATATTTATAGATACAACCCTTCCGAACGGGAGACACCTAGGTTACGTGACTATTTAGGTGATCTACAAATAATGAAAACCTACACATGAACGGGAAGAGATTACCCTTGAAGCGTGCAATGGAATTCACTCTCTCTTGTCAAAATAGATGCATGTCCTGCATGAAAGAATGAAGTTGTGTCAATCATATGTCAAACAAAAAAACATCAATAACACTCACTCACACACACCCACACACAAACACACTCACATATCCATACACACACATCACACACTCACTCACACATGCACACACACAGTGGCCCGCGCCGGCTCTCGCGGTGCCAACCGCGCCTCCCGCGCCCGCCTCAGCACCGTCCGTGCCAACCGCGCCGGCCGTGTCATGCAGGACATGCATACCCTTGAAGGTGATCTACAAAATATTTACTGGCCCGCGCCGGCCCCGGCCGTGTCAACCGCGCCGGCCGTGCCGGTCCAGCTAATCAAGAAAAGAAGCAATCATTATTTGCTCGGCTTCCCTTAGGGAGCCGGGAGACCTAACCCTAGTCGCCTCTTGCGTCGCCGCCGCCTCTCCCTCTCGCGCACGACGGTGCCTTACCGCCAGCGACCGCGAGCATCGCCATGTCCAGCCCTCTCCTTCCCCTAAAACCTACGCCCTAGACCCATTAGGGTCCCAGCTCCTACCACTGACACACACACATACAAAGCACACACTCACACACATTATTCACTATATATGCATATATATAGAACTTTTGTTGTAATGGAGAGGGGGGAAACCCCTTTTATTTCAAAAAAACGAGATTGAGTAGGGGGGTTCACCAACGGGGCAG
>NC_041387.1:653917379-653919469 GCF_002162155.2 Triticum dicoccoides | reverse complement strand
GACCTCGGTGGAGGTGGCGGTGGGGGGGCTCGGTGGAGGTGGAGGGGCGGGGGAGGCACTCCCGGTGGCGGCGGCAATGGATGCGGCGGCGGCGGCAGAGCTCGCCGGATGGGGCGGCGGCACTAGGGGTGGCGGCAGACAGAGGGGACGGGGGCGAGAGAAACAGAGAGAGAAGAGAGGAGTGAGCGCGCGCGAGGGGGAAATTTTGCATAAGTACCCGCGGGAAACATTACCGAGAGCCAACATTAAGCGACACTCGGTAAAAGTCTTAACCTAGATCTCGGGGACTTTTCCAAGAGCTGCACCGACAGTAGTTACCGAGCGCCGTCCGCCAGAACTAGGCAATGACCTCATGTTCTGAGAGCGACTCTCGGAAAATCATCCTTCTTGTGCATTCCCCATAATATGTATTATACTTTTTTTGTTTTCTTCCAAGCTTGGCTAACAACCTTAGCACATCATAATTACCATCTTGTGTTTTTTTCAAATGATGGGCCTCACCCAGTTCTAGAGACCGGCACCCTTCCGGTGGCCACGGCGGTCTAGGGCGTTGATCGGCACCGAGAGGGGGTAGGCCATGGGGAATAACTGCTTCTTCATGTTAGTACATGTCATCACGAGATAACATTCCAAGTCTAGGCCCGTTCTGTCACGGGATCGCCCACCGAAGACTCTGTCTCGGGGACGAACGCAGCCGGTCCTCGACGTTCCCGCCCATGTGTGTGGTTTGTGAGGCACGTGCCACGTCAAGGGCGTGCGTTGCTTATTCAAATAGCACACCACCCCTGCATGCATATGCATGGGCCACGCGCATGTACGGGTGCCCTCCCCCCCCCTCGGGCGGTCTCCATATCGAGCACCCATCCGGTGGCCCTGACGGTCTAGGGCGTTATTCGGCATCGAGAGGGTGTAGTCCATGGTGAATAACCGCTACTCCGTGTTAGTGATTGTCATCGCGAGATGACATACCAAGTCTAGGCCAAAGCCACAGCAAGATCCCAACCGTGTAGACCCAACGCGTCCGTTTCTCCCCTCCAGGTGTCGGCCGTGAGGGGGGCCACACCCCGGAGAGGAGTGCCACCTCTTCGGACGTGCCACCACACTGTACGGCATGTATGAGGGCCCGATGCGATGCTCCGGTGGCATTGCTACCCTCCCAGGGCCCCCTCCCGCCTAACCCTGTAGCGTTTGACCACGGGATCTAGCCCTTTGACTTTGCACGGACGGGATTTGACCAGTGGAACTCTCCACCCGGTTGTGTTAGGTCAGCCCATAGGAACACTTTGGAGCAACATCGGGGCCTAAGCCATAGCAAGACCCCATCCGTGTAGACCCGACGCATCTGTTTCGCCCCTCCAGGTGTCGGCGGCGGCGCCGTCCGTGATGGGGGGCACAACCCAGAGACGCGGGCCGGGCGTTTGCAACCACCACAACACTTCCAGACTTGTGAGAGACCGCCTACGCAAGATTTGGCAGCATGTGCTAGCCCCCGGAGGCCGCCGGCCACAGTCGTAGACATGCGAAGAGCAATCCGCGGAGAGGGAAGTGTTCAGATACTACTTTAAAGTTCTCTCTCAGTGCCGGTCTAGAAAGTTGACCGGCACCGAGAGAGGGGGTAGGCCACGGTCAACAACTTCTTCTTCTCATGTTTTTTTACTTTACACAGTCTTTCAAGTTGAGTTTTGAAAAAAATCATCAAAAGTCATGGAATTTATAAACTTTGATCGTAAAAGCATATGAAATATGAGATACAAAAAAGATAGTGCAAAAAAAAGACAAAAAGAGGAGGAGGTGGCCCCGGCGGTCTAGGGCGTTGTTCGGCACCTAGAGGGGATAGGCCACGAGGAATAACTGCTTCTTCGTGTTAGTGCATGTCATCGCGAGATGACAGACCAAGTCTAGGCTCTTTCTGTCATGGGATCACCCACCGAAGATTCTGTCTCGGGAACGGATGCAGCCGGTCCTCGATGTTCCCACCCGTGTGTATGGTTTGTGAGGCACGTGTCACCTCAAGGACGTGGGTTGCTTATTCAAATAACACACCACCCCTGCATGCATATGCATGGGCCACGCGCATGTACGGGTGCCCT
>NC_041387.1:653913740-653917032 GCF_002162155.2 Triticum dicoccoides | reverse complement strand
TCCATATCGAGCACCCATCCGGTGGCCCTGACGGTCTAGGGCGTTATTCGGCACCGAGAGGTTGTAGTCCACGATGAATAACTGCTACTCCGTGTTAGTGATTGTCATCGCGAGATGACATACCAAGTCTAGGCCAAAGCCACAGCAAGATCCCATCCGTGTAGACCCAACGCGTCCGTTTCTCCCCTCCAGGTGTCGGCCGTGAGGGGGGCCACACCCCGGAGAGGAGTGCCGCCTCTTCGGACGTGCCACCACACTGTACGGCATGTATGAGGGCCCGATGCGATGCTCTGGTGGCATTGCTACCCTCCCGCCTAACCCTGTAGCGTTTGACCACGGGATCTAGCCCTTTGACTTTGCACGGACGGGATTTGACCAGTGGAACTCTCCACCCGGTTGTGTTAGGTCAGCCCATAGGGACACTTTGGAGCAACATCCGGGCCTAAGCCATAGCAAGACCCCATCCGTGTAGACCCGACGCGTCTGTTTCCCCCCTCCAGGTGTCGGCGGCGGCGCCGTCCGTGAGGGGGGGCACACCCCGGAGACGCGGGCCGGGCGTTTGCAACCACCACAACACTTCCAGACTTGTGATAGGCCGCCTACGCAAGATTTGGCAGCATGTGCTAGCCCCCGGAGGCCGCCGGCCACAGTCGTAGACACGCGAAGAGCAATACGCGGAGAGGGAAGTGTTCAGATACTACTTTAAAGTTCTCTCTTAGTGCCGGTCTAGAAAGTTGACCGGCACCGAGAGAGGGGGTAGGCCACGGTCAACAACTTCTTCTTCTCATGTTTTTTTACTTTACACAGTCTTTCAAGTTGAGTTTTGAAAAAAATCATCAAAAGTCATGGAATTTATAAACTTTGATCGTAAAAGCATATGAAATATGAGATACAAAAAAGATAGTGCAAAAAAAAAGACAAAAAGAGGAGGAGGTGGCCCCGGCGGTCTAGGGTGTTGTTCGGCACCTAGAGGGGATAGGCCACGAGGAATAACTGCTTCTTCGTGTTAGTGCATGTCATCGCGAGATGACAGACCAAGTCTAGGCTCTTTCTGTCATGGGATCACCCACCGAAGATTCTGTCTCGGGAACGGATGTAGCCGGTCCTCGATGTTCCCACCCGTGTGTATGGTTTGTGAGGCACGTGCCACCTCAAGGACGTGCGTTGCTTATTCAAATAACACACCACCCCTGCATGCATATGCATGGGCCACGCGCATGTACGGGTGCCCTCCCCCACCTCGGGCGGTCTCCATATCGAGCACCCATCTAGCGGCCCCGGCGGTCTAGGGCGTTATTCGGTACCAAGAGGGTGTAGTCCACGGTGAATAACTGCTACTCCGTGTTTGTGCATGTCATTGCGAGATGACAGACAAGGTCTAGGCTCGTTCTGTCACGGGATCACCCACCGAAGATTCTGTCTCGGGAACGGACGCAGCCGGTCCTTGATGTTCCCGCCCATGTGTGTGGTTTGTGAGACAGGTGCTACGTCAAGGACGTGCGTTGCTTATTCAAATAGCACACCACCCCTGCATGCATATACATGGGCCACGCGCATGTAGGGGTGCCCTCCCCCCTCATGCGGTCTCCATATCGAGCACCCATCCGGTGGCCCCGGTGGTCTAGGGCGTTATTCGGCACCGAGAGGGTGTAGTCCATGGTGAATAACTACTTCTCCATGTTAGTGATTGTCATTGCGAGATGACAGACCAAGTCTAGGCCAAAGCCATAGCAAGATCCCATCCGTGTAGACCCGACGCGTCCGTTTCCCCCCTCCAGGTGTCGGCCGTGAAGGGGGCCACACCCCGGAGAGTGCCGCCTCTTCGGACATGCCACCACACTGTACGACATGTATGAGGGCCCGATGCGATGCTCCGGTGGTATTGCTACCCCCTCAGGGCCCCCGTCCCGCCTAACCCTGTAGCATTTGACCACGGGATCTAGCCCTTTGACTTTGCACGGACGGGCTTTGACCAGCGGTACTCTCCACCCGGTTGTGTTAGGTTAGCCCATAGGAACACTTTGGAGCAACATCCGAGCCTAACCCACAGCAAGACCCCATCCGTGTAGACCCGACGCGTCCGTTTCCCCCCTCCAGATGCCGGCGACGGCGCTGTCCGTGAGGGGGAGCACACCCCGGAGACACGGGCCAGGAGTTTGCAACTGCCACAACACTTCCAGACTTGTGAGAGGCCGCCTACGCAAGATTTGGCGGCATGTGCTAGCCTCCGGAGGCCGCCGGCCCTAGTCGTAGACACGCGAAGAGCAATCCGCGAAGAGGGAAGTGTTTAGATACTTCTTTAAAGTTCTCTCTCGGTGCCGGTCTAGAAAGTTGACCGGCACCGAGAGAGTGGGTAGGCCACGGTCAACAACTTCTTCTTCTCATGTTATTTACTTTACACACTCTTTAAAGTTGAGTTTCGAAAAAAATCATCAAAACTCATGGAATTTATAAACTTTGGTCGTAAAAGCATATGAAATATAAGATACAAAAAAGATAGTGCAAAAAAAGACAGGAAAGAGGGGGGGATTAGAGCAGTCATTACCGAGAGTCGATTGCTGGCTCTCGGTAAATGAGCAGGAGCCGAGCGTCACTCTTGGTAATGATTAGGGCACCATCAAAGTTTAGTCCCACAATCAACATAACCTATTTAAATAGTGGGATAGTCCAGATGCAGTAAGCTTCGGTATTCATTACACTCTTGTTAAGGAGATGGTCTATCAATTTGAATGTTCACCTGTCTCGAGCAGAGAACATTCAAAGTGATAGGCCTTCTTCTTAATGGTGGGTGCCAGTGTTTTTTTTGTTGTTTTCTTTCATGCTTGGCCAACAACCTTAGCACATCATAATTACCGTCTTGTGTTTTCTTATTCGGACGAGCCTCATCCGGTTCTAGAGACCGGCACCCCTCCGGTGGCCCCGGCGGTCTAGGGCGTTGTTCGGCACCTAGAGGGGCTAGGCCACGAGGAATAACTGCTTCTTCATGTTAGTGCATGTCATCGCGAGACGACAGACCAAGTCTAGGCTCATTCTATCACGGGATCACCCACCGAAGATTCTGTCTCGGGAACGGATGCAGCCGGTCCTCGACGTTCCCGCCCGTGTGTGTGGTTTGTGAGGCACGTGTCACGTCAAGGACGTGCGTTGCCTATTCAAATAGCACACCACCCCTGCATGCATATGCCTGGGCCACGCACATGTACGGGTTCCCCCCCCCCCTCGGGCGGTCTCCATATCGAGCACACATCCGGTGGCCCTGGTGGTCTAGGGCATTTTTCGGTACCAAGAGGGT
>NC_041387.1:653913087-653913653 GCF_002162155.2 Triticum dicoccoides | reverse complement strand
ATAACTGCTACTCCGTGTTAGTGCATGTTATCGCGAGATGACAGACCAAGTCTAGGCTCGTTCTGTCACGGGATCACCCACCGAAGATTCTGTCTCGGGAACGGACGCAGCCGGTCCATGACGTTCCCGCCCGTGTGTGTGGTTTGTGAGGCACGTGCTACGTCTAGGACATCCGTTTCTTATTCAAATAGCACACCACCCCTGCATGCATATACATGGTCCAGGCGCATGTAGGGGTGCCCTCCCCCCCTCGAGCGGTCACCATATCGAGCACCCATCCGGTGGCCCCGGCAGTCTAGGGCGTTATTTGGCACCGAGAGGGTGTAGTCCATGGTGAATAACTGCTTCTCCGTGTTAGTGCATGTCATCGCGAGATAACAGACCAAGTCTAGGCCAAAGCCATAGCAAGATCCCATCCGTGTAGACCCGACGCGTCCGTTTCCCCCCTCCAGGTGCCTGCCGTGAGGGGGGCCACACCACGGAGAGGTGTGCCGCCTCTTCGGACATGCCACCACACCGTACGACATGTATGAGGGCCCGGTGTGATGCTCCGGTGGCATTCCTAC
>NC_041387.1:653911849-653912986 GCF_002162155.2 Triticum dicoccoides | reverse complement strand
GGCCCCCGTCCCGCCTAACCCTGTATCATTTAACCACGGGATCTAGCCCTTTGACTTTGCACGGACGGGCTTTGACCAGCGGTACTCTCCACCCGGTTGTGTTAGGTCAGCCCATATGAACACTTTGGAGCAACATCCGGGCCTAAGCCATAGAAAGACCACATCCATGTAGACCCGACGCGTTCGTTTCCCCCCTCCAGATGCTGGCGGCGGCGCCGTCCGTGAGGGGAGGCACACCCCGGAGACGCGGGCCGGGTGTTTGCAACCGCCACAACACTTCCAGACTTGTGAGAGGCTGCCTAAGCAAGATTTGGCGGCATGTGCTAGCCCCCGGAGGCCGCCGGCCACAATCGTAGACACGCGAAGAGCAATCCGCGGAGAGGGAAGTGTTCAGATACTTCTTTATAGTTCTCTCTCGGTGCCGGTCTAGAAAGTTAACCGGCACCAAGAGAGGGGGTAGGCTACGGTCAACAACTTCTTCTCATGTTTTTTACTTTACACACTCTTTAAAGTTGAGTTTTGAAATAATCATCAAAAGTCATGGAATTTATAAACTTTGGTCGTAAAAGCATATGAAATATGAGATACAAAAAAGATAGTGCAAAAAAAAGACAGGAAAGAGGGGTGGGGGGAATTAGAGCAGTCATTACCGAGAGTCGATTCTTGGCTCTCGGTAATTTCCACCTTTTCCGAGAGCTGCTCTTGGTAAACCATCCACCTAGATCTCTTCCCTTCTTGTGCATTCTCGATAATATGTATTATACTTTTTGTTGTTGTTTTCTTTCATGCTTGGCAAACAACCTTAGCACATCATAATTAACGTCTTGTGTTTTCTTCTTCGGATGAGCCTCGTCCGGTTCTAGAGACCAGCGCCCCTCCGGTGGTCCCGGCGGCCTAGGGCATTGTTCGGCACCTAGAGGGGGTAGGCCACGAGGAATAACTGCTTCTTCATGTTAGTGCATGTCATCGCGAGATGACAGACCAAGTCTAGGCTCGTTCTGTCACGGGATCACCCACCGTAGATTCTGTCTCGGGAACGGATGCAGCCGGTCCTCGACATTCCCGCCCGTGTGTGTGGTTTGTGAGGCACGTGTCACGTCAAGGACATGCGTTTCTTATTCAAATAACACACCACCC
>NC_041387.1:653903111-653911275 GCF_002162155.2 Triticum dicoccoides | reverse complement strand
TCCTTGACGTTCCCGCCCGTGTGTGTGGTTTGTGAGGCACGTGCTACGTCAAGGACGTGCGTTGCTTATTCAAATAGAACACCACCCCTGCATGCATATACATGGGCCACGCGCATGTAGGGGTGCCCTCCCCCCCCCCCCCATCGGGCGGTCTCCATATCGAGCACCCATCCGGTGGCCCCGGCAGTCTAGGGTGTTATTTGGCACTGAGAGGGTCTAGTCCATAGTGAATAATTGCTTCTCCGTGTTAGTGCATGTCATCGCGAGATGAAATACCAAGTCTAGGCCAAAGCCACAGCAAGATCCCATCCGTGTAGACCCGACGCGTCCGTTTCCCTCCTCCAGGTGCCGGCCGTGAGGGGGGACACACCCCGGAGAGGCGTGCCGCCTCTTTGGACATGCCACCACACCGTACGACATGTATGAGGGCCCGGTGCGATGCTTTGATGGCATTGCTACCCCCCAGGGCCCCCGTCCCGCCTAACCCTGTAGCGTTTGACCACGGGATCTACCCCATTGACTTTGCACGGACGGGGTTTGACCAGCGGTACTATCCACCCGGTTGTGTTAGGTCAGCACATAGGAACACTTTGGAGTAACATCCGGGCCTAAGCCACAGCAAGACCCCATCCGTGTAGACCCGACGCGTCCGTTTCCCTCCTCCAGATGCCGGCGGCGGCGCCGTTTGTGAGGGGGGCACACCCCGGAGATGCGGGCCGGGCGTTTGCAACCGCCACAACACTTCCAGACTTGTGAGAGGCTGCCTACGCAAGATTTGGCGGCATGTGCTAGCCCCCGGAGGCCGCCGGCCACAGTCGTAGACACGCGAAGAGCAATCCGCAGAGAGGGAAGTGTTCAGATACTTCTTTAAAGTTCTCTCTCGGTGCCAGTCTAGAAAGTTGACCGGCACCGAGAGAGGGGGTAGGCCATGGTCAACAACTTCTTATTCTCATGTTTTTTACTTTACACACTCTTTAAAGTGAGTTCTGAAAAAAATCATCAAAATTCATGGAATTTAAAAACTTTGGTCGTAAAAGCATATGAAATATGAGATACAAAAAAGATACTGCAAAAAAAAGACAGGAAAGAGGGGGGGGGGATTAGAGTAGTCATTACCGAGAGTCAATTGTTGGCTCTCGATAAATGAGCAGGTGCCGAGCGTCACTCTCGGTAATGATTAGGGCACCATCAAAGTTTAGTCCCACCTCGCCTAGAGACAAGCAATAAAACCTATTTAAATAGTGGGATAGTCCAGATGCAGTAAGCTTCGGTATTCATTACACTCTTGTTAAGGAGATGGACTATCACTTTGAATGCTCACCTGTCTCGAGTAGAGAACATTCAAAGTGATATGCCTTCTTCTTAATGGTGGATGCCGGTGTTTTTTTTGTTGTTTTCTTTCATGCTTGGCAAACAACCTTAGCACATCATAATTACCGTCTTGTGTTTTCTTCTTCGGATGAGCCTCGTCCGGTTCTAGACACCGGCACCCCTCCGGTGGCCCCGACGGTCTAGGGCATTGTTCGGCACCTAGAGGGGGTAGGCCACGAGGAATAACTGCTTCTTCGTGTTAGTGCATGTCATCGCGAGATGACAGAGCAAGTCTCGGCTCTTTCTGTCTTGGGATCACCCACCGAAGATTCTGCCTCGGGAACGGATGCAACCGGTCCTCGACGTTCCCACCCATGTGTATGGTTTGTGGGGAACGTGTCACCTCAAGGACGTGCGTTGCTCTTTCAAATAACACACCACCCCTGCATGCATATGCATGGGCCACGCGCATGTACGGGTGCCCTCCCCCCCCCTCGGGCGGTCTCCATATCGAGCACCCATCCGGTGGCCCCGGCGGTCTAGGGCATTATTCGGTACCAAGAGGGTGTAGTCCACGGTGAATAACTGCTACTCCGTGTTTGTGCATGTCATCGCGAGATGACAGCCCATGTCTAGGCTCGTTCTGTCACGGGATCACCCACCGAAGATTCTGTCTCGGGAACGGACGCAGCCGGTCCTTGACGTTCCCGCCCGTGTGTGTGGTTTGTGAGGCACGTGCTACGTCAAGGACGTGTGTTGCTTATTCAAATAGCACACCACCCCTGCATGCAATACATGGGCCACGCGCATGTAGGGGTGCCCCCCCCCTCGGGCGGTCTCCACATCAATCACCCATTCGGTGGCCCCTGTGGTCTAGGGCGTTATTCGGCACCGAGAGGGTGTAGTCCACGCTGAATAACTGCTTCTCCGTGTTAGTGCATGTCATCGCGAGATGATAGACCAAGTCTAGGCCAAAGCCACAGCAAGATCCCATCCGTGTAGACCTGACGCGTCTGTTTCCCCCCTCAAGGTGTCGGTCGTGAGGGGGGCCACACCCCGGAGAGGTGTGCCGCCTCTTCGGACATGCCACCACACCGTACGACTGTATAAGGGCCCGATGCGATGCTCCGGCGGGATTGCTACCCCCTTAGGGCCCCCGTCCCGCCTAACCCTGTAGCGTTTGACCACGGGATCTAGCCCTTTGACTTTGCACGGACGGGCTTTGACCAGCGGTACTCTCCACCCAGTTGTGTTAGGTCAGCCCATAGGAACACTTTGGAGCAACATCCGGGCCTAAGCCACAGCAAGACCCCATCCGTGTAGACCCGACGCGTCCGTTTCCCCCCTCCAGATGCCGGCAGCGGCGCCATCCGTGAGGGGGAGCACACCCCGCAGACGCGGGCCGGGCGTTTGCAACTGCCACAACACTTCCAGACTTGTGAGAGGCCGCCTACGCAAGATTTGGCGGCATGTGCTAGCCCCCGGAGGCCTCCGGCCACAGTCGTAGACACGCGAAGAGCAATTCGCGGAGAGGGAAGTGTTCAGATACTTCTTTAAAGTTCTCTCTTGGCGCCGGTCTAGAAAGTTGACCGGCACCGAGAGAGAGGGTAGGCCATGGTCAACAACTTCTTCTTCTCATGATTTTTACTTTACACACTCTTTAAAGTTGAGTTTCGAAAAAATCATCAAAAGTCATGGAATTTATAAACTTTGGTCGTAAAAGCATATGAAATATAAGATACAAAAAAGATAGTGCAAAAAAAGACACGAAAGAGGGGGGGGATTAGAGCAGTCATTACCGAGAGTCGATTACTGGCTCTCGGTAAATGAGCAGGTGTCGAGCGTCACTCTCGGTAATGATTAGGGCACCATCAAAGTTTAGTCCCACCTCGCCTAGAGGCAAGCAACAAAACCTATTTAAATAGTGGGATAGTCCAGATGCAGTAAGCTTCGGTATTCATTACACTCTTGTTAAGGAGATGGACTATCACTTTGAATGTTCACCTATCTCGAGCAGAGAATATTCAAAGTGATAGGCCTTCTTCTTAATGGTGGATGCCGATGTTTTTTGTTGTTGTTTTCTTTCATGCTTGGCAAACAACCTTAGCACATCATAATTACCGTCTTGTGTTTTCTTCTTCGGATGAGCCTCGTCCGGTTCTAGAGACCGGCACCCCTCCGGTGGCCCCGGCGGTCTAGGGCGTTGTTCGGCACCTAGAGGGGTTAGGCCACGAGGAATAAATGCTTCTTCATGTTAGTTCATGTCATCGCGAGATGACAGACCAAGTCTAGGCTCATTCTGTCACGGGATCACCCACCGAAGATTCTGTCTCGGCAACGGATGTAGCCGGTCGTCGACATTCCCGCCCATGTGTGTGGTTTGTGAGGCACGTGTCATGTCAAGGACGTGCGTTGCTAATTCAAATAACAGACCACCCCTGCATGCATATGCATGGGCCACGCACATGTATGGGTGCCATCCCCCACCCCCTCGGGCGGTCTCCATATCGAGCACCCATCCGGTGGCCCCAGCGGTCTAGGGCGTTTTTCGGTACCAAGAGGGTATAGTCCACGGTGAATAACTGCTACTCCGTGTTAGTGCATGTCATCGCGAGATGACAGACCAAGTCTAGGCTCGTTCTGTCATGGGATCACCCACCGAAGATTCTGTCTCGGGAACGGACGCAGCCGGTCCTTGACGTTCCCGCCCGTGTGTGTGGTTTGTGAGGCACGTGCTACGTCAAGGACGTGTGTTTCTTATTCAAATAGCACACCACCCATGCATGCATATACATGGTCCAGGCGCATGTAGGGGTGCCCTCCCCCCCCCTCGGGCGGTCTCCATATCGAGCACCCATCTGGTGGCCCCGGCAGTCTAGGGCGTTATTCGGCACCGAGAGGGTGTAGTCCACGGTGAATAACTGCTTCTCCGTGTTAGTGCATGTCATCGCGAGATGACAGACCAAGTCTAGGACAAAGCCATAGCAAGATCCCATCCGTGTAGACCCGACGCGTCCGTTTCCCCCCTCCAAGTGCCGGCCGTGAGGGGGGCCACACAACGGAGAGGCGTGCCGCCTCTTCGGACATGCCACCATACCGTACGACATGTATGAGGGCCCAGTGCGATGTTCCGGTGGCATTGCTACCCCCCCCCCAGGGCCCCCGTCCCGCCTAACCCTGTATCGTTTAACCACGGGATCTAGCCCTTTGACTTTGCACGGACGGGCTTTGACCAGCGGTACTCTCCACCCGGTTGGGTTAGGTCAGCCCATAGGAACACTTTGGAGAAACATCCGGGCCTAAGCCATAGCAAGACCCCATCCGTGTAGACCCGGCGCATTCGTTTCCTCCCTCCAGATGCTGGCGGCGGCGTCGTCCGTGAGGGGGGGCACACCCCGGAGACGCGAGTCGGGCGTTTGCAACCGCCACAACACTTCCAGACTTGTGAGAGGCCGCCTACGCAAGATTTGGCGGCATGTGCTAGCCCCCGGAGGCCGCCGGCCATAGTCGTAGACACGCGAAGAGCAATCCGCGGAGAGGGAAGTGCTCAGATACTTCTTTAAAGTTCTCTCACGGTGCCGGTCTAGAAAGTTGACCGGCACCGAGAGAGGGGGTATGCTACGGTCAACAACTTCTTCTCATGTTTTTTACTTTACACACTCTTTAAAGTTGAGTTTTGAAAAAATCATCAAAAGTCATGGAATTTATAAACTTTGGTCGAAAAAGCATATGAAATATGAGATACAAAGAAGATAGTGCAAAAAAAAGACAGGAAAGAGGGGGGGAATTAGAGCAGTCATTACCGAGAGTCGATTCTTGGCTCTCGGTAATTTCCACCTTTTCTGAGAGCTGCTCTTGGTAAACCATCCACCTAGATCTCTTCCCTTCTTGTGCATTCTCGATAATATGTATTATACTTTTTTTTGTTGTTTTCTTTCATGCTTGGCAAACAACCTTAGCACATCATAATTAACGTCTTGTGTTTTCTTCTTCGGATGAGCCTCGTCCGGTTCTAGAGACCACCTCTCCTCCGGTGGTCCCGGCGGTCTAGGGCATTGTTCGGCACCTAGAGGGGGTAGGCCACGAGGAATAACTACTTCTTCGTGTTAGTGCATGTCATCGCGAGATGACAGACCAAGTTTAGGCTCGTTCTGTCACGGGATAACCCACCAAAGATTCTGTCTCGGGAACGGACGTAGCCGGTCCTCGACGTTTCCGCCCGTGTGTGTGGTTTGTAAGGCACGTGTCACGTCAAGGACGTGCGTTGCTTATTCAAATAACACACCACCCCTGCATGCATATGCATGGGCCACGCGCATGTACGGGTGCCCTGCCCCCCTCGAGCGGTCTCCATATCGAGCACCCATCCGGTGGCCCCGGTGGTCTAGGGCGTTATTCGGTACCCAGAGGGTGTAGTCCACGATGGATAACTGCTACTCCGTGTTAGTGCATGTCATCACGAGATGACAGAACAAGTCTAGGCTTGTTCTATCATGGGATCACCCACCGAAGATTCTGTCTCGGGAACGGATGCAGCCGGTCCTCAACGTTCCCTCCCGTGTGTGTGGTTTGTGAGGCACGTGTCACGTCAAGGACGTGCGTTGCTTATTCAAATAACACACCACCCCTGCATGCATATGCATGGGACACGCGCATGTACGGGTGCCCTTCCGCCCTCGGGCGGTCTCCATATCGAGCACCCATCCGATGGCCCCGGCGGTCTAGGGCCTTATTCGGTACTAAGAGGGTGTAGTCCACAGTGAATAACTGCTACTCCGTGTTAGTGCTTGTCATCGCGAGATGACAGACCAACTCTAGGCCAAAGCCACAGCAAGATCCCATCCGTGTAGACCCGACGCGTCCGTTTCCCCCCTCCAGGTGCCGGCCGTGAGGGGGGGCACACCCCGGAGAGGCGTGCCGCCTCTTCGGACATGCCACCACACCGTACGACGTGTATGAGGGCTCGGTGCGATGCTCCGGTGGCATTGCTACCCCCTAGGGCCCCCGTCCCGCCTAACCTTGACCACGGGATCTTGCCCTTTGACTTTGCACGGACGGGCTTTGACCAGCGGTACTCTCCACCCGGTTGTGTTAGGTCAGCCCATAGGAACACTTTGGAGCAACATCCGGGCCTAAGCCACAGCAAGACCCCATCCGTGTAGACATGACGCTACGTTTCCCCCCTCCAGGTGCCGGCGGCGGCGTCGTCCGTGAGGAGGGGCACACCCCGGAGACGCGGGCCGGGCGGTTGCAACCGCCACAACACTTCCAGACTTGTGAGAGGCCGCCTACGCAAGATTTGGCAGCATGTGCTAGCCCCCGGAGGCCGCCGGCCAAAGTCGTAGACACGCGAAGAGCAATCCGCGGAGAGGGAAGTGTTCAGATACTTCTTTAAAGTTCTCTCTCGGTGCCGGTCTAGAAAGTTGATCGGCACCGAGAGAGGGGGTAGGCCACGGTCAACAACTTCTTCTTCTCATGTTTTTTACTTTACACACTCTTTAAAGTTGAGTTTTGCAAAAAATCATTAAAAGTCATGGAATTTATAAACTTTGATCATAAAAGCATATGAAATATGAGATACAAAAAAGATAGTGCAAAAAAAGACGGGAAAGAGGGGGGGGAATTAGAGCAGTCATTACCGAGAGTCGATTCTTGGCTCTCGGTAATTTCCACCTTTTCCGAGAGCTGCTCTCGGTAAACCATCCACCTAGATCTCTTCCCTTCTTGTGCATTCTCAATAATATGTAGTATAATTTTTGTTGTTGTTTTCTTTCATGCTTGGCAAACACCCTTAGCACATCATAATTAATGTCCTGTGTTTTCTTCTTCGGATGAGCCTCGTCCGGTGCTAGAGACCGGCACCCCTCCGGTGGCCCCGGCGTTCTAGGGCATTGTTCGGCACCTAGAGGGGGTAGGCCACGAGGAATAACTACTTCTTCGTGTTAGTGCATGTCATCGCGAGATGACAGACCAAGTCTAGGCTCGTTCTGTCACGGGATCACCCACCGAAGATTCTGTCTCGGGAACGGACACAGCCGGTCCTCGATGTTCCCGCCCATGTGTGTGGTTTGTGAGGCACATGCTACGTCAAGGACGTGCGTTGCTTATTCAAATAGCACACCACCCCTGCATGCATATGCATGGGCCACGTGCATGTAGGGGTGCCACCCCTCATGGCATGTCGCCGACACAACGATGGCAGTCTACCTTCGGATTGGGCGATGGGGACAGCCGCCGGCGAGATGGAGATAGAGGGGAGGGATGAGTGATGGAGATGGACGGAAGAAATCAGGGGTGAATGTTGTGTGTTTTAAGAGGACGGGAGAGGAAGAGGCGTGTGGAGAAGTGCAGAGGACGCGATGAGTATGGGCAGGGCACACGAGCAGCCGAGTGTGAAGATGAAAAAGTGAGAACGGGATGCGAGGTGTCACATGATTGGCTTCGTCTGATTCGGGAAATAAAAAAACAGTTGCTTTCGTGGTAAAAGACGTGGGGTTGTGAGGTCCAAAACTTGATGACATGGAAGGACTGATGATGTGGGCATGTTGCATGTTTAGATAAATAGGTTAGTGGGGATGAATCTCTTGGGTATATAGGATGTCAGATAAAAAAGATAGTGCAAAACAAAAAAAAGGAGAAGGGAAAAAATTAGAGCAGTGGTTACCGAGGGTCGATTCTCGGCTCGCGGTAATGGACACCTTTACCGAGCGCTGCTCTAGGTAAAGCATCTAACCTAGATCTTAACCTTTCCCCTTTCGTTTGTATCTTCACTCACCTCTCGTCTCTTCCCACCGCCGCCGCCGACGCCGAAATCGCCACCGCCGCCGCCGCCACCCCCTGCGGCCGCCGCTGT
>NC_041387.1:653871637-653902644 GCF_002162155.2 Triticum dicoccoides | reverse complement strand
CCAATTGCGGCCGCCACCCCTCCTCCACCGCTCCCCACTGCGGCCACCGCCACCCCCTCCTCCACCGTACCCAACTGCGGCCACCTCCCCCAAGCTTCATGGCCAGCAACCGGCGTGGCAATTCTTCGATGCGGCCCAAGGACGGCCGCCGTAGCAGAGCTTCTCCGGTAGCGCGGCAGCTGGAGATGCCCTCAGGTATGTAGAGTATTTTGCACAAATGTATGAAATATGAACAAATGTGATTAAAAGTAGTACATGAAGATGGTCCTGTTTAGTAGATGAAGATGGTCCTGTTTAGTAATGCCTAGAGTAGTAGATGCATGTCCTATTGCTTGATTGGAGTGCTTTTTTTAGATATGTAGAATATGCCTGATGCATATTGTTGTTCCTTAGATATGCATAATGCCCTCAGGTATGTAGAATATGCCTGATTGGAGTGCTTTTTTTAGATAAATACTAGAGTAGATCAATACAACTATGTACTTGTGCTTATTTCCTTGTCAGTGGTGAACTCTGGTCTTTGGTTTCCTTTGCTTTTTTAATAAAAAGTTGCACCAGGGGGCAACCCCTTTCGTTTTAGATTCTTCTTTGGAACTGAGAGTAACCATAGATATTTTGTTTTTCAGATTCTGATGAGAGCACTCATAATAAGTACCGAAGAGTCCCGATTGGTAGGGTCGTGTCGTCCGCCTCCCATCAGGACACAACCGAGGCATCATCATCATCGGATGGCGATGTCGGAGTGGACCTAGATCCGCTCGCCACCGAGTCGGGCGACATGGAGGCCTCGGACGGCTCGGGGTCCACCTCGAGCAACATTTCCAAGAGGAAGAAATCTGAGCGTGGTCCGGGGAAGGTCCCGGAACCAACTGCTGCCAGCAACCATCCTGTCATTTGCCCGACAGGAGAGGGGTAAGCAAGCATTTCATTTGCATCATATTTTGGATGCCACAGCTTTGACACTCACATATGCTTGTCTTTTATATCATGCAGTCAGTGGGAATTTATCCCGACACAACCTAAGGGAGCACGCCCACTGAACCACGTCATCGACTCCCTCTTGAGGAAGCACTTCCCTGGATTGTCCAAGCCAGGTGATGACGATCCGCCGTCGCCAGGTTTAACCTGGGACCATTACGTACACAACAAGGATGAGCACGATGTCACCATGGCCACTCGGGTCATCAATGCTTTTTTTGTAAGTATCTTAGCTCCGACCACTGTATTTTTTCATATCCAAATCCTTGCTTGCGTGGATGGTGAGAAGATGCCATATGCTTTCTTGTAGCAAACATTTGCTTGCGTGGATGGTGAGAAGCAGAAGGCGATCAAAGGCATCGTGAAGTCTGCCCGAAAGATACTCTCTGACACCAAGCACACGCTGCGGTACAAAGCCGTGATGCAGTGTCGGCCGCTGGACTCGAAGGGAGAGAAGATGACAAGGAAGACTGCTCGCCAGACCAACTTGTCGCGAGAAGAATACCTATCAGTGGTAAGTGACTACATCGATTGCTAGTACTTGATTCATCCCTCTTGTTCCTCAATTATTCGATTTTGTCTGACTAGGTGAAGGAACCCTAGATGAAGGACGATTGTTGGGAGGCCCTGGTTGACATGTGGTGTGACCCAGCATGGCAGGCGCAACATGTGGAGAAGGGAAACGAACGAGCCAAAATGCCAGGCCCGGCTCATGTCCAGGGGAGCCAGAACCTAACCGCTCTCAAGCAACACATGGTATGTGGATTAAGATGTTAACTTTTTCGCACGGTGCATCTTGGTTCATTCAACTTGATGGTTAATTTTGCAGGAGGCGAAGGTTGGTCGACCGGTCCACATCCTGGAAGCCTGGAAAGAAGGCCACAAGGGGAAGGATGGCGCCGAGTTCTGCAGTGAGTCGGCGGAGGAGAAGTGGGGGACCTTCAAAGAGGTCTTCCAGGAGGTGCACGGGGAGGAAGCCGAACCTACGTCCAAGCCCCTTGACCCTGAGCTTGTCATCACTGCTGGCGAGGGGAAGGGCCATGGCCGCCACCTCCTTTGCAACGGGGCGATCGCCACCGCCGGGCACCGCAAGCTGCACGAGATACGCGCGTCGAGCACCAGCTCAACTCCGTCCTTATGGAGTCGCCCAACCGCCGCATCACGTGAGATAGCGCGTCTCAAGGTTAGCATCCTAACCTTTTATTTATGTCCATGCCTCGAAATAGCACCGTTCCAACCTATATGAGCCTAATGCCATGTTACAGGATTTAATGGCGCAGCGGGCTGTTGAAGAGGAGTAAAGGCGGAAGGCTGAGGAGGAGTCCAGAGAAAAGGAATGGGCAGACACTAACAATAGGTTGAAGATTCTTGAGGATCAACTACAAATAGAACATTATCTAAACTAGAGTAGAAGATTCATTACATAGGGACGAACCACCCTCACGTAACTCTACTCTTATAGGTTCTTATGCAATCTCGAAGCAGTGCAAGTGATGCCCCTCCTCCTCCTCCGGAATGTTAACCCGATGGCCTCTCCTCCTCAAGATGATCTATATATGAACAAGTGTACTTCTATTGTGACGTGCACGTGTTTTGCAAGTAGTGACAATATGTATGAATTTGTGACTTGTGTGTGATGTCTACTAGGATAATACATTCGACTTGTCTGTGACAATATGTGGACTATCCCTAATTATGCATATATATGTGGACTAGATCAAATTATGCCTATATATGATCAAATTATGCCTATATATATGTGTGGACTAGCTCAAAATGCACTGTAGTGGTTTTTATCTACAGGGATCAGAAAAGAAATAGATTGACATCAGAATGGATGGGAAAGATTTCCGAGAGCTACACTCGGAAAAAGGCAGACTACCGAGAGCAACTCTCGGAAATATGGTCGTCTGGGACATTACTGTTGTGCCACAACTTTTCTGAGAGAAGCTCTCGGGAAAGAAGGAGAGCATTGTCGAGCCAAGCTCTCGGCAAAGCTATGTAAACTGTCAGCTCCCATGAAGGATTGCCGAGAGCCACTCTCGGCAAGCATATCATCATTTTTTTACTGATAAATGTGACCAGTGGGACCACATGTCAGTTAGAAAGAACACACACACACACAAAGAGGATGTTGCATGTGCTTTGCCGAGTGCCACACTCGGGAAAGTAGACAGTAACTGACGGAGCCGTCTGTTGCGGACCGGCATGCCATGTGGCTACTTTTTGCCGTGAGCGTCTCTCGGTGTCTGGAGGGTTTGTCGTGCGGTGCCTCTTTGCCGTGAGGCAGTGACGGCAAAGAGTGTAGTTTGCCGTGAAGGTGGGTTTGCCGAGAGTGACACTCGGCAATGCTTGCTTTGCCGAGCGTCCGTGTTTTAGCACTCGGCGAAGAGCATTACACCCGACGTACGTGAAAATTCCAGTAGTGATAGTGCAAAACCATTTGACATGGATGCATTAACTATCTCTGAAGTGACTCAAAGTGCATTCAAAAGAAAGAAAGAAAAGAAATTTAAGATATTACATTGCTACTCTTCTTTATATGAACTTCTGTTGCTAGCTACTACCCTGCCAATTCTTTTCTTTATCTAGCATGCATGTGTAGGAGGCCACATGCTTTATTCTAAGAATGTCAGTAGAAACTTATCCCATATCGGGACGATCTTTGGGTGATGCCATGGAGCAAGAGAGGCCTATTCTTAGAAGTGGAACGATGCAATTCTCCATCATGTCAATTGCATTGTTGTTATCTTGTAGCATTGCAGGGTCAACAACCTCATGAATATTCTTTGTAAATTCTCTATCAACAAATTTATGAAGGCTTATACCATCGTTAAATTTTCCATCAGTTGGACTACACCCTGTTATCAGTTGTAACAGAAGCACTCCGAAGCTATAGACATCACCCTTGGTTGATATCTCTTCGCTCATTCCATACTCTGCGTTTACATGTAAAAAACATAATAAAATTAGAGAATCATCATTATTTTTACAACTGCATAAGGAACAAACAGAAACAATATCTTGCAAGAAAGCTTATCTCACCTGGTGGGATGTATCCTATGGTCCCTTTTAAGCATCTTAAACTTGCTGAACTATCTTGATATGCATTTGCTGTGCTGAACAAGAATCTTGCTAGGCCAAAGTTGATGACATACGCAGCTTTGTCAAGGCTCAAAAGAATATTGCTTGGCTTCAGGTCACAATGTATAGCTGGAGGTGCACACTGATTGTGAAGATAATCCAAAGCAACTGCCAGATCCAAGGCTATGTTAGTCCTTTGGCTTAAACTCAGAATATTCTATTCACCATCTTCAGGATCTTTTAGACGTAACCACGTTTCTAGATTCCCATTTGGCATGTATGGGAACACTAGGGCCTTGAAATCTGCCCCAGTATGATCCACAGAAGAGCATGAGGTAATGATTTTTACAAGATTCCGATGGCGAACATTTCTTAGAGTTTCACACTCTGCTATGAAGCTCCTGTCTGCCCCATTAATGTCAAGGTCGAAAATCTTGATAGCAACTTGATCTTCTTGAAACAGCAGACTTCCCTTCTAAACCCTTCCAAATGATCCAGAACCAATTGAGTTTGTAGAAGAAACCCTATCAGTTGTCCTTACCAAGTCTTCATATCATATGATATCTTCTCATTGTGATATTGCAAATGGAGATTTGCTTGCATCCATTTCCTCCAATAAATTGTTACAACACAAGAGGAAAGGATTGTAGTGGCAGCAACAATTGGCAATAGAATCACTAGGACTAGAACCAGTATGGTAGGACTAGGGTTCCTACTAGCTCTGCTCTGTAGGTTGTAGGGGCAGAACAGCAGAGGTTGGGGGCCAGGGCGCGAGCTCCGGCGCGTCGGCGCCGTCGTGAGGAAGGAGGAGGGCGGCGGCGGTTAGGGATGGTGGCGGCTAGGGTTCCGGCTCCTCTGGAGCCGGGCAATAGGATAGAAAATATCTTTATTGCTTGATTCCAAAAAGAGTCTTACAGCCTATATTTATAACCTAGATAACTTGCATAAGAATTAACCTAAGATAACTTGTGGGCTAAGATTGTCTGGTGGGCCTAGCTAAACCGGTCATAACACTTTCCCTGCCTGCACAAACAGCTCGTCCTCGAGCTGTAAGGTGGGAAAGTGCTTGCTGAACTTCTCGAGGTGATCAACCCGCGTCAAACACCTTCTCGGCCACCACCTTGTCGGCAGCTGGGGCGGCCAGGTCGGCGGCGACGGCGTCCTTCGGAATGTAGTCTGTAACCTCCAGGTAGAAGAGTCGCGGGCAGGCATGGCCGGGCGTGTAGGGCTCATCGCAGTTGAAGCACAACCCTTGGCGGCGACGCTCGAGTAGCTCGGATGAGGTGATCCGGCGGAACGGGCGCACCGTGGTCGCGGCGAGGGGTGTCGCGGAAGCCTGCGCAGGCCGACCTTGCACAGAATCCGGCCTGGGTAGCAACCCAGCGGTCCGGGACGGTGATGCCTGCTGGATGACCACCGCGCGGCGCTCGAACGTGCGGGCATAGTACATGGCCGACTGGAGATCCTGGGGTCCCCGAAGTTCCACGTCCACGCGGATGTGATCCGGAAGTCCACCGACGAAAAGGTCGGCCCGCTGTTGCGCCGTCACACCCGACGCGTGGCACGCTAGGGCCTGGAAGCGGTCGGTGAAGTCCTGCACTATGGAGGTGAAGGGAAGGCGACCGAGCTCCGCTAAGCGGCTTCCACGGACCGGGGGCCCAAAGCGAAGGAGGCAGAGCTCGTAGAAGCGCTCCCAAGGGGGCATGCCGCCCTCGTCCTGCTCGAGGGCGTAATACCATGTCTGTGTTGCGCCACGGAGATGGTACGAGGCGAGCTAGGTCCGCTCCGAGGCGAGGGTGCGCTGCCCGCGAAAGAACTGGTCGCACTGGTTGAGCCAGCTAAGAGGGTCCTCCGTGCCGTCATAGGTGGCGAAGTCGATCTTGGTGAACCGCGGTGGTGTCTAGGTCGGAGCGCCGTGTCGAGATGGCTCGGAGGTGCGGAGCAGCGAGGCGGGTGGCGCCTGGTCGGAGTACTCCGGGTAGGGACCCACGGAGCCAGATGGCCCACCGAACTGCGGAAACGGGGTCGGCTACTCCGGAGCCGTGGTGTAGACCGGTGAAGGCGAAGACCCAGCCGCCCAAGCTGGTACTGGAGACGGGGATGGCGGAAAACGAACTTGTTGTATCGGAAGGCCGACCGGCGAGGGTGCCCCCGATCTAGGCAGGGCCGGCGCCGATGGTTGCAGCGGCAGTGGCGGGGGCTGGACAGGGGCGGTGGACGCCGGGGACGACAACGACTGCAAGTGCCAGAGGGGCGCCATCGACGGCAGCTGCAGAGGTCCGGTGGGAAGGCCGGCATAGGACCCCGTGGCGCCCGACGCCTCGGGCTGCAACTGGGAACCCAACAGTGCCCGGGCCTCCGCTTAAGGAGGCGGGGGCGACGTCCCGTGGAGCCAGCCTAGAAGCGGAGACGGTGACGACGAAAAGCAGACCTCCTGGATCGGGAGTTCGCCTAGCGCGGACCGGCCCAGGCTAGGGCTGGGCGGTGGCGGTGGCGGTGGCGGCACCTGCACTGTGGCCGTCGGGAGGGACGGCTAGGCGGGGGGTGGCATGGGCCAGGCCGGCCACTGCGGGCCCTGGGCGGCGGCTGGCGGCGCGGGTGGTGCCGCGAGCGCCGGCGTCGGCCACTGAGGCCAAGGCGGCGTCGAAGCAGCCGGCGATGGGAGCGCCGGGTACCCCCCGGTGATGGCTGCGGGGACGGAGTACCACGGCAGGCCCGGCTGTCCCGCGGCCGGAGGTAGCAGCGGGGCGGCCCGTGCGGGCTAGCCAAGTAAAGGCGTATGCCTTGGACCGCGACGACTAGGTCGTTAAGGACGCCGGCCATGGCCTCCGGCGAAAACTGGTTTGGCATGGGTGGAGGCGACGGCGGCGAATTTTTGGCGGGCGGCGGTGGCTGGCCCTGTCCCGGCGTTGTGCCGGGGGCGGGGGTGATTGGCGCCGACGGGAGGGTCAGCGAGGCCGTGGCGCTCGGCGATGATGCGGCGGCGGTGGTGGAGTTGGTGGCAGCGGCGGTGGGGGAGTTGGTGGGCAGCGGCGGCGGTGGTGGCGGCGGAATTGGTGGCGGCGAGGACATGGTCGAAACCCGGGTACCTGATACCAAATTGGTAGGACTAGGGTTCCTACCAGTTCTGCTCCGTAGGTTGTAGGGGCAGAACAGCAGAGGTTGGGGGCGAGGGCGCGAGCTCCGGTGCGTCGGCGCCGTCGCGAGGAAGGAGGAAGGCGGCGGCGGTTAGGGCTGGTGGCGGCTAGGGTTCCGGCTCCTCTGGAGCCGGGCAATAGGATAGAAAATATCTTTATTGCTTGATTCCAAAAAGAGTCTTACAGCCTATATTTATAACCTAGATAACTTGCCTAAGAATTAACCTAAGATAACTTGTGGGCTAAGATTGCCCGGTGGGCCTAGCTAAACCGGTCATAACACAGTAGTCTCTACTTTTTTGCTGCCAGCCAGTGTCATACAAAGAGAAATACATCCCGTTGGGATGCTTGTACACAGATGATCATTTCCTTCGATTGACACCGCACCAGCGATGTCATAACTGCTCCAGTGAAATGGTTGAAGGATGAACTCGGGTCTTGCATTGATTTCAAGGATTTGAGGAACTCTGGTAGTTTTCCAGACAAGTTTTTCCCAGAAATATCCATGTGTTTTATGCTGACTAAGTTGGCCAATGTTTGTGCAGTCCTTCCTGCAAATAAGTTGTTTTGCATCTCAAGATACCCCAGATCAACACACTGGCTGAGGGTTGATGTAATGTTGCCGGACAACCTGTTATTTGACATGTTAATTTTCTGCACATGAACGAGATTGCCAACTTCATCTGGCATTCCTCCAGACAAGCTAGAGGAAGCATAGAGATTTTAAAGATTTAACCAGGTAGGAGCCCATCCAGTGAGTTGTAAGAAAGGTTTAGTTTGGTGAGTTGAGTGCATCGTGCTATGCTTGCTGGTATTCTTCCACTGAGACTGTTATGATCCAATTCGAGTAACCTCATCTGGACAAGATTGCCAACAGTATCTGGAATCTGACCTGAAAGCATGTTCTGCGCAAAGGATAGATTGATCAAGTTGTGCAATTTCCCAATTGTTGGTGGTATATTACCAGTGAAAAAATTGTAGTCCATGTACAATATACTGAGGCTCTTAAGGTTGCCAATCTCCGGTGGTATAGGTCCAAAAATTTGGTTGCTATTCAGCCACAACGAGTCAAGACTATCTGAAAGATTTCCAATAGAACTTGGCAATTTTCCATTGAGATTGTTTCCATCGAGGGCCAGCATGTTTAATCTGGAGCAGTTAGATAGTGAAGAGACAAATCCCCAGTCATCTGCTTCTAGCTCGTTGGATGCCAAATCGAGATGCACTAAATTTGGCAGCGAGCCGAAGAATGGTATGAATCCAATAAATCTATTATTGTTCAAGTCAAGCCAGCGTAGGTTGTAAGCTTTGAGAAGAGAGGCTGGGATTGGTCCATCAAAATTATTTCCTTAGAGTATTAAGTCCTTGATATTATGTAGGGTGTAGCCGACGTCGATGGGTAATATTCCAACAAGTGAGTTGTCAAATGCGCCAAGACTTTTCAGGGATGACATGTTGAATATAGAAGGTGGAACAGGTCCAGATAAGTTGTTTGTACTCAAGGTCAATATCTCTAATGTTGGAATATAACCTAAGCTCTCGGGGATGCTCCCAACTAAATGATTGTCTGCGAGACGAAGATGAAGTAGGGAGGAAAGGTTCCCTAGTGAGGAAGGTATTCTTCCCGAAAGATGGTTTTCCCCTAAATAGAGATGCTTAAGAGGGGAAGAGATGACAGTAACAGAAGGTATGGAACCAACGAAATTGTTCTGTGTGAGGCAAATGGCACCAAGTGACAAAGTGTTGAGGAGAGCCTTTGGGAGTTCTCCAGTAAGACTATTGCTCATGAGCCTAAGTACTTGAAGAGATGAACTATTTGCCAAGGACTCGGGGACTGCGTTTTGATTTTCGGCCGAAAAAACTAAATTTCGGCCGAATTTCGGCCATCTCGCCTGGGCCCGGTATATGGGCCTTTCGTCCGAATTATTTGGCCCAGTTTGAATTTATTTGCCCGGCCCAGCTTCTAGGGCCTTCATGTTACGCTTCTGCTCATATAAAAGCACGAACGCAAATGTCCCAACCCTAGAATCGCTGTTTTTCCTCTCGCTCCTCCTGTGGGCGGCGCCGCCGCTGCGCACAGAACACATCCTCGCCAGCGTAGCTTCTCCGGCGTCCGGCCAACGCGCTCACTAGCCTCCCGCCTTCCTCCACATCTCCTCGCCTCCACCCCATCCAGTTCGTGCCATTCGCTGCTCCAAGACAAGGGCATGGCGCTCGGCGGCTGCGGCAACGAAGCTGATGGTGCACGAGCCAACCATGGAGGCAGTAGCACGGGGCAGCGACAGCAGCATGGAGGGCGTCCTCTTGTTTGGGAAGGTACAAGCTTTCTTGATGCGTATACATCTCAATCAAGTACGTAGATGCAGTTTCAGTTTCAGTACGTAGATGCAATTTCAGTACTTGTGCTTCTTTAGATGAATGAGAGGCTGCAATATCATACAGGGGTAAGAAAAACTCACTCTTGATGATTTGAACAGAGTAGTGGCATCATTAATCTGAAATACACATGTATCTTGTAGTCACCAAGGATTCTGACAATGTTTTGACTTGGTATATAATCTGAAACGTACATGCATTTGGTAGTCAGAAAGGTTGCCCACGATCTGGTAATAGAAAAGTGGTTACAACCAGTGGCTTGTGCACAAAATTAAAGCTTTTATTATCACATCCAACCACTGGCTTGTATATTTGCAGAAGCATCCCATGTTTGAATCGATCATTTATTTAGATCTACAACGCATCCAATATAAACTTCAGTTGTGTTTGTGTATTTAACTAAGTAGTTGTTGACCACCGATTAATTTCAATGTCCAGCGGTACTAGAGCATCAGCTTGTATATAAATTATTTATTCCTTAGTATCTAAACTAGATAATCTGTCTGTACTGTTTTTGTTCCTCATTCATATCAGGACACCCTAGTAAGAAAGGTTTGCTTTCTTAGCTGTCTACTCTTTATAACTGACCGTCGTTCTTTTGTCATGTGATTTTCAGGTAATGGAACTGCAAATAGGAGTGGCAGCGGCGACCAGGATGCAAATGGAAGTGGTTCCCAAAGACCTTGGAAAGGTATTACTATCCTTTGCTTGGTCACACGATGCTATTGGAACCATGATCTTTATTTGCTAGGCTCAATTAAACTGATGTTTGTAACCTTGCAATGCAGGACTTAAAGACAATAACTTATATGATCCTTGGAACCATGCATGGCCGTATTATGGGGGTTTTGATTGCACGTACTGCAGCCTAAAGCACAAAGGTGGAGGTGCAACCCGTGTCGCGGAGCACCTTGGTGGTATTGTAGGTAATGTGAGGAGCTGTCCCAATGTGCCAAGAAATGTGAGAGATGCAATGAGAGAGTGCCGGGATGAATCAAGGAGGAAGAAAAGAGACAAACAAAATAGCAGGCTGAGAATTGAAAGAAATATTATGGAGTTTCTGTACGCTACAACTTAAAGGTATAAACCATCACTTTTACTTTCTACTTTGTGTTGTCCTTGCATGTCATATAATTTACTTGTTTACTATTCAAACCTTGAAGATACGTGCTGAAGAAGATCAAGAGAAAAGAGAGAGATATAGATAAAGAAATTGATCCAAGTGCATTGCTAATGGATACCACAATGTTTGATGAAACAAACCCAATAATGGAGTGGCTGAATGAGGATGTAGAGGATCCGATTGTGGATGGAGCTGATGCAGCTAGTGCTGTTTTTGAGCAAATAAGGCGCCTCAACTCAAGCAGGAAGGCGTCTTATGTTGGTTCAAAGGGTAATAACAAGAAAAGAAAGAGGAATGATGATGATGAGAATGAGTTTCTTGAAACTGAGAGTGAGGATGATGAAGAAGAGAATGAATATGTTGATAATGACATCGAGGATGATGATGGGGTGAGTGAGGATGATGAGGATGGTGAACAAGATCAGCTAGAGACACAAATGCAACTTGAAGAAGAGACACAAGTACAAGTTCAAAAGGAGGCACCAACAAGCACTGGCCATTTGGAGACTAGATCTGGACGACTTATTAGGAAGAAGACCAAGAACGTCAACAGCCTCTACTCGTAAATTTGGTAAGTCTCTTCTTTTTGGTGTTTCTGATTCAGGTTTGTTACTTAGAAAAATCTAGCTTGATGTATATGTTCAAAGCGGCTGATCTTTAAATAGCTTGATGTATATTGCTTTCTTTAAGTAGGTTGATCTTTAATTGTTCTCGTGCTCTAATGTTTATGCTCACTGTGTATGATTAGTACTGCTGTTCTAATTGCTCACCTAGTAGTGTTGCTGTAATTGATACTTATCTTCTTGTATTGTTGCTATAATTGCTACTTATCACATACCAGTGATGTTCTAGTTGCTACCAATCACTTAGTAGTGTTGTTCTAATTGCTACTTAACACAGTATTTTAGTTGCTACTTGGAACTGCTAGTTACTTAGATGTATGCACTCTGTATCATGACCCTTCCTCTGTTTTCTCCAAACCAGAAATGGCACGTGAGCAAAGGATATCAAGAAGCTTTTGGATGTTGGGAAGCTTGGAGCTGATGCTTCAAATAAGCTGATGGTTGTCTTTTGGAGATGTTTCTATGTTTAATGCTTTAAAGTCTTTTGGCTGTACTGGACTATTTAAACTTTGAACTATGCTGTGATGGTTGAACTGATGCTGGACGGTTAAGGGTTTATGTCAGAGGCAACTTTATAACTAATGTGTGCCTGTTATGTTGGACTGTTAAGGGTTATGTTGGAGGCAATTTTATAACTAATGTGTGTCTGCTATGTTGGATTGTTAACTGTTATGTTGGAGGCAACATTATAGCTAACGTGTGCCTGTTATGTTGGGCAGATTCAATTTTCTTAATCCCTAGAGCTTATTTGCTAAAGTTTATAAGATCTCTCCTGATGGTTGTTGTGCTGATATGTTTTGCTCTATTTTATTTAAAGTTTTGTTCAAATTTCGGCCGAATTTCGGCCAAATTTCAGTTAAATTTTGGCCAAATTTTCAAATTTTGATTTTGCAATTTCGTCCGAGATTTTGCCGAATTTTTTGAAATTCCTGAAATTCGGCCATTTCGGCCAAGGACGAAAAAAAACACAAACCGAAAATCATTTCGCAGCTCGGGGATGACCCCTCCAAGAGCATTGATCCCGAGATCAACATATGTGAGATAACGGAAGCTGCCCAAAGATGGCGGTATGTTGCCGGTAAGTGTGTTACTGGCCAGATCTAATATGCGCAGCTCAGGAAGGTTTCCGAAAGCATGAGGGATGCTCCCTTGGAGCTTGTTTTTGCCAAGGTTAATCTCTTGAAGGCGCTTGCATTGGCTAAGGCTAGCTGGGATCTCTCCGCTGAGGGAATTTTTCCACAAGCCGAGAACTTGGAGTTGGAAACATGCAGAGAGTTGGGGCGGGATGGTACCTTCCAAAGTGTTCATGCTGAGGTTGAGGTTGGTGAGCCGGCTCAGGAGGCCAAGCTCGGACGGCACGCCGCCACCGAAGCTGTTGTTGGACAGCTGGAGCCTTGCCAGCCAAGTGAGGTTAGCGATGCAAGGCCGGATGGAGCCCGAGATGCCTTGGGATTCAAGGTCCAGCGCGATGACACGCCGAGGGGACATCACACCGCAGGTGATCCCGTGCCAGTTGCAGAACTCCATGGACACGTTGCTCCATGAAGTTAGAGCTCCGGCGGGTGCCGAGAGCCCGGACTTTAAGCACAGGAGGGCTTGTCTGTCGCTCTCTGATTCCTTGCAGATGCCTAGTAACGGTAGGCTGCAGAAGAAAGCCAAGAAGAGGCAGAGAAGCCGACAGAGGCCTGGAAACAACAAAGTTGCCATGACTCTGCTATCGGTCGGGATGAATGGAAGCTCTCGCTTTGCAAGAGGATGTTTATTAACTGTGGTGTGACGGTATGGCTCACTGCACCCACTTTAAGTAGAAGGACGGCATTGCAATACCATAACAGAATGTGTGATGACACTGACGATGCTGGCACACACACGCAACCAAGAGATAGTGGAGCCTAACCTTAGGGTAAGCATATAATTGACTGACTACTCATACTGTAAGCAAAAAACGTGCAGGCCCAGGTCTGCAGGAAATGCACTGGTTGATTAATGAGGCGATCGAGAAGCTTCCTCACAGGAGAGAGACAGAGCAAAGTTTCAAAGGTGAGGATGCAGGTTAATAATTAGAACTCCAGCCAAACTAGATGGTATCTTCAACTTCAAGTGGGAATGTACTATCCCTGGCAACAAAATAAAAACCTCAGAATACAAATATGATAGAGTAACTCGGCTCGGACGACTGAGACACAAAAGAAATCTTATGGAAGCAATAGTTACTATAGCTAGCAACTCCGAAAACGATATCCGCAGTGCGCCAAACTGTGCCAGCGCCACAATATTTGTCTGAAGTGCAGTCTTCTCTCTATTCTTTGACGGGCGTAGTCTGAAGTAGCATAGTCTTCGTCTTCGCACATTAGTTGGTATGAACGGACGCGTTCCCTCTTTAATTATTCAAATATTTATTCGTTCTTTTGACTAGTTGAACGCATGTGGTAGTTCACTTGGTAAGAATGAGATAGTTAGCTAAGCTGAGTGCCTTGGTGAGATTAATCAGCAATGGAATCAACTGGTGCTACTCATGTCACAGTGGAATCAATTGAAATTTTTACCAATGGTGAACATATTTTCTACTCCCTCCGTTCCTAAATACAAGTCTTTGTAGAGATTCCACTATAAACTACATACGGATGTATATAGATGCATTTTAAGTGTGGATTCATTCATTTTGCTCCGTATGTAGTCCACCTAGTGAAATCTCTACAAAGACTTACATTTAGGAACAGAGGGAAATTCATGTTTTGGAACTGGAATAAAATGTTGATGAAATTGTATGAACCAAATTTTTTTCGATACATGTTTCATATGGCTTTCAGTGACCATCGTACGTGGTTTCATGATTTTCTTATAGTTTCAGCGGATGTTCCGGTGGACATTTAAAAAAAACATTTTTTGAAATTCAAATGAAACACTGATGATTTTATTTGTCGATGCACATTTTATATGGCTTTAAATGGAAGTTTTTTGAGGCCATGATTTCGTATAGTTTGGGTGTCTGTTTGATTTTCACAGTGGTTTGAGTTTCACCCGATGCTTTCAACGAGTTTCAGATTCTTTTCTTTATCATTTCTATAGATCATGTGCAGTTTCAATGTAGTTTCGTACTAGTCCGATCCACCCAGATTTGTGTCGTAGCTTGTCTGAAACTATTTGATGCCTAATCAAAACCTTATTAAAAACATCAGCAAAACAGAGGGTTGTTGTGCTGAACAAGAAAGCACTTAATCACTGGTGAAAAAGAAAATCTTATGGACACTGAGCAGTTGTTAGCATTCCAAAAATGATATCCATCCTATTCTGCACAGCACGGTCACTCCCAGTGCCCACCAGTGAGCAAAATTGTGCCAGCGCCACATTTTTTGTCTGAAGTGCAGCATTCTTTCTATTCTGACCGTTTGACAAAAAAATGGTGTGTTCTGAGGCAGAGACTTCGTCTTCGCATGGTGGTTTGAACGGCCGCGTTCCTCTCTTTTCTTGTCTTGTTAATTTATTTATTTTCTTCACTCGTCATTTTTACTCGATGAATCGCACGTGCAAGTTCACTTCACCGGGAGAGCAATAGCTAAGCTGGGATATATAAGTACCCACACATCAGCTTCCTCTTGACAGAACCCACCACCGATCGATCATAATCAGGTTTGGAACACTGATTTATTTTTTGAACTTTTAAATATGGAGTCACCTAGTTGAGTGAAAATTGCTTGTCTGCATACGATATTCATGTGCCATTTATGCTCTTCACTCCTCTCCGCGCCATGTATAAGTAGATATCTTTGCTCTAAATCAAAAGGGCATATTCCCTACTTTGTATAGATAAAAATATACATTAGCAGAAACAAATGGGCAAAGCCATTTCACAAGGATGTATTACCTACCTCTGAAATGACCTGAACTGGATTCACAAAGAAAAGAAAAATAAGATAATAGATATTCCATCTGTAAAGAAATATTTTGCTGGACAAGAGGGGAGAGGCGACTCCACGATACCGCCCGACGGCCACTCCAGCCACGGCGCCCACCACCACGACCGGCCAGGCCGCCGCCTTGGGCCTGGCCTGGCACGTGCCTCTCTCACTCCCGTCGTCTCTCCCGCCTTGGGACCTCCCTTTGGCTATGACTGCAATGGGCGCCGGGGCGGCCGATCCTGCCCTGTCCGGTGGGATCGCGCCGGGAAGGGACATCTCTGCCGCCAGTGACGACGACATCCATCGTGGCTGCTTGCTCCGCGGCGGGTTCTCCTCTGTCCGCCGCCTCCGCCCTCTCCTTGCCCACGCTGGTCTGGCTCGAGGTGCTGCTGCCTGTGCCGGCGCCGCCACCGGCCGCTGTGGTGGCCTTGCTCAACGGTTGGATAGGCTCGCCTTTTGCTTACCCTCTAATTCATCAGGTTAGCGCTTGCTTATTCTCGTTTACTGTGGCCAACCGTAGTATTGCAAACTTCATTCTGTCGCTGGAAGGGGTTAATTACAAGGGGCTGGTTGTTCGCTTCATAGCTAATCCCACTCCTGTTGGACATCCTTTGCCTCGTCTTTTCGTGGCCCATGCAATCCCTTCTGCCGCATGCTACGTCAACCGGTCCCCATCGTCCTTGACTGCCGCTACTGTCTCGGTCAGAGCCGCATGCATTCCCTCTGACCCGCGTGCTACACTGTACCTGCTCTCTGCTGCTCAGGGAGCATATAATACGGCCGGCCTCTCCTCGTCACCACCTGCATCCCAGCCTAGCCTTAGCAGCTCCTGTAGCACCCCCGTGATCCTGTTCTGGAGGAGCCTCCCTTACTTCCTGGGGCGCCACGTTGCTCGTCTGGACCGTCTTCTGCGGCTGCTCGGGGGTCACCCACCCTGGACGTCTCTGCAAAGGGGAATCCTCCCTCTTCCCATTGGCCCGCTGCAGCGGTTCCAGTTGGCCAGTGCCCCGGCGCCTGCACTGCATGCTAGGCGCATGCATGCTACTCTGATTAGGCCAGATCAACCTCGTCCCATCTTGCCTCCCTGCCATGCTTGGCCTCGCGTGCCTGCCCGTTCGTGTCGCGTGCCTGCCCGTTTGCGTCGCCCTATGTTGGACCTTTCTGCGCCTGGCATCCTGCCATGCCCCGCGGGCCCACTCGTGTGGTCTACTTCGACCCCTCCCCCTCTTCTGGATCAGGCCTCCCCCTCTCCTGCCATGCAGATCACGAGCTGTGACAACAGGGAGCCCGAGACCGCCTGCCCCTCGCCGCCTCGGCTGCCGCAGCCTCAGTCCGAGCACGCCAGCCCTTTGGCTTCTTATGCCCATGCCCTCCTCACCTCTTCTTATAGCATGCAGCCCCCAATCGCTCCTCATCACTGCTTTTCCAACCCTCCCAAGAGGTTCAACACCAAGACACGCTGCTACCGATGCTTGGCTCTCGATCACCAAGTGCGAGACTGTAGAGACCCCGTGAGATGCCTGAGATGCTGGCGGGTGGGACACACCCAGCATGGCTGCCATGCTATTTTACCCCCTCCACCCAACCTTCCACTTGTCAATCACCAGCCCGCTCCTAGCTTCTCCACTCCTCCCTCCTCCTCGCAAGCACCACAAAGCCCTCGCACCACAACTCCACCTCCTAGCCACCCTCCCTCCGCTCACATGGCCGAGTTCATCCCGCTCGAGCTCGCTTCCTCCGAGGATGAGCTCGACCTGTCCCCTGCTCGCACGCCCTCCCCACGAGTGTTCTCCTTCCCAGAGCAAACCCAAGCCGCAGAGGTCGACGATGCGTCCGTCGACGAGGAGGAGTACCCGGAAGAGGTTGAGTTTGAATCGGGGGAGGAGTCCACTGATTCGGATGCAACCCAATCCATGTTTCTCTCTTCCCCGCCTCGGCACCGTTGCGATTTTTCCAACGTTTTCATGCCATACACACCCATTGAGCACTTCCAAAACCTTGCTTTCGCCATCGTCAACCCACCTCATCCCTCTCCCCAAGCTTGCATTCGCCGTCCACTCCAAACCGGGGGTGGTAACCCACATGTCCTCATTAGGGCCTCTTCCTATGGGGCCGGTCTTGTCATCTACAGCTCGGCCTATGAGAGAGAGATATCCATCCTCAACAGTCCACTCACGTGCCCTCTGAACACGGTCAACCTAGTCCTCCATAAATACATAGAAAATCGATTCCTTTTTCGCCTTGGCACGGTTTCTGCCCTCCACATCGAAGACTTCCCACTCGAATACTGGTTCACGCCCACCATCATTAACTCTATATTTCCCTTCGCCTGTCCAATCCAGATTGACCCGGTTTGCCTGACCGGAGTTGACTACTCCGCCATCCTTGTCTCCGTCAAATCCCGCACTCTCACCGATGTCCCTCACACCATTCTTGTCCATGGTTTCTCGGGCCTTGGGGCCATCGCCTCGGTCCTTGTCGTCCACTCTCAAGAGCTCCCGCCGGACCCTGCCTTTGCAGGGCCAGATTCTGATGATGAGAACAACGGCGGTGGTGGTGACCACGGTGGACACAGAGACGGTGGCGACTTCCCAGGAAGCATGGACCCCAACCTCTCCGCGCCTCCCCCGCCGCCAACCGGCGAGGGGCACGGCGACCGGGTTGTGCAGCTGTCCGATGGCCTTACCATGATGGCAAACCACAAGCCGCTCGTCTGCGCGGTGCCCCTCACGGCTCGTCCGAAGTCCGTGCAAGTCAATCTCTACAAGGGCTTCTACGATGTGCGCGTCCAAGGCATCGGCGGCGAGCACGGGTTCTACCGCACCCCCATGAGCCCGGCGGGCTCGCCCAAGCTGCTCGTCGCCAACCTCGCGGCCTGCTCCATCGGCTTCCTCGACCGGGTGGAAACGGTCGGCCCCTCCCATGCCCCCTTCACGGATGCCGAGGTGATCTGCAAAGACTTCCGCGGCCGCTCCTTCACCTCAGGCTGCGACGGCGAGGAGCAAGTCATCCAGGCCATCATGCGCTTCGACAGCGGCCTGCCACCGTTCCCTGCTCCCTAGGCCATGCAGCTCAAGGACGACGCTTCAGAGGGCATGCCACTGCTGCCGCTACCTCCTTCTTCTCCGGCTCCAACCCCCGACCCCCTCGCGGATCTTCCTCCCTATGCGGCCTCGCCCAAGATCTTCTTCACCCGTCGCAATGCCCGCATCTGGAAGGGGGGAAACCCTAACCGCATGACAAGGCTTGAGAAGGCCACGCTCAGGAAGGAGCAGAAGATGGAGGGAAGGAAGCGGGTGGCCCCGTCTCACGAGCTTCTGCTGCCGGCCATGGAGCTCCTGGAGCTCGCCACGGAGGGTGCGCCTCCACTCCCTCGCAAGGACACACTTCAGGTGGCGGAGGTCTGTGGTGTCCCCAAGTTCGACCTCAACCTGGTGCCATCCAGTGACAATGTGTGATAGCCTTCCTCTCTTCAATCTGTGGCGGCGCCCCCACCTACCGGCTCCTTCATGCAACTAT
This sequence comes from Triticum dicoccoides, assembly GCF_002162155.2. NCBI lineage: Eukaryota > Viridiplantae > Streptophyta > Magnoliopsida > Poales > Poaceae > Triticum > Triticum dicoccoides. The sequence goes on along the minus strand of NC_041387.1, from coordinate 653,883,905 downwards.
AGCTCCTCCAACAGTCTTAGTTGTAGTTCTCTCTGTAGGACGCGCCACCGGCATGCTACCCCGGCTAGTATCCCTCCTCGCATTCTCTTTCTTGTAGACTCGCCCCTCTCCTCGCCATGTGCGCCCTAGTTCTTTCTGCTCCGGAATGCAACGTCGTCTTTCTGGTTATTACCTTAGATTGGTTTTTCTATGTTGCCTATCCAGTTATTAATGATTAAGGACATCTCAATTATCTCTTGGAATGTACGCGGTCTGGGTAGACACAAAAAATGTACTGACGTCAAAGCCGCTATTTCTTCCTCTGCGTGCTCCGTGTTGTGTTTGCAAGAATCAAAACTCCTAGATATATCTCAATTTAAGGCTATCTCTTTTCTACCACCCAACCTTAGATCCTTCCATTCCATCCCCGCCAATGGATCAGCGGGAGGAATTATCACTGCTTGGGACGACAATCTTCTGTCTTGCTCCAAGGTGGTGGACGACCCCTTTTCCTTAACCTGCTGGTTTGACTCATGGGCCGACGATCTCTCCTTTGTGGTCACAAATGTGTACGGGCCTTGCGACCATGCTTTAAAACCCTTGTTCCTGCAGTCGCTCGTTGATCTAAAACATGACATCTCCTGTCCTTGGACGATCATTGGGGACTTCAACATCACTCTCAAGCCGTCGGACAAATTCTCCTCCCACTTCAACATGAGCGAAGCGCATCTCTTCTCCTCAACCATAAACACTTTTCAGCTTCAGGACCCCCCCTGTTCTTGATCGCCGCTTCACCTGGTCGAACCAGCAGGAGGTGCCCATCCTCATTTGGTTGGATAGGGCGCTTACAAACGTTCCTTGGCTACATATTTTCCAGATACTTCACTCTCCTCTATAACTCGTACAACCTCAGACCATGTTCCTATTCGCCTTTCTGCCAAGACATCTATTCCCAAATCTTCAGTTTTTCGCTTAGATCGATCACTCCTAAACAGCCCCCTCTTTAAAGAGAGGGTGGCTACAAACTGGGCAAGCGTGGGTTCCCGACATGCCCACCTTGGCGCCGCGGGGATTCTCTCCCTTAAGTTAAAATGCACTAGAAACATGGCAAAGAAGTGGTTGTCAAACCGTCACTCTCCAAAAACCCTAGCTCTGAATTTCCATGCTACTATCACTTTCTAGACAAGATTGAGGAGGCCTGGCCGCTATCACACATTGAATCGAAGTGGTCAAGCTATCTCTCCACCGCCACAATGCTGCCATTGCTGCCTACTGGTAGGCCTGGGCATTCGGTTAACCCGAACCGATCGGTTCGGTCTGTTCGGGTAATGTAAAATTCGGTTTTCCATTTTTACTGACCGATCGGTTTTCTGAAATATCAATAACCGAGTGTTCGGTCCAACAAGATTTCGGTTCGGTTTACGGTTGTAACCGAACAAGACCGAAGCTACGTTTGCAAGTAGCATGCATCGCTAGAGTTCTCTGGAAATTGAAGCAGCCCCTTCCCCAGTTGAATAAGAAAGAAAACAAAATCTGGAAACAAAATAAGATCCAAGAACACAACAAGAAACAATCCCTTTCGGAATTGTACAGAAGGAGACAGAGAAATACAAGGGTCTGCAGTGTAGTCGAAAGGGAGCACAAACATTAAAGAGACAACATGTAAGCTCCAGCTCCTGGAGCGAGCGCCGCCACCACCGCCGGCCAGCGAGGAGAGCAGGGGACTACGCATGGGGGCTGTAGGCCTGTAGCAGTCAGACGGCTAGGTTAAGGCATCGGGCGGCTCACGTCGTGCCGCTGGATCGGGGATATTAGCAGTTAATTAGGCTGGGGCCCTGTGGGAGTGGATGGGTGCTTCACGTGGTGCTTCTGGCCTGCGGACAGAAAAGGGCCCAGTGGGAGGTAGCCACTTACGTGTAATGGGCTGGGTTCTTCTCAGATTTTGGGCCACATGTATAATATCTCGGTTTTATAGGTTATTTCGGGTGACTGAGTGCCATGACCGAAACATCCAAAGTAAATTCGGTTTTTGAGAAGTGGAGACCGATGTAACAACTGAAATAGTCGGTTTCGGTCAGTTCGGTGTCGGTCCCGGTTCTTTCGGTTCGGTACTTTGGTCTTCGGTTTATATGCCCACCCCTACCTACTGGAGGCAATGGGAAAAAAATCAAGGACTGTGTTTTTGGGGCGAGAACTCGGCCTATATGCATATTTGTGCGTCCGTGAGACATCGGAAAAATCAAATAAAATTTCTCTCTCACAATGGCACCACTTGTCCTACTTCGCTTTTTCAAGAATTTGGTTGGCACAAGCGCCCATGTATCCACTTCTTTCGACCTAGAAAATCTGCTTTTGCCTAACACACTCAGCACAACCCAAGCCACCTCCTGAAACCTTTTACTCTAGAGGAAATAAAGGACGCCCTTTGGGCCATGAAGGATGATGCCAGCCCTGGGCCGGATGGATTTGGCCGGTCTTTCTACAAATCTAATTGGAACCTAGTCAAACCGGATCTCCTTAATATGATGAACGAGTTCCATGCAGGCACCACTGATCTTCTGCGCATCAATACTGCCCACATTCTGCTCCTTCCCAAAAAAATCAGATGCTTCTACACCTGAGAACTATAGGCCGTTTTCCCTCCAAAATTTCTCAATTAAGCTTAGGTCCAAGTGCCTCTCCTTAAGGGCTCAAACCCTCGTCACTCAAATCATCCACTACAATCAAACCGGCTTTGTCAAAGGACGTGGGATTGCCGAAAACTTTCTTCACGCTACTGATATTGTCCAAACTTGTTTCAAGCGACGGCTACCTGCAATCGTCCTTAAGCTAGATTTTCACAAGGCCTTTGACTCAGTTTCTTGGACTGTCCTTGCCAACATCCTGAAGGCTCAAGGATTCCCACCGCTCTGGTGCCGTTGGGTGCAAAGCTTAAACACCACAGCCAGCTCGGCTGTTCTCCTGAACGGTAAGCCGGGGCACTGGTTTCAGTGCCGCCAAGGCTTGCGACAAGGCGATTCCCTATCTCCCTATCTCTTCATCTTGGTGGTTGATGTCTTAAAATGACTCATTATTCAGTCTTCCGACTGTGGACTCCTCACTCACCCGATCGCTAATGATATACCATACACCGTGCTTCAATATGCAGATGACACGCTAATTGTCCTCCCCCCTGACGCTGCTCAACTCCGGACTCTCAAAAATATCCTGCTCCAATTTTCCGAGGCTACTGGGCTGAAAATCAATTTCCACAAAAGCACCTTTGCCCCGATCCACGTCGACCCCGACCTCTCGACTAGCCTTGCCGCAATCCTGGGTTGTCCAATTGCCACCTTCCCCCAATCCTACTTGGGCTTGCCTCTATCCACTCACAAACTAAACCTGGCTGACTTCTTCTTCATCATTGACAAGGTCGATCTCCATCTTGCCGGTTGGAGGGGCCTTTTGCTCTCCTTGGCCAAAAGGGCTATCCTGGTCTGATCTGTTTTACGCGCCCTGCCAATCTATGCCATGAGTGCCCTTCTTCTCCCCGCTGGAACCATTCAGGAAATCGAGAAATGATGTAGGGCCTTCTTTTGGTCTGGCCAGGAAACAACCTCGGGCAGCAACTGCGAGGTCGCTTGGGACCTCGTTTGTGCTCCATTCGCCAATGGGGGCCTTGGTTTTCTTTCTCTTCCACACATGAACTTCTGTCTGTTACTTAAACACATTTCCAAGCTGCATGACGAGCAAATCTCACGAGAGACTAGATACATGATCTCCAAATATGGCTGGTCGACCACCAATGATGTGGGCATGTCAGACAACCAGCATACCCCGATTTGGAAGGACATCATGAAAGGCCTCACCCTTTTCGGGGACTCTACCAGGGTCAGCATCGGTAATGGAGTCACTACCCCCTTCTGGCTAGATCTTTGGCTCCCTCACTCATCCCAAACCCTAGCCCAACAATTCCCGGCCCTGTTTTCTCACTACAACCGAGTCCACACTTCGGTGGCACGCGCTTTGGCCTCGACAACCTAACCTTGGACCTAACCCCTAGGCTATCTCACGCAGCCGATTGCGAACTGCTTGAACTACGCACTATTTTGGCCACGGTAAACTTGAATTTGCAGGTAGCTGACAGGAGAACTACAAGGGATGCTGGGAAACCTTTCACCGCTACGCTTGCATACCACGCGGTTTGGAGGGCAAAACCCACATACACGCTCGCCCCGGCCATTTGGCAAAACTACGCCCCAAATAAATGCCAGCTATTCCTCTGGCTTGCACGCAAGGACCGCCTCTTCACGAATGAGCGACGCTTCAGACGTGGCATTTCCACTTCGGCCGCGTGCCCCTTCTGCGACCACGGCGAATCCATCAACCATCTACTCTTCGGGTGCCAGCACCTCGCTCCTCTTTGGGAGGAGCTTGACAGCCTATGTCCAGATGCACCGCAGGGGCTGCTCCAAGCATGGGAGGGTGAATGGCACAACGGAACTAGATCAACAGTTCTGCTGGCCGTTCTTTGGAACATCTGGAAGAGAAGGAACGCCAAGGTTTTTCGGAACATTCAACTTGGGCTTCATGATGTTGCAGGCTCCACTGCGGATGATCTTAAACTTTGGTCCCACCGCTGTAATAATGTTCAGAAGCAAATTAGGCTCCGGGACTGGGGCTCCATGTTGTTTCACCTTGCCGGGAGATTATAGCTTTTTGCTACATGTAATTTTGTCTTTCCCTCCTCTAATCCCCATGTACTCTCTCTTCCCCCTGAGATCTGTAACACCCTGGCGGTTGGAAATAAAGGTTCAGGCAGGCGTAAGCCTGCCGTTGACGTGTCAAAAAAAAAGAAATATAAGAACGCTTAGATCACTAAGAGTAATATTCTTCTTTACATGAACTTCTGTTGCTTGCTACCATCCTGCCAATTCGTTGCATCATAAGACATGCGACATGCTTTATTCTAAGTATCTCAGTAGAACCTTGTCCCATGCCTGGCCGCTCTTTGGGTGAAGTCATGAAGCAAGAGAGGCCTATTCATAGAAGTGGAATGACACACTTCTTTGTCATGTCAGTTGCATTATTTTTATCTTGTAGAATTGTGGGGTCAACAACCTCATGAATATTCTGTGTAAATGCTCTATCAACAAATTCATGAAGGCTTATACCCCAATGCCAACTCCTGCCATTTTTTTCTCTATACCATCTTTAAAATTTTCATCAGTTGGAGTACAGCCTGTTATGAGTTGTAACAGAAGCACTCCAAACCTATAGACATCACCCTTGGTTGATATCCCTTCGCTCATTCCATACGCTACATTACATGTAGAAAACATAAAAAAAAAAGAATTATCATTATTTGTACAACATAAGGAACAAACAGAATCAATATCTTGCAAATAAGCTTATCTCACCTGGTGGGATGTATCCTAAGGAATCTGACCCGAAAGCCTGTTTTGTGCTAAGGATAGATCGACCAAGTTATGCAATTTCCAAATTGTTGGTGGTACATTACCGGTGAGAAGATTGTCACCCATGTACAAGCTACTGAGGCTCTTAAGGTTGCCAATCTCCAGCGGTATAGGTCCCGAAATTTTGTTGCTATTCAGCCACAACGTCTCAAGACTGTTGGAAAGATTGCCAATCGAACTTGGCAATTTCCCTTTGAGATTGTTCCCATCCAGGGCGAGGATGGCCAACCTGGAGCAATTAGATAGTGAAGAGATGAAGCCCCAATCATCTGCTTCTAGCTTGTTGTGTCCCAAATCGACTTCCTCCAAATTTGGCAATGAGCCGAAGAATGGTATGAATCCAGTAAATCTATTACTGCTCAGTTCAAGGCTTTGTAGGTGGTAAGCTTTGAGAAGAGAAGCTGGGATTGATCCATCAAAACTGTTAACTGAGAGTATTAAGTCCTGGATATTGGGGATGGTGTAGCCTATGTTGATGGGTAATCTGCCGAAAAGTGAGGTTCTTGTTATGGCTAGCCCTATCAAGGATGACATGTTGAAGATAGATGGTGGAACCGTCCCAGATAAGTTGTTTACGCTCAAGGACAACATCTGTAGTGTTGGAATATAACCTAAGCTCTCTGGGATGCTCCCAACTAAATGATTGCTTGTAAGACGAAGAAGAACTAGGGAGGAAAGGTTCCCTAGTGAGGAAGGTATTCTTCCTGAAAGTTTGTTATACCTTAAGTCGAGATGCTTAATAGGGGAAGATGTGATAGTAACAGAAGGTATGGAACCAACAAAACTGTTCTGTTGGAGGCAGATAGCACCAAGTGACAAAGTGTTGAGGAGAGCCTTCGGAAGTTTCCCAGTAAGACCATTGCTCATGAGTCTAAGTACTTGAAGAGATGAACTATTTGCCAAGAACTCTGGTATGACCCCTCCAAGAAAATTCCTCCCAAGATCGACATATGTGAGATGACGTCTGCTGCCCAAAGATGGCGGAATATTGCCGGTAAGCATGTTGTAGGCGAGAACTAGTATGTGCAGCTCAGGAAGGTCTCCGAAAGCAGGAGGTATGCCACCTTGGAGCTTATTGTTGCTAAGGTCAATCTCTTGAAGGCGCTTGCATTGGCTAAGGCCAGGTGGGATCTCTCCCCGGAGGGAATTTTTCCACAAGCCGAGAACTTGGAGCTGGGAACATGCAGAGAGTTGGGGCGGGATGGTACCTTCCAAAGTGTTCATGCTGAGGTTGAGGTTGGTGAGTCGGCTCAGGAGGCCAAGCTTGGATGGCACGCCGCCACTGAAGCTATTGTTGGACAGCTGGAGCCTTGCCAGCCAAGTGAGGTTGGCGATGAAAGGAGCTATGATGCCTGAGATGCCTTGGGATTCAAGGTCGAGCGCAACGACATGCCGGGGGGAAGTCGCGCTGCACGTGATCCCATGCCAGTCGCAGAACTCCACGGATGTGTTGCTCCATGAAGGTAGAACTCCGGCGGGTGCCGAGAGCCGGGACTTGAAGCAAAGGAGGGCTTGTCTATCACTCTCTGTGTCATCGCAGATGCCTAATAGTGGTAGGCTACAAAAGAAACCCAAGAAGAGGCAGAGAAACCAAACGAGACGTGGGAACGACAAAAGCTGCCATTACTCTGCTATCGAGATGAATGGAAGCTCTCGCTTTGCAAGAGGATGATTATTAACTGTGGTGTGACGGTATGGCTCACTGCACCCACTTTAAGTAGAAGGACGGCAATGCAATACCATAACAGAATGTGTGATGACACTGATGATGCTGGCACACACACGTAACCAAGTGACGTACGATAGAAAAGAAACACCTAGTTTAGGGTAAGCATATGATTGACCGACTACTCGTGCTGTAAGCAAAAAACATGCAGGCCCAGGTCTGCGGGAAATGCACTGGTAGATTAATGAGGCAAGAAGCTTCCTCACAGGAGAGAGGCAGAGAAATGTTTCAAAGGTGAGGATGCAGGTTAATAGTTAGAACAAATATAATCGTTTGGTTGCGGTCCTCTCCAGCCAAACTAATGGTTTCTTCAACTTCAAGTGGGAATATACTATCCCTGGCTAGAAAAACCCTCAGAATATGAATCCGATAGAGTAACTGGGCTCGGACGACTCAGACACAAAAGTAATCTTATGGAAGCAATATCTACTAGCTACTATAGCTAGCAACTCCGAAAACGATATCCGCATTGAGCCAAACTGTGCCAGCGCCACAATATTTGTCTGAAGTGCAGCCTTCTCTCTATTCTTTGACGGGTATGGTCTGAAGTAGCATAGTCTCGTCTTCGTCTTCGCACATGGTTGGTATGAACGGACGTGTTCCGTCTTTAATTATTCAATATTTATTCGTTATTTTGACTAGTTGAACGCGTGTGGTAGTTGTAGTTCACTGGGTAAGAATGAGATAGGTAGCTAAACTGAGTGCCTTGGTGAGACGAATCCGGTAGATGGAGTAACTCGACTCGGACGACTGAGACTTAATAGAAATCTTATGGAAGTAATAGCTTACTAGCTAGCAACTCCGAAAATGAAATCCGCAATGAGCCAAACTGTGCCAGCGCCACATTTTTTGTCTGAAGTGCAGTCTTCTCTCTATTCTTTGACGGATATGGTCTGAAGTAGTATAGTCTTGTCTTCGTCTTCGCACATGGTGGTATGAGCCGCGTTCCCTCTTTAATTATCCACTATTTATTCGTCATCTTGACTAGTCGAACGAGTGTGGTAGCTCACTGGGTAAGAATGAGATAGATAGCAGAGCTGAGTGCGTTGGTGATATCAATCTTGCATGTATAAGTACCCACGCAGGCGGCTTGTCTGGAGGCAGTCATCAGTGATAGAACCACCTACTACTCAAGTACTGATCAACTACTAAGCTGTCCCTTTGCATAGGTAGCAAGTGAGAATCAATGGCGGCATATACGGGCTCCCAGCTAGTCATGTCGCACGGGAAGGGACGTCTGTTGAGCTCTCGTTCCTCCTCATCCTCCGTCGGGCGAATAACTGTTACGCCTCGGGCTGCTCAAGTAGCCCGAGTCACTCGGGCCGTCCAGCATCCTCCACCCGCTCCAGGTTCACTTGGCTACTTATCTACTCTGCATGCACCCATTCAGTAATGAATTACACACATCTTCTTGCTAACATATATACTCCATGGCATTGCAGTTTCAGATGGACCTCGTCCTGATGGTTCATGGAGCACACTTCAGGTCGGTCTGGCCAACACGACGGACCAGACTCATACGGGTTGTGGTGAACCTCCCTGCGGAGACAAAAACACCTATTCTTCGAACGGAACTGTCACGTCCGTTGGTGCGTCCTAGGACTCCAAGGCCAAAGAGGATGGCTCGACACGGCCCAAGAGAAAGAGGAATCCCAATCACCCTTTTGATCCAGCTACGTGGGAGTTGTGAGGATAATTAACCGAGGGCTGAGACGAGTGAGGCATCTGAGTAACTGAGTTATCATTTGGCTGTAATCTGTTCTCCCTTCCCCTGTTCCCCTGTTCCCCTCTCGAACCCACCCTTCTTCCTCCTCCAGATCCCCAATCTCCTTCCCCAAAAACCTTGTATCTGTATATGAATCAGTGCTAGTTAGCGAAGAGGAACGTAACAGAAACTAATGGCGTCTATGCGCTCCCAGCTGGCGCTACTCATGTCGCAGCAGCGGAAGTGGCTGTGGAGCTATCTTACCTTCCTTAGCTTGCAGGAGCACGTGCTGTGTTGTGTTTAGTACAAACTCAATTGGACAGAGTATAAACTCAATTTGCTGAATAAATTTGCCCCAACAGTGTTGTATTTAGTATAGACTCAATTGCACAGACCATGTGCTGAGCGCTTATCGCTTTCTTTTGGTTATAATAAAGCTTTTGTTGTTAGTAATTTGGGCCGGAGTGGAGGTCTTGTGATCTTTGGGAATGAGGAAATAAAACTTTTTTTTGAGGGAATAAAACTTGAAGTTAAAGCGTCCACAAAATATCATATAAATGCGGTCGTTGAAGAGCTGGGTTCTGAGCAATGGCGTTTGTCATGCATCTATGGGGAAACTTAAGACTCAAGTCCTGGAAGATACAAAACTTGGGATACTCTGAAATCTATCGCCGTATCGGACGTCCAGCCATGGCTCGTGATTGGAGACTTTAACGAGGCCCTTCGTCGCCTATGACGGGATTGGTCAGCGAAGCCAGTAGCAGCTTGATGGCTTCAGGGATGCATTGGATATATGTAGCTTGGCTGATCTAGGCTATTCTGGTAGGCCATGGGCATTTGAGAAAAAAGTCGCTGGTGGATCCTATACTAGAGTCAGACAGGACAGAGCAGTAGCTGATCCTTCGTGGTGTGCTTGCTCTGATCATGTACCGTTTGCGCATGAGGAGGGGTGTGTGTCCTTTTAAATATGAACTTATGTGGGAGATGCACCCCAAACTGAATTTTTGCTGTTGAATCAAGATGGAAGAAGAATCCTTCAAGCATGTTAGTTAAGAAGGTGCATGAGAAACTTCTGTCGCTGTCAGGCCTTGCAAACTGGGATCGGCAAACTTTCGAAAGTGTGAGACCGGAGATTAAATAACTGAATAGAGAGTTGGAGATTATGCACAATGTTCATGCTCGTGTCGGCCCTATTCATGTCGAGTTCAAGACCAAAGAGCGCCTTGTGAAATTATACTATACGGTGGAGACCTTCGGAAGCAAAGATCAAAAGTTGAATGCCTTTCTCATGGTGATAAAAAGACGTGTTACTTTCATCTTCGGGCCTCTATGCGCAGAAGATTTTTTTTTTGATAAAATCCCTTTCTAGAGCGAATGGTGGGGTGATTGACAACCAAGTTGAGTTGGAGGTTGTTACAACTCAAATCTATAAGGAGCTATTCACTTCTGAAGGAATGTCGAATATGCAAGGAGTTTAAACTCCATCCCCAATAAAATCACCCTTGAAATGCGTGCCTTCTTGCCAGCTCCTTCATACAGTCGAAGAGGCAAAGATGCTTTGTTTCAAATGTTCCCTACTAAAAACCCGACTGGATGGATTCCCAACACACTTTTTTCAGAAACAGTGGGATAGATATCTATGGGGATGAGGTGACAAAGGTTGTTCTTCGAATTGTCGAGGGTGAAGAGAGTGCGGAGAGCGTCAATAATACATGTCTGGTCTCTCCCAAGGTAAAGAATCCAATCTTGCTTACACAATTCCGCCCCATAAGCCTTTGCATTGTCCTTTATAAGATTATTTCTGAAGTGATTGCTAATCAGTTGAAAGAAGTGCTTCCGGAGATTATTTCAGCTGGTTTCAGGCGATCTCATCACAAATAATATTACTGTTGTGAATGAGTGTTTATACTTCATGAAGAGAAACAAAACTTTAATGAACCGTCATTATGCACTAAAATTGGACATTATGAAGACATGAAGACATATTTCTTCCAGACAGAATGGGTATAATTGTGATGAATTTTGTCAAGTCTGTCTAATACTCAATTTTGTTGAATGGGAAGAAGTTTGAGGATTATAAATCGTCGAGAGGTATCCGTCAGGAAGACCCCATATCATCTTACATGTTCTTGTTGCCAGCAGAGGGCTCTTCAGGCTTCCTCAAATCTAGAGATCATTTATCTCAGATTGGTGGAATTCAAGTGGCTCCATCGGTGCCATGCATTAACCACCTTTTATTTGCATACGGTAGCTTGTTGTTTTTCAAAGCAAGCGGTTTAGGTGCGACAGAGGTGTCAAACCATTGGATTCTTATTGTCAAGCGTCAGGACAAATGAAGCGGCCAGAGGCCTGTGGCAAGATTCCCTAGAAGCCACAACAGCGGAGTATGATTCGATCCAATTTGTATATTTGCAGTAAGAGTAGAACGGGGTCAGGCCATATAAAACTTGTACCTCATATATGTTTTTTGCAAACCCACCCAAGTTAAGAGGATCAATGATCTGTGCGGATTTTTGGAACTTGGGTCTAGGCACATCCGATTTAACAAAAAAAAATTAGTAAAACATGTCAAACAAAATCTGAAACTTTCTTGCAACAAATATGATCCAAGTGTTACATCCCTGCGTAATGTTTCATGACAAAATGACCTCCCATGACTTGTTCACAAAAATAACAAAATTGCTACCATGAAAAACATGAATAGTAACTTTAATGTAGTATCTTTCAAAAAAAAAACACCCAAAATACCACATAACTCATTTTTTAACGAACTTTACACATGATTATAACGTGTCGGTCTCTGCCTAAAAAAACAATCATATTCTGCACATCACGGTCACCCCAGTGCCCAATGAACATAACTCAGCGCCACTTTTTTTGTCTGAAGTGTAGTAGGAGTATTCTTAATATTCTTTTTTTCTTAACGGAACGACCCAGCGTTCATTCCATCAGACAGTCTGCCCAGCTAAATCGCTAGCGACAGCAACAGATACAAAGTCAGGAACTTGGGAGAGCCAATAAGCTGACTCCCCTTCGTCCATACATGATACATGCTCCATGGGCAGCTAAAAGATGAGCTACAGTTTTACATGCCCTTGGGCACCAAACTACATTACATGAACTGAAGTTTAAACTAAGCAAATGCTTGACTTCTTGAAATAAATTACCATGCTTTGCCAAGTCATAAGCATCACTCCTTATCACCTACTTCAAGATCAGGCAATCTGTTTCTATGATAATGCTACTCAACCCAAGTTCCACCACTCTTTTTTTCGAAAAGGGAGTTCCACCACTCTTTTTTTCGAAAAGGGAGTTCCACCACTCTGTTAACTGCTTTAAGAAGTGCTCGTGTTTCAGCTTGAAGTGCATAAGTAATCAGCTCCAGATTGCCTGCTCCAGCAA
>NC_041387.1:653852754-653871357 GCF_002162155.2 Triticum dicoccoides | reverse complement strand
CCCCTTCATCATTCCTTACCACGAAGCCCCAGCCACCTTCGGCACATCCCTCTTTGAAAGCTGCATCAACTTAATTTTGAGGGTTGCCGTAGGCGGTGGTGTCCATTTCCTCTGCTCTGTTGACGACAAATTCTGGGTCTTCTTCTTCCTATAGTATTCGTGAAATTCCTGGGTGTGTACCTCTACAGAATTAATGTGCAATAGTTGCTACATTTTTCTCCTCAGTTCACCTGCATTTGCTTTATTTCTTTCGTGCCACCACAGCCAAAGTATGGTGCAGGCCTTAATACATCTCTCTGATTCCATGCCTAACAGGGAGGCTAAGATTTCCATGGGGTTCCTACATCCCAACAAAATTTCTCTAGTTTCCTCCATCATTGTAAATCTCCATAATTGCTTAACCGGCATGCATTTAAAGAAACAGTGGCCACCATCCTCTTCTACTCTATAACAAACAGAGCATTTTGTGTCAAGATCAATACCTCTGGTTGCCAACTTTGGCCTGAACGGCAAACTATGATGAGCAAGGCGCCACAAGAAATGTTGCACTTTCCCTGGCACAGGCATCCTCCATATCAACCCCCAATCTAGTTCTTTTAATTGGTAGCCCTATTTGTGAAGAGGAGCCAACAAATCTTCTCGCGCTCCTTGCATTCATATTTATAGCCACCTTGTAAGCAGATTTGACAGAAAATTGGCCTCTTTTGTCAAAGTGACATGCTATATGATCCTCCATATCCTCTACCAATGGGATTTCCAGAATATTGGTTGCATCCTCATGGCAAAAAGTCTGGGTAACTAATTGGACATCCCAATCCCCCGATGTCAGATCAATTAGTTCAGAGACTTTGCATAGCAGATTCTGACCTTTTGGCGTTAACGGTTTTCTGAAGAAATTCCCAGGGATCCATGGATCCTCCCAGATGTTGATGTTGGCACCATTCCCTACGCGCCATATCATCCCCTCCTTCAGAACTGTCATGCCTTTGAGGATGCTTCTCCATGTATAAGATATCCCCAGCTTTGCTGTTGCATTAAAGATATTGCCATCTAGGTAATATTTAGAGGACAATACCTTGGTACATAGGCTATCATGATTTTTGGCTAATCTCCATGCCTGTTGCGCCAACATAGCTTTGTTGAAAGCATGCAGATCACAAAAACTCATTCCCCTGTCTCTCTTTGGGAGAGACATCATGTCCCAACTCAGCAAATAGATTTTGTTATCTCTATCGACTTGGCTCCACCAGTATCGGTTAATTATGGCACTTATTTGATCGCAAATCATTTTGGTGAGGTCAAAGCAAGCCATGGTGTAAACAAGAACGGCTTGAGCTATTGTTTTAATGAGAATATCTTTCCCTATTATAGACAATAACTTTTCCTTCCAGCCCTGCACTTTCTTCCAAACTATTTCCTTGAGAAATCCAAAAGCCTTTGATTTTGATTTCCCTATGTATACAGGCATCCCCAAGTACTTTTCATTCCATGCTTCATTTGTAAGCTGTATAGCATCCATTATTTCCCTTTTATGATGTGTTTTGGTATTTTTGCTAAACATGACAGCTGACTAATCTCTGTTTATAATTTGACCCAAGCCTACTACATATTTTTGAGTAAAATTGCCCACCTCTTTTGCATTTTGGGAGTCATCTTTAAACAACGAAAGAGAGTCGTCCACAAACAATAAGTGATTGACGCTTTGCCCTCTTGCTGAGATTTTGATGCCCTAAATTTTGCCTTGTGCTTCCGCCTTGTTCAACATTGCTGAAAACCCCTCGGCGCATATCGGGAATAGATAGGAGGATAGAGGATCACCCTGTCTTAAGCCTCTTTCTGGTATAATCACATCAGTCATATCATTATTAACCTTGATCTGGTACCTCACAGTGGAGACACATTTCATGACCAGTTTAACCCATCTTCAGCATCATGTTCTCCAGGAACCCCCATTCGACCCTGTCATAGGCTTTACTCATGTCAAGCTTGTGTGTTGTGGGTGTCGGTGGTGCAAGAAGGCTAGAAATTTAATCACACGGTTTGTGGCATGCTGCAAAAAGACACATTCTATCACTAGGATTCAAGCTATTGCTGCATACACTAACAAAAAGAGTCGGCCCCTCCTACCGGTATATGTGGCCTGGACTTCTAGGAACTATCCAAGGTCTGGGCCTGCCACTCAAATCTCAAAGCCTCATGGACAAAGCTTCACATGAGGGCAAACAGGACCTGAGAACAAAATGTGGGTCTCGGACTCTAGGACACCACACTGAGGGCATAGCCCATCATCATGGTTGTGTCACTTCGGCACTTGTGTCCACACCAGATTCGGAGTCCAGCCTAGTGCACAATATGATGAGCAAACAGAGAAGAGTCGTGATGGGGCCTGGGGCCAAGAAGCCATGCTAGGTGAGTGATGATGCCCTGCAAGTGAACATGGTACAGCCATAACCTTGTCAAAGTAAGAGTGTCAATCCTACGAGAGACTCCAACGAGTCTAGGGTTTCCCCGCCCAGTGGAGGTTGTCCCATCCACGTGGTTGTGGTACTACCGGTCCCTTTCATCGATGGCATCGTTTGGTTCGGCTGGCCTCACAGCGTCTACGGTGGAGAGATGACAGTGGTGTCCTCGTGACTGTGGTGGCGCATGTTGGTGGGCGGTTGGCATGGTGGAGTCGTCGGTTGGTCCTGGGATGTGGGTATGAGGGGCAGGACGAAATCCCTCTCGGGTCTGCCCGGCAACGACGCGGTGACGACTGTGGACGCCACCAACCTTCTTGAAGGATGTCGGGAGTACCTCTCATCCACTTCCCTCCATGTACCGAGAGAAATCCTAGGATTCGTCCGGGCAGTAGCGTCATCGTCGTCACAATCCTTCTTGAATGTTTTTCTTGGTACGCGGTGACTCGTGGCATTGGAGCGTGGTGGATGTATCTGGTGGGCGCAGCGGTTGCGGGATACTACAGTTTTCGTTGATCCAGTGCTGCTGGCATTTCTTTCTCTTGTTTTTCTTTTGGGCGTGATTGTGTTGTTTGCCCCAACTTGCACTTCTTGTTGTATCGGGTGGTTGCTATATTAATATAGCGGGGTGAAAGCCTATTTCGGTAATCAGCCTCTTAGTTGGAGGAACGACCATGTATGCTGCGGATGGATGTGAGGTTGTTTTTTTTAAGGAAAGGATGTGAGGTTGTTCTTTTTTATCCACCTGAGTTTGATTCTACTGGAACCGAACGTTCGTCTTGCTGCGCTATTTTTGATCCATTAAAGGCAAAATAAGAAATTATGACATCTCAAAACAGCCACACTTTATGTATAAAACAATCATCATGTCCAAACATCAAGTTCAACCGACAAAAATAGAAAAAATAAGTCTGTCGAGCAACATCACAAACATGCTCAAAAGACAGTGTCCTACCACACACAAAGAATCAATCATGCCGCCTAGCCGATCCCTATCACACTGCTTAAAAAGCGGGTGTCAATGCTGCAAGAAGAACATAAATTTAAATATGAAGTCCATGGTATGCAGCAAAAACACTCGTTCAATCACAGGCCATCGCCGCATACACTAACCAGAAGAGACGGCCCCTCCTACCGGTACGTGTGGCCTGGACTTCCATGAATTTTCCAAAGTCTGGAGCCTACCACTCGGACCTCAAAGCCTCATGAACAAAGCTTCATAGGAGGCGGGTAGCACGACATAAGAAGAAAATTGTGGATCCCATACTCTGGGACACTGCACTAAGGACATAGCCAATCGTCAGGGCCATGTTGCTGTCACCTGCATCCACAAGGGGAAGGTGATCACACATAAGTTACCAAACAAAGATCTTGACTTTTGAGGGAGCGACACTTTCGACAAAGGAGTGGTACACACCAGATTCGGAGCCCGGCCCAGTGCACAACATGATGAGCCAACAAAGAAGAGCCATAATAAGGCCTGGGGCCAAGAAGCCATGTCAGATGAGTGATGTCCTGCCAGTGAACATGGTATAGTTGTAGCCTTGTCCAAGTGAGAGTATCGATCCCACGAGTCTAGGGTATCCCTGCCTCCACTCGGCGCCGGCACCGATCTACCTTGTCTTATGTGGCCTTAGGGTCATGGAGGCGTTGTGGATCTCGTCCATTGTCGGTGGGTGGCTCCTGCTTCATTTTAGGTGTTTTTTAGTCTATTTAGGATTTGGGGTTAATTATCCTTTTGCCCTCAGTGGTGTCCATGTGCTCAGTTTTGCCCTCAGATGCGAATTGTGCTCAGTTTTGCCCCTAGTCCGTGCGCACCGACTTGTTCCGTGAACTCTGCCGTCTCCGTCAGGTCAACCTTTTGACTCGGCCCTTACAGGTGGGACCAGGCGGCAGAAACGGCCAATTTTATTCAGACCGTTGCACGCGTGGCTTGTGGGACCCAGCAAAGAGCCGTTGAGCAGAGAGCCGTTGGCGGGTGCGCTATATAAGCGGGCGACAGCAGCGGTGACCACGGCGACAGAGAGCACGGCGGTGACCACGGTGAGAGAGAGAGCACGGCGGCGGGAAGCTAGCTGTGGAGGGCGCGGCGGTGGGAAGCTAGCAGTGGAGGGCGCGGCGGCGTTGAGATCCCCTTCGGCTCCGAGCTCCATGTCTTCCTCAAGCTCCCGCGCCACCTCGCGGATGCAGAGCCGGGCGCGTGTGGACATGCCTGTCTTCGTCTGTCCGCGGTGCCGGGCGGGCGTTGATCGAAGGGTTTCTTAGACACCGAGGAACCAGAATCGTCCGTTCTACGTGTGCAGCGAGAATGGGGTAAGAATCGGGGCAATTGCACCATTTTCGTCGTCGGGATGTTTGAGCAATGGGTTGATCTGTTTAGTGTTCATGCAGGTGACATGCTTCTTTCTTTGGGTCGATGCTCTGGCCAAGACTCTGATGAATGAACTGCAAGAAGAGCATGAAGAATGGTTGCGCATGCTGCCACGAACGGCAGTGGCCACACCACGAGCTCCGGAAGAAGAGATGGATGGCGAAGCACGCACTGACAGAGAGCTAGCTATTGAGCTTAGGATGTTGAAGAAGAAGGTTAGGAAGCTTGAAGATCAAGCACTACCAATACCCATTTGCAAATACTTTTGGGCATTTGTAGGTATGGTAATCGCACTGGTTGTAATGTTGAAAATGTATGGAAAGGCATGAATTATGAAGGAATTTGTAATCTTGAAATTGTTTGAGAAATTCACCTAGTTTAAATGTTGATTAAAGTTGTTTAAATGTTGAAACAAAAAGAGAAGAAGTGATCAACATTTAAATATGTTGGAAAAAAAGAGAAGAAATTAGGAATTCAGAAACTTTTGATCAATGAAATGTAGCTCTCTGCTCTGCCTTTCTGTCTCAACATTTAAATATGTTGGAAAAAAAGAGAAGAAATTAGGAATTCAGAAACTTTTGATCAATGAAATGCAGCTCTCTGCTCTGCCTTTCTGTCCGAAAAAAAGGTTGCTCTTGGGCCCAATTCAGAGCGTAGAGCCAAGTGCAGGCTAGACTAATGGGCCAACTGCATCCAATTAGGCCCATTCAAGGGTTTTCTTGCGTATTTTTTTGTTTTCTATTCTGATTTAATTTAGGAAGTAAATCATAATGCTGAAACTTTTTGTGGAAGCTAATTGAATTATTCCGGAGCCAAACAATTAAGGTTAGAAATTTTTTGGAGCTGTTAATTAATCCAATTCAAATACACCGTGATTTAAATCAAAGACCAAAATGTCATGGAAAATGTGCCTCAGCTCTGGTAGAGGTTTACGCCAGGTGCCAAAATAAATGAACATTTTTTAAGGGCATTACATTGAGGAAAACATAATATGTATAAAAAATGAAGGGTGGAAAATGCACAAAAAATTGGTGCGGCTGGGGACTCGAACCCAGGACTGCGTGGGTTTGTGGTGTTTAGGGTTGCGCTGGTAACCGCTAGGACAGATGGCAAGACTTTGACATGGGTAGGGAAGGAAGGTATACATAGTGAGACTGTGAATTTTTTTAAAAAAAATAGTGAGACCGTGAATGTTTGCACATGCGTGAGAGTGGTTTTCCTTTGTTTTGCACTTAAATTTTGGAGGGTTGGAAGGTTGAAAATGTATGTTGCACTACCACATGATTTTGGTCAGAGTGGCACTTGGTTTAGGGTTAGAGTGGCACTTGGTTTAGGATTTAAAGGGAAT
The DNA here is from genome assembly GCF_002162155.2 of Triticum dicoccoides. NCBI lineage: Eukaryota > Viridiplantae > Streptophyta > Magnoliopsida > Poales > Poaceae > Triticum > Triticum dicoccoides. Next base: position 653,865,179 of record NC_041387.1, on the reverse strand, counting down.
AAATTTACATGTTAGTTCATGACTTTTTGTTTGAATGAAACAGAGGGCTTCTCACCCCCTACGATTTTCATTAATGAAAACCACAAGTTCTTGAACTTCATGACTTGTTTAGGGAAGAAATGATAAGTTTGGGCACGGACATTTTTTAACACACATAATGAGATAGAACACACCGTACCATTACAATAACTTAGATAAGTTCACGGACAGTTCATGGACACATGACGAAACATGACACGACACGACATGACATAGAAAAGCAACAAAATAAAAAACCAAACATGACGAGCTTGACTCCGGGCTTGAACATCTTCATCTTGACCTCCTTCTTCCACCTTGGCCGCGCGCGCCCCTTCAACACCATCTTCATCTTCACACCTCCTCCTCGTCGTCGTAGGGAAGGGAGTGCATCTGGCCTGGAGCGGGGAAGATGCGCTCGTAGTTGGTGTAGATGTTGTAGATGGTGAAGAAGATGGCCTCGCAGCCGCACCAAAAGACTTGGCCGAGGAGCTCACGCGCGTCAAATGGGTTGGTGAAGGTGACCGTGAGCAGTAGGAGGATGCCGCCGCGGTCACGAACCTCGTTGAGGGTGAACATCCTCGGCGAGCCCCGTGGGAGGTGGGCATAGCCGGCTCTGAGGAAGGTGCGGGTGAGTTCGACGGAACCCCTCCACCTTGAAATAGCCCACACACGGAGCTCCCTCTCCACGAGCACGCCCGGTGGGTAGCGCAGCTCCGGCACCACAGGCGGACGGCGGAAGGTCGGCCCGTTGAACTGCATCTTCTTCACTTGGTCTCGCTTGGGGAGAGCTTGGTCGCTTGGGTGTTTGAAGTTGGAGAGGATCGGATCTGGCTTGTGGGTGGGAGAGGAAGAGAGGCACCCCATTTATAGGCCTGTGGGTGGGAGAGGAAGAGAGAAAGGATGAGAACGGTGCGTGCGTGAATCCGGACGCGTGTGTGTATCCGTTACGTTTTGCACACTTAAATTTTTGCACGAAAACGATGCATCTTTGACCGGGCAGTGCATGTGAACCGCTGCCCTGAACCACCTAGCTCGCCTCGCTAGCCTAGCTCGCCTAGCTCGCCTAGCGTGCCTCGCTCGCCTCACTCGCATGCATGCACGTCGCCGCCTCCCGCGCATGCGCAAACCCATGTAGCCGCCTCCATGCATGCAAGGCCTGGAAAGGCTGAGACGGGCTATTTACTGCGATCTCAGGCCCAGACAACGAGACAGCCCAACGGTCCATCCAGCGCGTCCGATATTTGTTAAAAAAACAATCTCCCAGCCAATCAGATTGCATCTCGCGGATCGCCCCCCTCCTCCCCGCAGATTTCTTCTAGAAGGGTTAGATCGACGGCCCTTGATCACCGCTAGGGTTAGATGAACGGTCCTTATTCAGCGCTAGGGTTAGCGGGGTTTGGGAGGGGTTTGGAGCAGCCAAAACTATGTTTGACCAGATTTCAAATGAGCATAATAAATTAAATAAAAATCAGAAAAATGAAAAACCTGCGCACATAGTCTTCTTATGTCATATACTAACGATTTAAGTTGATAAACAAGATTTACATACATTTAAATGATAAGTTCATGTGTATTGTATGATATCTCGAGTATCTCAAACTCTCTGGTATGAAGTGAAGAGAAGTGTTTTGGGGAAATGAACATGAAAATTTCAAAAAACTCACCACAGCTTCATTTTGGAGTGACTAAGAAGGATCCAGGCTTAGTTTTTCATTTTGATGTTTTACACTTGTTTAAATCTTGGTCAAAGTTAAGTTTGACCAGAATTCAAATGAGCAAAACAAATTTAAAAAAATCAAAAAATGGAAAAACCAGCGCACATAGTCTGTACATATAGAATATATGTGTAGGAAAGTTATTTGGCTGATTTAGATAAGGTCGAAAAAAACCTTGCTTAGAAATGAGGCCGTTTACCCTACCTTTGGACCCCTCTTTTTAGCACATTTTTCATGAAAATTTCAAAAACCTCACCACAACTTCATTTTGGATTGACTAAGAAGTATCCAGGCTTAGTTTTTCATTTTGATGTTTTAGACTTGCTTAAATCTTGGTCAAAGTTAGGTTTGACCAGAATTTAAATGAGCAAAACAAAATTCAAAAAAATCAAAAAAAGGAAAAACCATGTGCTCATTCAAACATCATCCAACAGATATTTAAACATCATGTCAAACATACTTCTAACATAGGTCCAACATCATCCAACAGAAATACAACATGTCAAGTGATAAATGTTTCATAATACAACATCATTCCTTATTCATAATGTTTCATAATTGTTCATAGATAGCGTTGGGGCTTCTGTCTGTTCCTTGAGCTTCTTGCCATCACTTTGCTCCTCGTGCACCTTGTGCTCATTGTTTCTTCTCTTCTTCTCTTGGTTGTCGGTACCTTGCGTGTCTTCTTCAAACCTACCATAGAGCTGTGCAAAACATAAAGGGTCCAAACATAAACGGTAATGAAATCGTGTCAAGTGATAGATGTACAGTAGTATTTGACCCTTGCAAGATTTACATACCTAGCAGAACTCACAACAACAGAAGGTTGGTCACCATTTGGAGCCTCACTTGGATCACCATGATCACCATTTAGAGCCTCACTTGGATCACCATTTGGAGCCTCACTTGGATCATCATTTGGAGCCTCACTTGGATCACCATGATCACCATTTAGAGCCTCACTTGGATCACCATTTGGAGCCTCACTTAAATCATTATTTGGAGGATATTTTGGATCATCGTCAAAATCATGCGGCTGTTGACCATCATCATTTGGAACCTCGTCAAAATTCTCATCTGATGCAACCGGCTGTTGACCATCATTTTCATCATCTGTTGAGGCAACCGGCTGTTGACCAACATTTTCATCATCTGTTGAGGCAACCGGCTGCTGACCAACATTTTCATCGAAGCCTTCATCGAAACTCTCTCCGAACGCTGGATCTACTGTGTTATCACAATACTTACCGAAATGACCAGACCCACCACATCTTGTGCACTTACGCTTCCTCGCTCCAAGTCCAGCTCCTTCGCTGCGAGGTCTTATTCGACTCTTCCTTGGTCTACCTACTGCTCTCTTCAGAACTGGAGCGCAAAGCTTGAATCCAGGGTCCACCATGTCCCATTGTTGTTTTCCCTCCATAGCAGGCAAGGCATAAGCATATGTGGCTTTGAACCTTGCAACAGAGTAGTAATCATGCACATACTGTTGTATGTTCCCTGCTGGACCTGGGAGAGAAGTGATGAAAAACAAGGCATGAATGCATGGCAACCCAGTTATCTGCCATTGCCTACAACTGCAAGTTCTAGCTTCTAAATCCACTGGATATCTCCATTCCCTCTTCTCTTTATCCAAATATGATATCTCTGCTGTGGTACCCGAGCAAAGCGTCATGTTCATTTCCAAGCCTATTGTCTTCTGCTTCAGTTCATTCATCACGGCAGGGATGATAATGTGGCCCATGAATTTTGCCTCGGCTATTCCTGCACGATAATGAAATTTCTGCATGTATTCTATCCTTATCCTGTCAAGCAAATCCACCACATAATGACCCTTTAGTTTCCGGATCGTTGAGTTGAAAGACTCTGCTAGATTATTGTGCACATTGTCAACTTTGCTCACTTCACTGAATTGGCTTCTGGCCCATAACTTGGAGTGGTGTGTTTCCAAGTATTCTTTCACTTTGGGATTCATGTATAACTGCCTCAAGTGGTAGTTGTGCTTCTTCACACTGCATGTCAAAGATGCTGGCCATAAATTGTCGGTATACACCTTTTCTTTGAATTTCTTCATGAAATTTGCAGCAAGGTGACGCATGCATTCCCTATGCTCTACTCCAGGGAACACATTGTCCACGGCCACTTCTAAACCTTTGCAGGCATCTGTATGAATGACCAACCCATTGGGATGTGCAATAGCCCGGCGGAGATTATGCAAAAACCAAGTCCAGCTCTCCTCAGACTTTGTCTCCAGCACACCATAGGCAACTGGAAATACAAAACTATGTGCATCAACTGCACAAGCTGCTACTAACTGTCCTTTAAACCTTCCTGTGAGAAAAGTGGCATCAATAGCCAAATAAGGCCTGCAACCTGCCAAAAAACCCCGGCGACAAGCCTCAAAGCAGACAAAAACCCTTCTAAAGCATTCCTTGGTCTTTGTCACTCCCCTGAATGTGTACTCCACGGTGTGGTGATCAATATCTACAATACTACCTGGGCTTGTCCTTTCCACTTCACCTTTGAATGAATACAACAATTGAAAACTTTCCTGCCAGTTACCATAAATAGAATCCATAGCATGTTGTTTACCATTGAACAACCTCATGTATGGTAAATCTATCTTGAACTTATCTTTGATGTTCTTCTGCAATTCCTTTGGACCCACTTGCTGGTTTTCTTTCACCCACTTTTTTACTTCTTCTGCCACCCATCTTGACTTGGCTCTACTGATTGTATCCTTCCTAAGGGTTGATTCCTGGCATGTGTGCTTAAAAGGATTCACTTTGACCTGAACATTAGTGCTATTCCGCATTTTAGCTGCAAGCAGCCTCCATGGACAACCCTCAGTCGGACAGTGCACTCTGTAACGTACTTGATCACTCTTGTCAACTTTGAAAGTACGTTCTACCTTGATGCAGTATGTCACAAGTGCATTTCTACACTCATTCATGGATGCAAAAACTGTACCTTCTTCCATTTGAGGGTTCAAAGGGTCCCATTCAACAGCTGCAAGGTCTTCGTCCTCACCCATCGCGTCATCATCCACACGGACTGCATTGTGAGCCTCATCTTGGTTTTCAGCCCGAGGTGCCCGTCGTAAATTCTGAATAACATCAGAATATAACTTCTCTTCATCAACCCCAGAATTGTAGCCATCAGGCTCCACTTCAAGGGGGACCCTACTGCTGTTGCCCACACTTGTCGAGCCACCACGTCGCCGTGCACCAACTGAACTGTTCTGGCTAGAGATGCCATTACGACGACTTGATTCTCCCCGAGATGTTGCACCCGCCATCCTAGGTCCAAATGCCTGCTCAAGCACATCAACTTGCAGCCTCACATGAAAATTATCTTTCTCTTTATGCCTAACAAACATGGTAGCTAGCTCTTCATCATTACTAACTGTCACCCAATTCTTTTCCCCATCATAGTATTTGTATACCACTTCATCAAGCAAACCCCAAGGATATTGGCTACAAATTACCTCCCCAAATTGTCTGAAACTCCAATTACTAGCCATTGGCAACCGATAATCAAAACCTCATTGGTATTTCTTCTTATCCTTTGCATCGAACATGTACCGGTCCCTTCTAATGTGCACCATGAAAGCAAACCGCAACTCCATCCTAACCGGCGAAAAACAGAGACGCAATCAGCACACTAATTGGGCAAACCTACTCAAATCGAGTGTTCAAATGCACAACTAAGCTCAATCTAAACAAGAGGCGAGACTTACCCCTCGGGAACCCAGTCGTGGACGCGGCGCATCTCCGGCCCAATGCCTGCCTCGCCAAATACTCCGGGGTCGCCGCTGCTCACCATTTCGCCCTAGGGTTCTTCCTCCTAGTTCAAATAGCTCCAGCAGCCCCCCACCTTTGAGCGCTCCGGCCGGGCGCACGGAAGGAGGCCGCGCCGCGAATCGAGCAGGTGGCGGGCGCCCCACCCGTGGCGTCACAGGAAGGTGGTGGGCGTCACAATGAGCCGTGGAGCGTAGGCGCAGGGAGGTAGCGGCGGAGCAGGCCATGCAACTGGTGGCGGGGCAGGTGCTGACCGCGGCGCAGGTGGCGGCGGCGGCGGCGCAGGACAGCCGGCCGGGCGGATGGGTGTGAGCTAGAATGATTTGGGGATTTAGTTGCAGGGGCCTACATGTCAGCTCCGGACCCACGTCCACGCGGTCCCACGTGTAAGCTCCGGACCCACAACTACTAATGCCGGCGGACGGAATGGACTCAAATATGGCCGTTTGGCCTCGCCGTAGTTGCTGTGCTCGGACTAGGGGCAAAACTGAGGACAATTTGCATCTGAGGGCAAAACTGAGCACATGGACACCACTGAGGGCAAAAGGATAATTAACCCTAGGATTTGTCCCTTGCCCAGGAAGGCGAGACGGCAGTGGCTCCTTGAAGATGGAATAAAGTTCTCCCCAACTAGTCCTCATCTCGGTATCGCGTCTCGCGTCTTCAGTGGGCGTGTGGAGGTTCATCTCCGACGGATCTCACTAGATTCAGTCGGCGTTTCTTCATGTGTCTACGGATAGCATCCTTCTGACCTACACTTCTCTTCATCTGCAACGGTTGTTGTTTTATGGTGTGCTGGTCCTTTGAGGTCTTAGCGTGACGACCTCTCGATTGTCTACTACGACAAGATTTTCTTGGCTTCTGTAAGGGAGGGGCGATGACAGTGACATGCCTTCGGCTCGCTTCAATACTTTTTAGTCATCTCTAGGTGGTCTACGAACATGAATGCAATTTTTTTGTACTGCCATATTATTTGATGGACTGATCGAAGAATACTCATATGTTTCTACTAACGAGCTTCCTCCATACTACGAAGAAAAAGAAAAAAAGAATGAATACTGCCGCCTGCCACTTCTTCGCCCAACTCTCCCAACACAAGGGAAGGGCATGAAGATGACGGATGTTATGGTGACGGTGGCGGCTGATTTCCATAGGCGTGAAGATGGTGGTTACGGGGACCTTCTGCAGATTTTCTTATTCTTGGGATTTTCCTGTAATTTTCTTGGTGAGCTGTCTCTTTGGAATGTTCTAGAGAGATGCCATGTTTTGTGTTCCTTCAAACAAAGGGAAGGGCATCTCACCGAGCGCCCGCTCATCCAGAAGAGAACGCCGGCAGGCTGGCCGACCACCCCGCCATGGCCCACGCGCTCGAGCAACTGTCAGAGGGGCGGCTCTCCCTTTCCGAGCAAGCCTTCGCGTTCCTTGTGATCGAGCGTGGATGACACGGTGAGGGCAACTCTGAGGACTTTGGACGGTGCCGGCGGCCCGTGCCTCTCGCTGCTCAACGTTGGCCTCGATCAGCGAGTTCGACGCGGCCGTGTGAGTGATCGTCTGATCGACGAGGCCCAGCTACTAAACGTCATGTTGGCGGTCGGCGACTTCCTGGGCGCCCGCCAGGTGTTCGACTAAATGAGAAAGGGGGGCTGCGACCCCAATGCCAACTCCTGGAACTACCTCCTCGGGTTCCTGCTCAAGAATGGCAGGGACACCGAAGCGTCCGACCTCGTTGAGGCCATGGAGAGGTCTGAAGTCTGAACCTGATGACCTCCAGAAATCACTGACGTCCTCACACACGACGCCTCAAAAGCAGAGAAGATGGATTCGTCAAGAGATTCTCGATCAGATTTGCCTGGAAGTTGACGCTGAGGATCAGGTTTGGAACACTGATTTATATTTGAACTTATGGAGTCACCTAGTGAGTGAAAATAGCTTGTCCATATACGATATTCATGTGCCATTTATGCTCTTCACTCCTCTCCACCCCATGTATAAACAGATTATTTTGCTCTAAATCAGAAAGGACACATTCCCTACTTTGTATAGATAAAAACATACGTTAGCAGAACAATTAGGACACATTCCCTAATTTGACATTGATTTATTAGCTACTCCCTCCGTCTCATAATATAAAACGTTTTTTACACTAGTGTAGTTTCAAAAACGCTTTTATATTATGGGACAGAAGGAGTATCTCTGAAATGACTCAAACTGGCTTCAGAAAGGAGAAAAAAATAAGACAATACATTACTATTCTTCTTTACATGAACTTCTGTTGCTTGCTACTATCCTGCCAATTATCTGCTTCATCAGACACGCATGTGTCTGAGGCCACATGCTTTATTCTAAGTATCTCAGTAGAAACTTGTGCCATACCCGGCCGCTCTTTGGGTGATGTCATAGAGAAAGAGAGGCCTATTCTTAAAAGTGGAATGACGCACTTCTCCATCATGTCAGTTGCATTGCTGTTATCTTGTAGCATTGTCGGGTCAACAACCTCATGAATATTCTTTATAAATGCTCTATCAACAAATTCATGGAGGCGTATACCATCGTTAAATTTTTCATCAGTTGGACTACACCTTGTTATCAATTGTAACAGAAGCACTCCGAAGCTATAGACATCACCCTTGGTTGATATCTCTTCGCTCATTCCATACTCTGCGTTTACATGTAAAAAACATAATAAAATTAGAGAACTATCATCATTTGTACAACTCCATACAGAACAAACAGAATCAATATCTTGCAAATAAGCTTATCTCACATCATGGGATCTATCCTATGGATCCTTTTAAGTGGCTCAAACTTGCTGAACTATCTTGATGTGCATTTGTTGTGCTGAACAAGAATCTTGCTAGGCCAAAGTCGATGACGTATGCAGCCATGTCAAGACCCAGAGGAATATTGCTTGGCTTCAAGTCGCAATGTATAACTGGAGGTGCACACTGATTCTGAAAGTAATCCAAAGCAACTGCCACATCCAAGGCTATGTTAGTCCTTTGGCTTAAAGTCAGAATATTCTTTGTACCATTTTCAGGGTCTTTTGATGGCAACTTGATCTTCTTGAAACTGCAGACTGCCCTTACCAAGTCTTCATAAGATGTCTTCTCAGACGTAATCTTCTCTATCTTCTTTATGTACTTATTTATGATGCTGCAAATAGGAATTGGCTTGCATTCTTTTCATCCAACAAATTGTTGCAATACAGGAGAAAAGGATTGCAGTGGCAACAACAATTGGCGAGAGATAGAATCTCTAGTACAAGAAACCAGTAGCTTCTGCTTTGTTTTCCTGTCAACCAGTGCTGAAGAAAGATGCATACCCCTTGTTGGGATGCTTGTACACAGATGATAGTTTCTTTCAATTGAAACCGTACCAGTAATGTAAAAAACACCATGTGTCGGAACTGCTCAATCATACTGGTTGAATGATAAATTGACACCGCACCACTGAAGCCAAAAGCATAGAGATTTTGAAGATTTAACTTGGTAGACGCCCATCTAGTGAGTTGTAAGCAAGGATTAGTTCGGTGAGTCGAGTGCATCGTGCTATGCTTGCTGGTATTCTTCCATCGACACTGTTATGATCCAATTCAAGTACACTCAGCTGGACAAGATTGCCAATGGTATCTGGAATCTGACCTGAAAGCCTGTTTTGTGCAAAGGATAGATATACCAAGTTGTGCAATTTCCCAATTGTTGGTGGTATATTACCGGCAAGAAGATTGTAATTCATGTACAAGCTATTGAGGCTCGTAAGGTTGCCAATCTCCGGTGGAATAGGTCCAGAAATTTTGTTGCTACTTAGAAACAACCACTCCAGACTATTTGAAAGATTGCCAATAGAACTTGGCAGTTTCCCTTTGAGATTGTTCCCATCCAGGGCCAGCATGGTCAACCTGGAGCAATTAGATAGTGAAGAGACAAAGCCCCAATCACCTGCTTCTAACTTGTTGTGTGCCAAATCGAGTTCCTCCAAATTTGGCAATGAGCCGAAAAATGGTATGGATCCAGTGAAGCTATTATTTGCCAAGGACTCCGGTATGACCCCTCCGAGAGCATTGATCCCAAGATCAACATATGTGAGATGGCGGCTGCTGCCCAAAGACGGCGGTATGTTGCCGGTAAGTGTGTTGCTGGCGAGGACTAGTATGCGCAGCTCAGGAAGGTCTCCAAAAGCAGGAGGGACACTTCCCTGGAGCTTGTTATTGCTAAGGTTAATCTCTTGAAGGCACTTGCATTGGCCGAGGGTGGGTGGGATCTCTCCATGGAGGGAATTGTTCCACAAGCCCACGATTTGGAGCTGGGAACACGCAGAGAGTTCAGGCGGGATGTTACCTTCCAAAGCGTTGATGCTGAGGTTGAGGTTGGTGAGCCGGCTCAGGAGGCCAAGCTCCGACGGCAGGCCATCACTGAAGCTGTTGTTTGACAGCTGGAGCCTTGCCAGCCAAGTGAGGTTGGCGATGCAAGGCGCTATGGAGCCCGAGATGCCTTGGGATTCAAGGTCCAGTGCAACGACACGCCTGGGTGGTGTCACGCTGCAAGTGATCCCGTGCCAGTCACAGAATTCCATGGACGCGTTGCTCCATGAAGATAGGACTCCAGCGGGTGCCGAGATCCCGGACTTGAAGCAGAGGAGGGCTTGCCTGTCGCTCTCTGATTCATCGCAGATGCCTAGTAATGGTAGGCTGCAGAAGAAACCCAAGAAGAGGCAGAGAAATCGATAGAGGCCTGGAAACAAGAAGGCACCCGAAGACACCATTACTCAGTGTTACGATTTTGATGGAAGCTCTAGCTTTGCAAGAGGATGTTAAAGTATGTGTGTGTTGCAGTACCTCACCCACTTTAGATAGTAGGGGATTGGAGCAACAAGCTATGATATAATAATGGGCGGCTGTGCGACCGTGCTGGATGCTACAGACAGAGGAGCAGGTAAGGTACTCAACACCGAAACATAATGGATTTTGGACCTTCTGGAAAATCTGCCTGAAACTGAATGGTGATATCTGCAAGTCATTGTTCCAGGCTTCCAGCAATAATACCTGCGAGTCATTGCTGCAAGTCATGAGCTAGCTTCCAGGATATAGAACAATGGTTTGGTTGGGGTCCTGTCCAGCCAAAGCAGATGATATCTGCAACTCGGAGTGTACTATCTCTGGCAATTAATATATTAGCACACATGCTTCCAGTTTAACGGTAATGTCGAAATCAATAGGGCAGGTGCATATGAGCGCGTGATTAATTTGGAGTATGTGCCTGCCGGCGACCCTTGAATCAGCTGGAAGCGGTTGTCGGCACTCCACTTGGACTTACAATATGGGATTCCTAGCAAGTTGTCCCTTGTCAGGTTGCTGTTGGATTATTTGGGAAAGGTAGTATAAGACGCATTGGATGATAGTACATCTCAAGGTACTAGTCATCGTCGTTACATGGATGGGCATCGAGCGATTTGAAAGAAGTACACTGAAAGGTGAAGATTGTTCTGCAGAGTCAACTAGAGAAACACGGGGTCCTGACGATTGCTAAATGGTCGTTTCATCCTTGTAAACCGCCTATGGACTCCTTTTGACTCGAGGTTTCAGACTGAGAAAGTAACAGATACTCCTGCTAATCAACAACTTTTTTATAAAGCCGGCTGAAAGCGACATAGCTGGGGATAACAGCTTACAAGGAAGAAACAAAGTTTTTCTGTCAGTTGTTTCTAACATTCCAAAGAGCCCAAGCCGTAGCAGCAAATCCCATCCAAATGAGCTGCTGAACTTGATTAGGGAGACATGATGGCGCTCAGGTGCACCCAAGCATGTCTTGGACACAGTCCCAGAAGAACAACTGAGCCATAACTAACGCAAGTAAAGAAGCATATAGGCCATCGTCTGTCTCATGTCTCTTCTAAAACTTTGACGAGGTCGCCTCTCTTTGCTCTGCCTCCGTCGTCGACTTGTTTTGCCAGAAAAACGAAAAATAAATATGAGTCTAGTAGGTTAAGCTCGGATGATTGAGACTTTCAAACTGTTCTTATGGAGTGAGCAATAGCTAGCAACTCTGAAAACGACATATCCGTCTTAATTAAGCTGTCCTTTGCCTAAGCTAGGTAGCTGGTAGTGAGAATCAATGGCATCCCCGCTGTGCTGCTCAAGCCAGGAACTGTCGATGATGCTCCGGCTTCTCCAGCTGCTCAAGCCGTGGTTCGGCAGCCTCCACCCGCTCCTGCAGGTATGCAGTGCACTCAACCATCTACTCTCAGCATGCATGTTCTCCTTGCTATTGATCATATCCGTGCGCGCTAACTTACTCCATGGCGTTGCAGTTTCAGATGATGCTGAGCACGCCCTCCAAGATGGCGCTATCTACTCTCTGGCCGACAACATGGTTGGTGGAAACCAGATTCTAACCAGTTCCTCCAAAAGCTTCCCTGGGCACGTAATTCGTGAACCTCCCCGCAGATTAATGGCGTCCATGCCACAGTCCCAGCTGCTGCTGCTCGTGTCGCAGCAGGGGAAGCGACCCTGGAACTATCTTGGGAGGTCAAGAATGTTTCCTAAGCACCTGACTCATGAACCCGGACATCCTTCGAGAAGAAAGGCGCGGCCTGCAAGATCCTGATACGGTGGGCTGGAATCAAGATCTCGGCTGCTGCGTAGTACTACCATTGTTACTTATGAACTTGGTGATTGTTACGGTGGGCTGGAATCAGGTCGACAAACATGAATGCAATTGTTAGTTATGGAGTTCTTTGTATTGACATAATATTTGACGAATAGTTGAAGTTTTGTTTAAAAAGAATACTTATATATGTTTATGTTGACGAGGCACCGAGTTCCAGAGGCTGCTTCATAGTTCATATTAGCAGACTGTAACACTATTTCTAAGTTTCTAAGGAATAAAATTCA
>NC_041387.1:653840201-653852504 GCF_002162155.2 Triticum dicoccoides | reverse complement strand
CATCTCCACGAGCGCCCGTCGCCCACAACCTGCTCAGAACGCCGGCAGGCTGGCCGGCCACCCCGCTATCGCCCACGCGCTCGAGCAGCGTCAGCGCGGCGACCCTCCCTTAACGAGCAAGTGTTGGCATTCCTTTTGGCCGCGGCGAGGTCGAGCGTGGATGGCACGGTGAGGGCGCCTCTGAGGACTTTTTTTTTCTCGAATATGCACGAGTGTGCATATCATATATTAAAGAATAAGGGTAAAGATGCCTCCACAGTTACATTACAAGCCTGTATGGCCTCTGAGGACTTTGGATGGTGCCGGTGCCCCGTGCCTATCGCTGGTGAAGGCGTTGTCCTCCATCAGCGAGTCCGGCGCGGCCGTGTGGGTGATCGAGGAGGGCCAGCTACTAAAATGTCATGTTGGCGGCAAGGTGCCAGGCCGGCGACTTCCAGGGCGCCCGCCAGATGTTCGATGAAATGAGTAAGGGGAGCTACTACGCAATGCCAACTCCTGGAACTACCTCCTCGGTGGGCTGCTCAAGAATGGCAGAGCCACCGAAGCGTGCGACCTCCTTGAGGCCATGGAGAGGTCTGAAGTAAGAACTAAGAACCTGATGAAGTCTAGAAATCACTGACGTATGATGTCCTCACACACCACGCCTGAAAAGTAGTGAAGATGGATTCGGCAAGACGGCAGATGTTCCTGGAATGCTGACGCCAAGGATCACAATCCACACATCGGGGTATGTTTATACCAGGAGAATCGAAGATGCTTGCGAGCATGTCGGGGTTATGAGAACCAGGGATATGCACCCCACAAACAGGAAGTACAGCCTGCTCGCATGTTGTTGCGCAAGTCTGGCAGGATCATCGAAGCGGGAAGTGTCCTGCATGAGTTGATGGGAATGGGCCTCACGCCTGATCATTCTGCTTATGTTAGAATTTCCAAGGATTTGCACAAGATGGGAAGGGGAGATCTGTCTGCTGAATAAAAGTCCTTGTTTCAGAAATTCATTGGGAAATCAGGTTTGGAACACTGATTTGTTTTTGAACTTTTATATGTCGAGTCACCTAGTTCAGTGAAAATTGCTTGTCCATATACGATATGCATGTGCCATTATGCTCTTCATTCCTCTCCACCCCATGTATAAGTAGATATCTTTGCTCTAACTCAGAAGGACACATTCCCTACTTTGTATAGATAAAAACATACATTAGCAGAGCAAATGGGCAAAGCCATTTGACATGGATGTATTAGCTACCTATGAAATGACTCAAAATGGATTCAGAAAGGAGAAAAAAAACATAAAACAGTACATTACTATTCTTCTTTACATGATCTTCTGTTGCTTGCTACTATCCTGCCAATTCTTTGCTTCATCAGACATGCATGTGTCTGAGGCCACATGCTTTATTCTAAGGATCTCAGTAGAAACTTGTCCCATATCAGGCCGCTCTTTGGGTGATGCCATGGAGCAAGAGAGGCCTATTCTTAGAAGTGGAACAACGCAATTCTCCATCATGTCAGTTGCATTGTTGTTATCTTGTAGCATTGTAGGGTCAACAACCTCATGAATATTCTTCGTAAATGCTCTATCAACAAATTCATGAAGGCTTATACCATCGTTAAATTTTTCATCAGTTGGACTACACCCTGTTATCAGTTGTAACAGAAGCACTCCGAAGCTATAGACATCATCCTTGGTTGATATCTCTCCGCTCATTCCATACTCTGCATTTACATGTAAGAAACGTAACAAAATTAGAGAATTATGATTATTTGTACAACTCCCTAAGGAACAAACAGAATCAATATCTTGCAAATAATCTTATGTCACCTGGTGGGATGTATCCTATGGATCCTTTTAAGCGGCTCAAACTTGCTGAACTATCTTGATGTCCATTTCCTGTGCTGAACAAGAATCTTTCTAGGCCAAAGTCGATGACGTGCGCATCCATGTCAAGACCCAAAAGAATATTGCTTGGCTTCAAGTCACAATGTATGACTGGAGGTGCACACTGATTGTGAAGATAATCCAAAGCAACGGCCACATCCAAGGCTATGTTAATCCTTTGGCTTAAACTCAGATTATTTTTTTCACCATCTTCAGGATCTTTTAGATGTAACCACATTTCTAGATTCCCATTTGGCATATATGGGAACACTAGAGCCTTGAAATCTGCCCCAGTATGATCCACAGAAGAGCATGAGGTAATGATTTTCACAAGATTCCGATGGCGAACATTTCTTAGAGCTTCACACTCTGCTATGAAGCTCCTATCTGCCCCATTAATGTCAAGGTCAAAAATCTTGATGGCAACTTGGTCTTCTTGAAACTACAGACTTCCCTTATAAACCCTTCCAAATGATCCATAGCCAATTAATTTTGCAGAAGAAAACCTAGCAGTTGCCCTTACCAAGTCTTCATACGATATCTTCTCAAATGATATCTTCTGTAGCTTCTTTATGTGCTCATTGTCATGCTGCAAATGGGGATTTGCTTGCATCCTTTTCGTCCTATAAATTGTTGCAATACAAGAGAAAAGTATTGCAGAGGCAAAAACAATTGGCAATAGAATCACTAGGACTAGAACCAGTAGCTTCTGCTTTCTTTTGCTGTCAGCCAGTGCCATACAAAGAGACATACCTGTCTTTGGGATTATTGTACACAGATGATCATTTCCTTCGATTGAGACTGCACCAGCGATGTCAAAAACACCGCCTGTCGGAACTGCTCCATCAAAATGGTTGAATGATAAATTCAGGCCGTGCAGTGATTTCAAGGATTTGAGGAACTCTGGTACTTTTCCAGACAAGTTGTTCCCAGAAATATCCATGTGTTTTATGCTGACTAAGTTGGCAAATGTTTTTGGAATCCTTCCTGCAAATAAGTTGTTCTGCATCTCAAGATACTCCAGGTCAACACACTGGCCGAGAGTTGATGGGATGTTGCCAGTCAACCTGTTATTTGACATGTTGATTTTCTTCAGATGAAGGAGACTTCCAACTTCATCTGGCATTCCTCCAGACAAGTAGTTGTTTGACAAGTCCAGCACTTTAGAAAACGTAGGGATTGTCAAGATTTTACTTGGTATATGACCATCTAGTGAGTTGTGAGCAAGGTTGAGTATGGTGAGTTGAGTGCATCGTGCTATACTTGCAGGTATTCTTCCACTGAAGCTGTTATGATCCAATTCCAGTATGCTCAGCTGGACAAGATTGCCAACGATATCTGGAATCTGACCCGAAAGCCTGTTTTACGCAAAGGATAGATCGACCAATTTGTACAATTTCCCAATTGTTGATGGTGTATTACCAGTGAGAAGATTGTGACCCATATACAAGCCACTGAGACTCTTAAGGTTGCCAATCTCCGGTGGTATAGGTCCAGAAATTTTGTTGCTACTTAGCCACAAGTAGTCAAGACTATTTGAAAGATTTCCAATAGAACTTGGCAATTTCCCATTGAGATTGTTCCCATCCAGGGCCAGCATGTTCAATCTGGAGCAGTTAGATAGTGAAGAGACAAAGCCCCAATCATCTGCTTCTAGTTTGTTGATTGCCAAATCGAGTAGCACTAAATTTGGCAATGAGCCGAAGAATGGTATGAATCCAGTAAATCTATTAGTGTTCAGGTCAAGCCTTTGTAGGTGGTATGCTTTGAGAAGAGAGGCTGGGATTGGTCCATCAAAACTGTTATATGAGAATATCAGGTCCTGGACATTGGGGAGGGTGTAGCCAATGTCAAAAGGTAATCTGCCGACAAGTGAGTTTTTTGCTATGGTGAGACTTTTCAGGGATGACATATTGAAGATAGATGGTGGAACCGGCCCAAATAAGTTGTTCATAGTCAAGGTCAATATCTCTAGGGTTGGAATATAACCTAAGCTCTCTGGGATGCTCCCAACTAAATGATTGTTTGTAAGATAAAGATGAACTTGGGAAGAAAGGTTCCCTAGTGAGGAAGGTATTCCTCCTGAAAGATTGTTAAACCTTAAAGAGAGTTGCTTAATAGGGGACGATGCGACAGTAACAGAAGGTATCGAACCAACAAAATTGTTCTTTTCAAGGCAAATGGCACCAAGTGACAAAGTGTTGAGCAGAGCCTTTGGGAGTTCCCTAGTAAGACCATTGCTCATGAGCCGAAGTACTTGAAGAGATGAACTATTTGCCAAGGACTGTGGGATGACCCCTCCGAGGGCATTCGTCCCAAGATCGACATATGTGAGATGGCGACTGCTGCCCAAAGACGGCGGTATGGTGCCGGTAAGCATATTTTTGGCGAGAACTAGTATGCGCAGTGCAGGAAGGTCTCCGAAAGCAAGAGGGATGCTCCCCTGGAGCTTGTTGTTGCCAAGGTTAATCTCTTGAAGGCGCTTGTGTTGGCTAAGGCTATGTGGGATCTCTCCACGGAGGGAATTGTTCCACAAGCCCAGAATTTGGAGCTGGGAACATGCAGAGAGTTCAGGTGGGATGTTACCTTCCAAAGTGTTCATGCTGAGGTTGAGGCTGGCGAGTCGACTCAGGAGGCCAAGCTCGGACGACACACCACCATGGAAGTTGTTGTTCGACAGCTGGAGCCTTGTCAGCCAAGTGAGCTTGGCAATGCAAGGTGCTATGGTGCCAGAGATGCCTTGGGATTCAAGGTTCAGCGCGATGACACGCCGGGGGGACGTCGCGCTGTAGGTGACCCCGTACCAGTCGCAGAACTCCACGGACACGTTGCTTCATGAAGCTAGAAATCCAGCGGGACGCGAGAGCTGGGATTTGAAGCAAAGGAGGGCTTGTCTATCGCTCGGTGTTTCATCGCAAATTCCTAATAATGGTAGGCTGCAAGAGAAACCCAGGAAGAGGCAGAGAAACCGAACGAGGCCTGGAAACAACAAAGATGTCATTACTCAGCTATCGAGATGGATGGAAGCTCTCGCTTTGCAAGAGGATTTCTAGGTGTGGTGTGTAGTGGTAGCTCACCCACTTTAAATAGAAGGTTGGCATCTTTGCTTGGAAAGTGGCGAGGAGGAATATGTGGACGCAATCTGTGGAGTGGTGGCAGAGGAGTTCTAGGTGTGGTTTGCATGCAGTCTACGGGCAGCAATGCGATCGTGCTGGCGGGGGAGCAAATATGCAATACCAGAGCAGAATGTGTGATGACACTGATGACGTTGGCAGGGTCACAACCAAGTGACGCATGACAAGCCAGTATATGCAATAAAAAAGAAAATTGCAGCTATGTGGACTCCTAAACAACACCCAGCTTAGATGCCGACGTTGGTAAGGGTAAGCATATAATTGACTGACTGACTACTAGAACTGCAGGCCCAGCTCAGCGAGATCAAGACAAATGCACTAGTGGATTAATGAGGTGAGAAGCTTCCTCGCTGGAGAGAGGAAGGTTTCGAAGGTACCAGGAGTCGAAATGAGTTAGGTTGTGAGCTCAGCTTCCTTTGGGGGGATCCTGGATAGAAAAAATGCTTTGGTTGGTTGTCCTGTTCAGCCAAACTAGATGATATCTGCAAGTTGGAATGTACTAGCCCTGGCAATTAATAATATTAATAATAAAGTGCTAACACACATGCTTCCAGTACAATGGTAGGCGTGTTTGGAGTATATATCTGCCTGCTGGCGACCCTTGGATCAGCTGGAAGCGGTTGTTGGCGCTCCACTTGTACCTGCAATATGGAGTTCTTAGCAAGTTGTCCGTTGTCAGGTTGCTGTTGGATTACATTGGATGATTGTCAGTACTAGTCATCGTCGGGAACCCCAGACTCGTCATATAAAATCAAGCAGTCAAGGGTCATTCCATGGATGAGCATCCATCGATTGGAAAGTTCACATACACACTGCCAAAACGAGACGAAAGTTGTCTTGCATAGTCAACTACAAAAAAGCGGGATCCTGACGATTGCTAAATGCTTCTTTCGTCGTTCTATACTGGCGTACTTACTCCTCTTGACTTGAGATTTCAGAGTTCAGACTGAGAAAGTAACATATATATGTGCTATTATAACAACTGCTTTATAAAACCCTTCAAGGACCGAAAGTGGCATAGTTTTGTTGGGGATACCAGTGTACAAGGAAGAAACATAGTTTTTCTCGGGGTTTCCAACATAGAACAGCCTGGAAATATAAGCAAAAGAGGACATATATATATGCAGTGTCAGATTGCTAAAAAGTTGAGCGTTGGTGTGTGAAACTAGCACGAACAAATATGAAAATGAGAAAGACCTGCATGAAGAAAATAAATAGGACAGTATCAAATTTGATATTCTAGCATGATGGGAGGTTAATGCTTCTAGATTTGCAATATAATTATTGGCTCGTGATGTGTTAACATACCCCGTATCAATGGTTGCATCAGAGTTGGCATTTAGCATGTATGGGCCAAGATCGGCTAAGACATTCTACTCCTATCAATATTGATGAGGATATGGAGATATTAGCAATCTTGCAAAAAGGAACATGTTGTTTTGGAATTTCCTTTTACTATATTTGCATTTGTTACTCTGTGGGCTTATTACATATTTATTTCAGTTTGTTTGAACTAATTGAAGCGTTTGATGGTGGAAATTCATCCAATTCAAAGGCATCCCAAACTAGCAGCGAGCCATCTCCATCTTCTGCTAAAGTTTTGGGTTAGTTGCATCCTCCCTGTTAATATTTTTATTTACTACTAAGTGGTGTGTAAAATAAGTGAGAAAATTTTAGTGTTGTTGATGCCTGTTGGTGATGTACTGATTGTTATCAATTTGTCATGTACCCATGATGTGGAAACTTTTGTGTTTTTTTTTACTTGGTGCTACGTGGAGCTATGAAGGGTTGTTGTTTTTGCCGTTTGCTGCTTGGTGTTGCTTACTTGCTTGGCTCGCTTGCTTGCTGCTGCTTGCTGTGTGTTTGTGGCTTGGTGCTGTATTGAACACTTGAACTTGCTTATTTGGTCCCTCGAGAACTTAAGAGATTATTAGGTGCATGTGTGTGTGATACGATGATTTTTCGAGGAAGGGCTGTAGGTTTCCCGACTGCATGCATTTATATTTTCCAAAGTATGTACAAGAAGGTTTCCATACTGCATGCATTTATACTTCTCAGAGCAGAAAAGGTACAAAGACTGGTACAAGGCCGAAGGCTCCCTAACTGTATAATCGCATAAAGGCTTGAACCCATGATTGGAGGCCTAAATGAGACTTTGTCTTTGCTCTGTGAACTAACAGAGACATCTCCTGCTTGAAGTTGGCCCTGCATGCATTCCTGGTTATCCAAATTGAAAACCATGTATCTATAATACCTAAATAGGTCATCCCCACTATCTTATTTCTCTAAACATGCAAGGTGTCCATATCATCATCTAGCCACATCATCAATTCTCCACCAAGCAATGGGTCTACATGCAGCCGTGAGACATGCATCCTTTGGGCCGTCATAACTGCCATGCAAAAAATGTAAAAGAAATGGATTCCAGTCTTATTTATACTGCACAACGAAGCCATCCCATTAGCAAATTATTCTAAATAAAAAGAGAAGCCCAATCGTCTCATCTAAGCCTGATCTAAAAAATATCTAGCCCTGATCTAAAACAAAGGAAGCCCAACCGTGTAATGTCTTTTCCACGCCCTGCTTCCATTTCCATCTTTCTCTTTTATCTAGCCCTGATCTCCGCGTGTGGTATGCTCTTGTGGCACGGACGCCGCTCCCCATCGTCTCAGTGTCCTCTAGCCTATGCCACTCATCCTTCCTATTGTCATAGTGATTTTCTCTATTACTTTGGATTATTCTTATCGTACCTATTAATTTGATTTCAGTCAGATGTGTGTAGTTAGATTGGAGTGTGTACGTTAATTACTAGGTGTGCATGTTCAAGCCCCATAGGTGCTCTTTCGCATTAGTGCTTTCATCCCATTGATTTCTTTTGCCATGCTCCGTGTATCCTTCAAGTCAGTGGATCCTTTTTTATTCTTGATTCCTGCACATTCGGTTGCTGCACTTAAGTTCTTATTTTAGCTTTTCACTAATCTTTGTTGTTCGATAATCTAAAAGGAGAAATTCTCGAAGGCAGAAAAGTTGTATTTGTTGCCATAGTTGGGGATAATGACACATGGAAAATAAGGCTGCAGGATGAGTAACGGTTTCCACTTGCTTGCATAATGCAGTATTTTCATAACAATTAGTCATCAAGGTCGGTGAAAATTTCAATTTATACGCACTATTATCTCAACCAACCTGTTTAGCACATTGCACATATTTGCCTCAATTTTCAAAAAGGCAAGCTAGACAAGTTTTCATCGTGTTGTGTTCAAACGTTCTAATATTTATTGGGACGATCATATTACTACATATTAATTGATGGTAATCCCAGACAACTTTTAATTGGATAATGCGATTTTTAGTATAAACATGTTAGGAATTTAGGTGCAAACAGTAAGATTGTGAATGACCCATACAATTGTTTATGACCAATGGTCAAATTTTTACAATGTTTTGATCTATGTGCATCTCTTCAATTGGTATTTTGGTACAAATGTTCCGCAGCAACCCGCGGTTCAGGCAGCAAGTCTTCCAAAGCCACCTAATTGCTGCAATGACAAGTGATCGGCCCAAAAGTAATTTGTACACTGGAAACCTGAAACTTTTTATCCTTTTTATTCTTTGACGTGTGTAAAGCTGCTGCCTTTTGACCATAAGGTCACGGGTTCAAGTCCGAGAAATAGCCGCTCGCAAAAATATAGGAAAACTGTGTGCAAAAGATTCAAAGTTGTCGAACCTTTCCCTGAACCCTGCGCAAGCGGGAGCCTACGTGCACCTGGCTGCCCTTTTATTCTTCTATGTGTGTGGTATGGACTTGAAGTACAGTCTTCGTCTTCGCGTCGTGGTAGGAATGGACGCGTTCCCCTCTTTTTTCTGCCTTCAAACTGCTTATTTATTCTTCATTTTTGACTCGTTGAAAGCAGTTCTCTGGGGAAGGTAGGTAGCTAAGCTGGGTGCCTCGGTGAGATTAACTTGGATGTATAAGTACCCACTCAAGGGGCTGCGGTCGTCAGTGAGACACTCATCGATCAGCTAACTAACTAAGATGCCCCGCGACAATACAGAATACAAGTCATGTATAGAGGCTGCGTATTATACAGTCTACACCCTCCCTCAATCTTAACTGTGTCCCGAGGTACAAAGGAAGTTAAGATTGCGCATAACCTACAAACTGTGGCTGCAGTAGAGGTTTCGTGAAGATTTTAGCAAGTTGGTCTTTAGAGGAGATGAACTTGATATGAAGTAGCTTTTGTGCAATGTGTTCCCTCACAAAGTGATAGCCAACTTCGATGTGCTTCATTTGGGCATGAAATACTGGATTAGATGATAGGTATGTAGCACCGATGTTGTCACACCAAAGGACCGATGGCTGAGCTTGAGAGACTCCCAACTCTCTCTTTAAGGACTGTACTAATATGATCTCAGTTATGGCATTAGCAACCGTGTTGTACTCAGCTTCAGTACGACTGTGAGACACAGTACCTTGTTTCCGAGCATTACAGGTGATCAAATTGGGACCAAAGAAGACTGCATACCCCCCTCCCCCCGCGTAGATTGTCTGTTATTAGGACTCCCAGCCCAATCGGCATCAGAGAAAGCTGAAAGCTCACTGGACGGTGCAGGTTGAAGAAACCGTACGAGCACTACTAGGGAAAACCTTATACATAGAAATTTAGCAATAGAGTGGGTCAAAAAAGGGGCGCTAGTGCTAGATAGCAGTAGCGCGTGAGCAAAAACGGCGCTACAGATAAAATTGTAGCAGTAGCGCGTGCACATGTAAAAGCGCTACTACTAATATTCCCATTGCTAAGATGATAGGCTACGCATAGTAGTAGCGGGCTTGAAAGAAGCGTGCTACCGCTAGGACATAAGTAGTAGCGCGTTTCCTACTAAGAGCGCTATTGCTAATGGAAATAAAATAAAATGAAAAACAAATAGAAAAGTAAATGAAAATGAAAGAAATAGAAAAATGAGAAAGGAAAAAATGTAAAGCAAAATAAATGAAAAAGCGAAAAAAGGGAGAAAGGCATAGAAGTAGCGTCTGTTCTTAAGAGGCGCTATAGCTAATGTAGCTGCAACGCGTTTCCTAGACCCCCGCTATAGAAACAGAAAAGGAAATAGGAAAATGGAAGGAAATCACATAGCTATAGCAGTAGCGATTTTTGCGAAATGCGCTACCGCTAAGTTTGACTTAACCAAAAAACTGTTTCACCCCGGCCACCACTTCTCCCCCAAATCCCTCGACCCATCCCGGCGCCGTCTCCCCGATTCGCCATCGCCCACTTCGCCGCCGTCTCCTGTCGACGTCGACGCTCCCGGAGCCACCAGAGCCGCGCGCCATCGACGCCACCGGAGCCGGCCCCAACACCACGGAGCCGCGCGGCCTCATCAACGCCACCGGAGCCGCCGTCGACGCCACCAGATCCTCCCTCGCCACAACGGCCTCCCTCGCCGTCACTGGAGACGCCCCTGCCTCCCTCGCCACCACTGCCTCCCTCGCCACCACCGGAGCCATCCTCTGTAAGCCCCCACCCCTCCTCCTCTCTCTCTCATGTATATATAGCACAAACACTGGACAGAGAACCTAGGTTAACTAGTTTAATTAAGTTAATTATCTAGGTTAGTGCAAAATTTTAGTTAGGGCTTTGACAGAGAACTAGCTAGGTTAACTTGTTTAATTAGGTTAATTATCTAGGTTAGTGCAAAATTTTAGTTAGGACTTTGACAGAGAACTAGTTAGGTTAACTAGTTTAATTAGGTTAATTATCTAGGTTAGTGCAAAATTTTATTTAGGGCTTTGACAGAGAACTAGCTACGTTAACTAGTTTAATTAGGTTAATTATCTAGGTAAACTGGGTTAAATAGGTAGGTTAATTAGGTTCATTAGATTAACAAGCTATAAGTAGGTTGGCTAGGTTAGAGCAAAATTTTATTTTAGAGCATTAGGTCAAAAGGGTTAGAGAAATGGAGTTCCTTTGCAATTTAATTGGGTTCTGTCCTAGGCAGAGAAGGGTTAGAGAAAATAATGTGTGTGTGTGAGAGAGAGAGGAATAGCTAGATCAACATAATTTGAGTTCTGTCCTAGGCAGAGAAGTGTTTAGTGAGGTCATTTTGCAAAGGTTTTTGATTTTTGAAAATACCACTATTTTTCAAGGAAAATAATTTAGGCAAGTTTTATTTTAAAGATGATCCCTTCCTAGACTTTTATTGTTGATTATATATTTTCATTGAAGTGGTCATGTTATATCTTTTCATTGAAGTGGTTCGATTGTGCCCAAGTGGCTTTGCTGTTTTCAGGGAATGAAGCCGAGTGGCCTATGTTTTGCCGGAATGTTGATTCATTTCCGTTCCGGCAAATTTCAGGTTCTCGATTTGTCCACTTTTTAGCAAAAGTCATGCCGAAATTTTCCGTGAATTTCGGCATGACTTGTGCTACAAACTAGGACATATCGAGTGTCCGGGATTTGTCACACCGGGAAAGAGTCAACGTTCCTGCATGTCATTATTCATTTTATTAGGTCTAGAATTAATTACTAGATTTAATCATAGGAAACATGGCTAGCAACGATGAAGGACAGGGTTCTGGTGACTGCGACAACGTCTACCTGGCGGCAGAAGAATTTTTGAGGGATGCCAATGATCAAGAGTTGATGTTGGTGGGTCCACCTGTCACATCGGAGATTGAGACTGACATCAAGACCGGCACTAAGACTGAGACCGGCGTTGAGACTAAGACCGGCATCGAGACCGGCGCTGAGACTGAGACCGGTGCCGAGACTAGCGGAGCCGGTATTGAACCGAAAGCAAAGAGGCAACTGTTGGGGAACGTAGTAATTTCAAAAAAATTCCTACGCACACGCAAGATCATGGTGATGCATAGCAACGAGGGGAGAGTATGATCTACGTACCCTTGTAGATCGCAACGGAAGCGTTGACACAACGTAGAGGAAGTAGTCGTACGTCTTCTTCCCAATCCGACCGATCCAAGCACCGTTACTCCGGTACCTCCGAGTTCTTAGCACACGTACAGCTCGATGACGATCCCCGGGCTCCGATCCAGCAAAGCTTCGGGGAGGAGTTTTGTCAGCACGACGGCGTGGTGACGATCTTGATGTATTACCGACGCAGGGCTTCGCCTAAGCACTACAACGATATGATCGAGGTGGAATATGGTGGCAGGGGGCACCACACACGGCTAAGGAACGATCTCAATGATCAACTTGTGTGTCTAGAGGTGCCCCCTGCCTCCGTATATAAAGGAGCCAAGGGGGAGAGGTGCGCCGGCCAGGAGGAGGGCGC
>NC_041387.1:653813569-653839912 GCF_002162155.2 Triticum dicoccoides | reverse complement strand
CCCCCCAATCCTATTCCAACTAGGATTCCCAAGGGGGAAAGAGGGAGAGGGGTGGCCGGCCACCTCTCCTAGTCCTAATAGGACTAGGGGAGGGGGGGCGCGCAGCCCATATGGGCAGCCCTTTCACCTTTCCACTAAGGCCCAATAAGGCCCATATGACTCCCGGGGGGTTCCGGTAACCTCCCGGTAATCCGGTAAAATCCTGATTTCACCCGGAACACTTCCGATGTCCAAACATAGGCTTCCGATATATCAATCTTTATGTCTCGACCATTTCGAGACTCTTCGTCATGTCCGTGATCACATCCGGGACTCCGAACAACCTTCGGTACATCAAAATGCATAAACTCATAATAACTGTCATCGTAACGTTAAGCGTGCGGACCCTACGGTTCGAGAACAATGTAGACATGACCGAGACACGTCTCCGGTCAATAACCAATAGCGGGACCTGGATGCCCATATTGGCTCCTACATATTCTACGAAGATCTTTATCGGTCAGACCGCATAACAACATACGTTGTTCCCTTTGTCATTGGTATGTTACTTGCCCGAGATTCGATCGTCGGTATCCAATACCTAGTTCAATCTCGTTACCGGCAAGTCTCTTTACTCGTTTCGTAATACATCATCTCACAACTACCATATTAGTTGTAATGCTTGCAAGGCTTATGTGATGTGCATTACCGAGATGGGCCCAGAGATACCTCTCCGACAATTGGAGTGACAAAACCTAATCTCGAAATACGCCAACCCAACATGTACCATTGGAGACACCTGTAGTACTCCTTTATAATCACCCAGTTACGTTGTGACGTTTGGTAGTACCCAAAGTGTTCCTCCGGCAAACGGGAGTTGCATAATCTCATAGTTATAGGAACATGTATAAGTCATGAAGAAAGCAATAGCAACATACTAAACGATCGAGTGCTAAGCTAATGGAATGGGTCATGTCAATCAGATCATTCAACTAATGATGTGACCTCGTTAATCAAATAACAACTCATTGTTCATGGTTAGGAAACATAACCATCTTTGATTAACGAGCTAGTCAAGTAGAGGCATACTAGTGACACTTTGTTTGGCTATTTATTCACACATGTATTATGTTTCCGGTTAATACAATTCTAGCATGAATAATAAACATTTATCATGATTATAAGGAAATAAATAATAACTTTATCATTGCCTCTAGGGCATATTTCCTTCAGTCTCCCACTTGCACTAGAGTCAATAATCTAGATTACACTGTAATGATTCTAACACCCATGGAGCCTTGGTGCTGATCATGTTTTGCTCGTCGAAGAGGCTTAGTCAACGGGTCTGCAACATTCAGATCCGTATGTATCTTGCAAATCTCTATGTCTCCCACCTGGACTAGATCCCGGATGGAGTTGAAGCGTCTCTTGATGTGCTTGGTCCTTTTGTGAAATCTGGATTCCTTTGCCAAGCAATTGCACCAGTATTGTCACAAAAGATTTTCATTGGACCCGATGCACTAGGTATGACACCTAGATCGGATATGAACTCCTTCATCCAGACTCCTTCGTTTGCTGCTTCCGAAGCAGCTATGTACTCCACTTCACATGTAGATCCCGCTACGACGCTTTGTTTAGAACTGCACCAACTGACAGCTCCACCGTTCAATGTAAACACATATCCAGTTTGCGATTTAGAATCGTCCGGATCAGTGTCAAAGCTTGCATCAACGTAACCTTTTACGGTGAGCTCTTTGTCACCTCCATATACGAGAAACATATCCTTAGTCCTTTTCAGGTATTTCAGGATGTTCTTGACCGCTTTCCAGTGATCCACTCCTGGATTACTTTGGTACCTCCCTGCTAAACTTATAGCAAGGCACACATCAGGTCTGGTACACAGCATTGCATACATGATAGAGCCTATGGCTGAAGCATAGGGAACATCTTTCATTTTCTCTCTATCTTCTGCAGTGGTCGGGCATTGAGTCTGACTCAACTTCACACCTTGTAACACAGGCAAGAACCCTTTCTTTGCTTGATCCATTTTGAACTTTTTCAAAATCTTGCCAAGGTATGTGCTTTGTGAAAGTCCAATTAAGCGTCTTGATCTATCTCTATAGATCTTTATGCCTAATATGTAAGCAGCTTCACCTAGGTCTTTCATTGAAAAACTCTTATTCAAGTATCCCTTTATGCTATCCAGAAATTCTATATCATTTCCAATCAATAATATGTCATCCACATATAATATCAGAAATGCTACAGAGCTCCCACTCACTTTCTTGTAAATACAGGCTTCTCCGAAAGTCTGTATAAACCCAAATGCTTTAATCACACTATCAAAGCGTTTATTCCAACTCCGAGAGGTTTGCACCAGTCCATAAATGGATCGCTGGAGCTTGCACACTTTGTTAGCTCCCTTTGGATCAACAAAACCTTCTGGTTGCATCATATACAACTCTTCTTCCAGAAATCCATTCAGGAATGCAGTTTTGACATCCATCTGCCAAATTTCATAATTATAAAATGCGGCAATTGCTAACATGATTCGGACAGACTTAAGCATCGCTACGGGTGAGAAGGTCTCATCGTAGTCAACCCCTTGAACTTGTCGAAAACCTTTTGCGACAAGTCGAGCTTTATAGACAGTAACATTACTGTCAGCGTCAGTCTTTTTCTTGAAAATCCATTTATTCTCAATTGCTTGCCGATCATCGGGCAAGTGAACCAAAGTCCATACTTTGTTCTCATACATGGATCCCATCTCAGATTTCATGGCTTCAAGCCACTTTGCGGAATCTGGGCTCACCATCGCTTCTTCATAGTTTGTAGGTTCATCATGATCTAGTAGCATGACTTCCAGAACTGGATTACCGTACCACTCTGGTGCGGATCTTACTCTGGTTGATCTACGAGGTTCAGTAGTATCTTGTTCTGAAGTTTCATGATCATTATCATTAACTTCCTTACTTATTGGTGTAGGTGTCGCAGAAACAGTTTTCTGTGATGTACTATTTTCCAACAAGGGAGCAGGTACAGTTACCTCGTCAAGTTCTACTTTCCTCCCACTCACTTCTTTCGAGAGAAACTCCTCAAGAAAGTTTCCGAATTTAGCAACAAAAGTCTTGCCTTCAGATCTGTGATAGAAGGTGTATCCAATAGTTTCCTTTGGATATCCTATGAAGACACATTTCTCCGATTTGGGTTCGAGCTTATCAGGTTGAAGCTTTTTCACATAAGCATCGCAGCCCCAAACTTTCAGAAACGACGACTTTGGTTTCTTGCCAAACCATAGTTCATAAGGCGTCGTCTCAACAGATTTTGATGGTGCCCTGTTTAACGTGAATGCGGCCGTCTCTAGAGCGTATCCCCAAAATGATAGCGGTAAATTAGTAAGAGACATCATAGATCGCACCATATCTAGTAAAGTACGATTACGACGTTTGGACACACCATTACGCTGTGGTGTTCCGGGTGGCGTGAGTTGCGAAACTATTCCACAATTTTTCAAATGTACACCAAACTCATAACTCAAATATTCTCCTCCACGATCAGATCGTAGAAACTTTATTTTCTTGTTACGATGATTTTCCACTTCACTCTGAAATTCTTTGAACTTTTCAAATGTCTCAGACTTATGTTTCATTAAGTAGATATAACCATATCTGCTTAAATCATCTGGGAAGGTGAGAAAATAACGATATTCGCCATGAGCTTCAATATTCATCGGACCACATACATCTGTATGTATGATTTCCAACAAATCTGTTGCTCTCTCCATAGTACCGGAGAACGGTGTTTTAGTCATCTTGCCCATGAGGCACGGTTCGCAAGTACCAAGTGATTCATAATCAAGTGGTTCCAAAAGTCCATCAGTATGGAGTTTCTTCATGTGCTTTACACCGATATGACCTAAACGGCAGTGCCACAAATAAGTTGCACCATCATTACCAACTCTGCATCTTTTGGCTTCAACATTATGAATATGTGTATCACTACTCTCGAGATTCAGTAAGAATAGACCACTCTTCAAGGGTGCGTGACCATAAAAGATATTACTCATATAAATAGAACAACCATTATTCTCTGATTTAAATGAATAACCGTCTCGCATCAAACAAGATCCAGATATAATGTTCATGCTTAACGCTGGCACTAAATAACAATTATTTAGGTCTAATACTAATCCCGAAGGTAGATGTAGAGGTAGCGTGCCGACCGCGATCACATCGACTTTGGAACCGTTTCCCACGCGCATCGTCACCTCGTCCTTAGCCAATCTTCGCTTAATCCGTAGCCCCTGTTTCGAGTTGCAAATATTAGCAACAGAACCAGTATCAAATACCCAGGTGCTACTGCGAGCATTAGTAAGGTACACATCAATAACATGTATATCATATATAGCTTTGTTCACCTTGCCATCCTTCTTATCCGCCAAATACTTTGGGCAGTTCCGCTTCCAGTGACCAGTCTGCTTGCAGTAGAAGCACTCCGTTTCAGGCTTAGGTCCAGACTTGGGTTTCTTCTCTTGAGCAGCAACTTGCTTGCCGTTCTTCTTGAAGTTCCCCTTCTTCTTCCCTTTGCCCTTTTTCTTGAAACTAGTGGTTTTGTTAACCATCAACACTTGATGCTCCTTTTTGATTTCTACCTCCGTAGCTTTCAGCATTGCGAAGAGCTCGGGAATAGTCTTGTTCATCCCTTGCATATTATAGTTCATCATGAAGCTCTTGTAGCTTGGTGGCAGTGATTGGAGAATTCTGTCAATGACGCAATCATCTGGAAGATTAACTCCCAATTGAATCAAGTGATTATTATACCCAGACATTTTGAGTATATGCTCACTGACAGAACTGTTCTCTTCCATCTTGCAGCTATAGAACTTATTGGAGACTTCATATCTCTCAATCCGGGCATTTGCTTGAAATATTAACTTCAACTCCTAAAACATCTCATATGCTCCATGACGTTCAAAACATCGTTGAAGTCCCGATTCTAAGCCGTAAAGCATGGCACACTGAACTATCGAGTAGCCATCAGCTTTGCTCTGCCAGACGTTCATAACATCTGGTGTTGCTCCAGCAGCAGGCCTGGCACCCAGCGGTGCTTCCAGGACGTAATTCTTCTGTGCAGCAATGAGGATAATCCTCAAGTTACGGACCCAGTCCGTGTAATTGCTACCATCATCTTTCAACTTTGCTTTCTCAAGGAACGCATTAAAATTCAACGGAACAACAGCACGAGCCATCTATCTACAATCAACATAAACAAGCAAGATACTATCAGGTACTAAGTTCATGATAAATTTAAGTTCAATTAATCATATTACTTAAGAACTACCACTTAGATAGACATCCCTCTAATCCTCTAAGTGATCACGTGATCCAAGTCAACTAAACCATGTCTGATCATCACGTGAGATGGAGTAGTTTCATTGGTGAACATTATTATGTTGATCATATCTACTATATGATTCACGCTCGACCTTTCGGTCTTCGTGTTCCGAGGCCATATCTGTATATGCTTGGCTCGTCAAGTATAACCTGAGTATTCCGCGTGTGCAACTGTTTTGCACCCGTTGTATTTGAAAGTAGAGCCTATCACACCCGATCATCACGTGGTGTCTCAGCACGAAGAACTTTCGCAACGGTGCATACTCAGGGAGAACACTTCTTGATAATTTCGTGAGAGATCATCTTATAATGCTACCGTCAATCAAAGCAAGATAAGATGCGTAAAAGATAAACATCACATGCAATCAATATAAGTGATATGATATGGCCATCATCATCTTGTGCTTGTGATCTCCATCTCCGAAGCACCGTCATGATCACCATCGTCACCGGCGCGACACCTTGATCTCCATCGTAGCATCATTGTCGTCTCGCCAATCTTATGCTTCCACGACTATCGCTACCGTTTAGTGATAAAGTAAAGCATTACACCGCGATTGCATTGCATACAATAAAGCGACAACCATATGGCTCCTGCCAGTTGCCGATAACTCGGTTACAAAACATGATCATCTCATACAATAAAATTCAACATCATGTCTTGACCATATCACATCACAACATGCCCTGCAAAAACAAGTTAGACGTCCTCTACTTTGTTGTTGCAAGTTTTACGTGGCTGCTACGGGCTTAAGCAAGAACCAATCTCACCTACGCATCAAAACCACAACGATAGTTTGTCAAATAGACTCCGTTTTAACCTTCGCAAGGACCGGGCGTAGCCACACTCGGTTCAACTAAAGTTGGAGAGACAGTCGCCCGCAAGCCATCTATGTGCAAAGCACGTCGAGGGAACCGGTCTCGCGTAAGCGTATGCGTAAGGTTGGTCCGGGTCATCTCGTCCAACAATACCGCTGAACCAAAGTATGACATGCTGGTAGGCAGTATGACTTGTATCGTCCACAACTCACTTGTGTTCAACTCGTGCAAATAACATCAAACCATAAAACCTAGGCTCGGATGCCACTGTTGGGGAACGTAGTAATTTCAAAAAAATTCCTACGCACACGCAAGATCATGGTGATGCATAGCAACGAGGGGAGAGTATGATCTACGTACCCTTGTAGATTGCAACGGAAGCATTGACACAACGTAGAGGAAGTAGTCGTACGTCTTCTTCCCGATCCGACCGATCCAAGCACCGTTACTCCCACACCTCCGAGTTTTAGCACACATACAGCTCGATGACGATCCCCGAGCTCCGATCCAGCAAAGCTTTGGGGAGGAGTTTTGTCAGCACGACGGCGTGGTGACGATCTTGATGTATTACCGACGTAGGGCTTCGCCTAAGCACTACAACGATATGATCGAGGTGGAATAGGGTGGCAGGGGGCACCGCACACGGCTAAGGAACGATCTCAATGATCAACTTGTGTGTTTAGAGGTGCCCCCTGCCTCCGTATATAAAGGAGCCAAGGGGGAGAGGTGCGCCGGCCAGGAGGAGGGCGCAGGAGGAGTCCTACTCCTACCGGGAGTAGGACTCCCCCTCCAATCCTATTCCAACTAGGATTCCCAAGGGGGAAAGAGGGAGAGGGGTGGCCGGCCACCTCTCCTAGTCCTAATAGGACTAGGGGAGGGGGGAGGCGTGCAGCCCTTATGGGAAGCCCTTTCACCTTTCCACTAAGGCCCAATAAGGCCCATATGACTCCCGGGGGGTTCCGGTAACCTCCCGGTAATCCGGTAAAATCCTGATTTCACCCGGAACACTTCCGATGTCCAAACATAGGCTTCTGATATATCAATCTTTATGTCTCGACCATTTCGAGACTCCTCGTCATGTCCGTGATCACATCCGGGACTCCGAACAACCTTCGGTACATCAAAATGCATAAACTCATAATAACTGTCATCGTAACGTTAAGCGTGCGGACCCTACGGTTCGAGAACAATGTAGACATGACCGAGACACGTCTCCGGTTAATAACCAATAGCGGGAACTGGATGCCCATATTGGCTCCTACATATTCTACGAAGATCTTTATCGGTCAGACCGCATAACAACATACATTGTTCCCTTTGTCATTGGTATGTTACTTGCCCGAGATTCGATCGTCGGTATCCAATACCTAGTTCAATCTCGTTACCGGCAAGTCTCTTTACTCGTTCCGTAATACATCATCTCACAACTACCATATTAGTTGTAATGCTTGCAAGGATTATGTGATGTGCATTACCGAGATGGGCCCAGAGATACCTCTTCGACAATCGGAGTGACAAAACCTAATCTCGAAATACGCCAACCCATCATGTACCATTGGAGACACCTGTAGTACTCCTTTATAATCACCCAGTTACGTTGTGACGTTTGGTAGTACCCAAAGTGTTCCTCCGGCAAACGGGAGTTGCATAATCTCATAGTTATAGGAACATGTATAAGTCATGAAGAAAGCAATAGCAACATACTAAACGATCGGGTGCTAAGCTAATGGAATGGGTCATGTCAATCAGATCATTCAACTAATGATGTGACCTCGTTAATCAAATAACAACTCATTGTTCATGGTTAGGAAACATAACCATCTTTGATTAACGAGCTAGTCAAGTAGAGGCATACTAGTGACACTTTGTTTGGCTATTTATTCACACATGTATTATGTTTCCGGTTAATACAATTCTTGCATGAATAATAAACATTTATCATGATTTTAAGGAAATAAATAATAACTTTATCATTGCCTCTAGGGCATATTTCCTTCAGCAACGGCTTCCTAACAAGCTCAGGACTACTAGACTGGAAGGTCACGGAGGTGGATGACGGCAATTTTGAGCTAACCGCGCCCGAGGAAGCACGTGCGTGCTACGACAATCAAATAGGCTGCATCATACGGACAACCGCCACCATCAACGATGAGAAACTAAAGAAAATAGATAATATGAGGCCCTCCCTCCTAAAGAAGTTGCACCAGATATTCTTGTTCCCGGGCCGAAATGAAAAGGATTATAAAGATCCAGATAAGGACCCGGCAATGAAGAAGATAAACAAACACGCCATGACCAAGTTTAGCGACGTGTTGGCCGCCTGGAAATCAAGGGTGAAATATCGGATCATTATCAAAAAGGAACCCTACTCCGAGATTGTAAAGGATAATCTGACAATCACGGCAGAGGACTTTCAAATATTCAAGGCGGCTTGCAAGGCCGAAGCTGCCAAAAAAAGTCGAAGTACATGAAGGGGCTTCAACAGAGGAACATTGGGAGCCACCACCTCGGAAGCCATGGTTACGGCGGGAAGAGGTCCATATGGGCCAAGGAGGACGCGGAAGCCGCGAGTCTGGGCATCTCAGACCCCTTGGCGGAGTTCACCGTCCCGCAGGAGCGTGACGTCCTCAGGGCCCGGCACCGTTCGGACCCAGTGATGAAGGTTTTCGAGACGAACAGGGTCATGACGGAGTTCATGAGACTGCTGGTAATTTTAGTTTCTGATCAATTCGACTGCAAGTTAGTCATATTTGTAAACGATCCTTGTGCCTTTTGTAGAGAGAGCAGCACAGGATTGTGGCCGAAAGCGACTCACCGTCTGAGGCGTTGGCGAGGCCCAAGTGGGACACTCCATTCAATCGGGCGTTGTACATATTGAAAGGACTCCCGGTGGAGATTCGACCGTCGTATGGACGCGTGCACGGTGTCGGAGACGGCGCCACGTGGAAGAAGTAATACCATGAGACCATGGAGGAGAGAAAGGAAAGACGGGGGTTAACTGAAAAAAACATCGACAAGAAGGTTGAGATTGCGGTTGAGAAAAAAATCATCTGAGACAGTCGCAACGGCGGTAGCTGCCGCAAAATAGGTGGTTGTAGATATGTCTACTACCTTGGTTCCGGCCATTTTCAATTGGACCAGGCAAAATCCAGAAAAAATGCAGTGGACTTTCCCCTTGCTGACTTCTTGGGGAGTAGCTTGACTAGCGTTGCACCAGCACCTGCTCCCGCACCAGCTCCCGCACCGGCTTCGGCACCAGACATGCTCGGCGGTGCTTCATCTTTGGCTAAGCTCGACACCCTCGCGGTATCTGTCACACCGGCCCTCTTCAATAAATGCATAATCTCCCGTTTTCGTTGCCTTTCGGATGTCTCACGTCGCAGACTTTTCTTTGCAGGCCGACGAAACCCCGTGCACCATATTGTACACCATCGGCGACCAGAAGGTGGACGTGGGGAAGGCGACGATAATGGAGCCGAAGGAACCATTGTTCCACAGCCGGCCGATCCCCCTGGATGTCTTCAAGGTTTCCGTGGCCAGTGTCAAACCGGGCGACGAGAATTTGGCTCCTCTGGTAGTAGTGGGGGATGATGATGAGACCCCGCGATGGCTTGGTGATTGTTGCAATGGGTGGGTCCTGTTGTGGCCGAGAGCACACCCACGAGCACGCAGTTAGGTATGAACGTCAACACCTCACCTACTCAATTAGCATCGGCTGTCGTGTTGGGTGATAGCGGAGGGGGTAAGGAAGAGGCTCCATTAGTCGTTGGTGACGTCGCCAAAGATGAGGATGACGATGACGATGACACTCAACAATATGTCAACAGTGGTGTCTACTTAGGGTTTGAGCGTCATGATCCGTGCCTGAATTGCCGCCTCTGGAGTCTGAACGTATTATGGACAAACTTCCGGTACCAAAGAAGTCTAGGAACAAACCGAGGAAAGGCAAAAAACGTGATTCTATGATCCAGCCGCCTCACAGCCTCGGGTTCAAGACCGTATAGATATCCCTGGTGCGGCAAAATGGCATATCTCCGGTGAACCAATCCTACCTGAAGCAGCGATAGGGGCCAGATTCGGCAATGTAAGGAGACTTCATGACGATGTGCTGCGGAGAAAGAAAGGCCTCATCGCCTCGAAAAATCCAGGATACCCACTCTACATGGTTAACGTGCCGCGGCAATTGTCGTACGTCGACACAATCCCCGCGGACAAGTTATTACTTTGATTCGATTACATCTTCGGCATGTATCACTGGAAGAAGCTGGATTTTATGTTTGTCCGCCTTTATGCCTTGCACATGAACTACCTCATCGGGATTGAGCGGATACCTTTTATCTGTGTCGCTGACACGTACTTCATGCACGAGGGCTTCTTAGCAGTCTGTGCAAAGCACTATGAATTCACGAGGGACTACCTCATCAATTTCATGCTTGCCAATAAGGACAAGGAGGCGATTCTCGTGCCTTATCATCCCTTGTAAGTCATCCGCGCGGATATCCTTCCTTCGATTTCAATCATTCATTTGCACGGTGGAGGCTAATTAATTTGAGGTGTACTTATTTTGCGCAGCGGCGGGCGCGCCGTCCTCATCATCCTCTACCCCCGATACTCCCACGCTCTTTACTTGGACTCATTGAAGAACATTACCAAAAAGGATTACACCCACATCAAGTTTGTTCTCGAAAGTGCTATATTTTACTACGGCAAAGGGGCTGGAGAGGTCAACGACAAGAAGACAAGGAACAGCAGGCCCGCCTTCAGCCATAAGACCAACTTCTGCTGCATCCAGCAACCGAGTGATTCTCTTAATGATGGATTTTATGTCCTACACCATATGCTGGATTATAGGCGGGATCACCAGAAACTTCACATGTCACCTAAATCCAGCGATGCCCATATTCTGCAATGGGAAAAGCACTTAGGAGATATCGAGGATCATCGACTTTGAGCTGAGTTCTATCACATCCAGCGCGAACTTGCCCAAATCATCATGAAGGAGGTCCTCGAAAAAACAGGGATGGTCTACGAACAAGGAGAAATGTCGCGGAAAGACGTCCGAACACGCGTAGCCTCTCAGCGTCTCGACATGAAGCCTTTCACTAGGCTCGGGGACTTTCTCCCTGACATGGATGGATGGCACGACATGTTGGAGTGATTGTCGATA
The DNA here is from genome assembly GCF_002162155.2 of Triticum dicoccoides. NCBI lineage: Eukaryota > Viridiplantae > Streptophyta > Magnoliopsida > Poales > Poaceae > Triticum > Triticum dicoccoides. Next base: position 653,828,554 of record NC_041387.1, on the reverse strand, counting down.
TATGACAATGGGTCCGTTTAGTCCATACTTTCTGTATGACAAAACTTTGAGTTATGCACGGTGAAACTTTATTTGTGATGTAATTAAACCGTCCTCCTCCTCGACTAGCGAAGATCACTCTAGTTAGGGCATTTTGGGTACGATGAACTTTGTTATTTATGCTTATGATATGTTGCTTGAATTTTTGCCAAGTCTGTCTCTTTCTGTTGCTCAATTATATATGTTGCATATCATCGACTCATGTGACGATGCACGTGTATAGATCATCAATGGCAAAGAAGTGCTACGCCAGGAGTATACGACGAGTGGCCGGAGTGTCATGCCCAGGTGTACCGGTTTCCGGTTTCCGAGTGATAACCAGTAGTTAGTTTAGGTTCACGCTAATGCGAGAGAGGGATACGAACTCATGTACTTCATAGTTCCGCTCTCACTCATAGTGTAGCTCTTCTCGCGTATATCATTTTTTAGATGGATGACGATGTAGTTGCAAGTAATTGAGACTTGTATCGCTATTTTTGAGATGATGACGAGAGACCACTTTGTGTTGGATGATGATTATGATGATGACATGATTTGATGAGACTGATTATATGTATATGCTATGATTACATTTGTATGTGTATGATATGTTAAAGATTATTGTATAAAGCCTATTCAAATACAAAACAAATAGGCATAAAAAACAGAAACTAATAAAACTAGCAGTAGCGAGGGGGAACAAAGTTAGCAGTAGCGCTCCCTTACTAGTAGAGCTTACTTCTAAAAAGCGCTGCAGATATTAGCAGCAACGCTCTTACCTAAAACGCGCTACTGCTAGCCATGTATAGCAGTAGCGTGGGATGAAATGCGCTACTGCTACACATTAACTGTAGCGCCTTATCAGTAACACGACGTCCTGCGCTACTGATAGGCAAAATACCCGTGCTACTGCTAGGGTTTTCCCTAGTAGTGGAGGCAGTAAGACAGATGTATTCTACGCTTTACAGCTGACCAATGTGAAGTCTGAGGAGCATGAAGATACTGCCACACACGATTGACTACATAGGAGATGTCAGGATGAGTGATAGTCAAGTACTACAGGCCACCAACAATACTGCGGTATTCAGTGGCATCATCGTAAGTGAGGGGGTCCCAGATACAAGCGATCAGTGGCAGACATAGGAGTCATAGCATGTTTGCACTTAAGCATACCTACTTGTCTCAATAAGTCCATAGAGTACTTGTGTTGTGTGAGGGTGAACCCAACAAAGGACCGAGAGACTTCCAATCCAAGGAAGTAATGCAAAGTGCCCAGGTCCTTCACGACAAAATCACCACTCAAGGCAGAAAAAAGACGGTCAGCAACAGCATCGGAGGAGCTAATGCAAATAATTTCATCAACGTAGACCAGTATATACATCGTCACCTCAGGCCGATGAAGAAGGAAGAGCGAGGTATCAGTCATGGATGGAACAAAACCAAGGGCCCGAAGAACGGAGCCAAGCATGTCATGCCATGCACGAGGGACCTGCTTCAGCCCATAAAGTGCCTTGACCAGGCGGCACAGATGATGAGGACGATCAGGATCAACAAATCCCGGGGCTGACGCATGTAAACCTCCTCCTCCAAGACACCATGCATAAAGGCATTCTGGACATCCAGTTGGCGAAGAGACCAGCCTCGAGTAACAGCCGAAGAAAGCAGCAGTCGAATGGTAATTGGCTTAACAACCGAGCTAAAAGTATCCTCATAATCAAGACTATACTGTTGGTTGAACCCTTTTTCCACTAACCGTGCTTTATAGCATCCAATAGAACCATCATCATGCCTATTAACCTTGAAGACCCACTTGAAATCAATGATATTGACACCAGAGACTAGAGGAACAAACTGTCAAGTACCATTTTTCAACAGTGCCTGATACTCCTGCTCCATGGCACTACACCAGTGTGGAATCCCAAGAGCAGCCTGAAAGTGTCGTGGTTCAGCAGACAGATCATCCTACAACTGTGCCACACAAGTTGCAAGCCGTGCAACCGTCCCGTCCATGCGTTGCTTGGGACAAACGATACCAGACCGAATGCATGTGTGAGGCCTCTTAGTAGCAGCAGCTAATGGCGCCGGAGGTGGTGACGGCTACGTGGAAGGCGCGTCCGGAGACGCGGTCAGCGAGGCCGCTATTGATGATGAGCGAGGCAACGCAGCCAAGCTGGTCACGAGGCCTGGTGAAGACATCCCGGTAGGAGCCCCATCGAAGAGGCCCAGGGAGGCTGCTCCTGACCCGGGCGAGGCCGGTCTAGGCGACAGCATGGCAGGCGAGGCCGGCCCAGGCGACAGCGAGGCCGTCTCAGGCGACAAAGCAGGCGAGGGCGGCCTAGGAATGCATGGGGCATGCACATGACCACCACCACCCCCCTCAAGTATATCGGCTGGCTCCTGACCCTCCATCAACTCGAGACGAGCTCCACGACCGATACCTGCAGCATGGTTAGGAAGCAATGTAGGAAGCAGCGGTGTTTTCATCCCAAGGAGTCGTGTAGGAAGCCTATTAATAATAAAATAGACGATGGAAAAAAGCATCACTCCAAAAGCGAAAAGAAATCGATGCATGAGCAAGCAAAGCAAGGCCAGTTTCAACAATATGACGATGCTTACGTTTAGCAGTGCCATTCTACTGATGCGTATGAGGACAAGACACACGATGCGAAATCCCAAGCTTGTTTAAGAACCCATTGAGGTTGTGATACTCCCCCCACAATCAGATTGGATATGTATAATTTTATGCTTAAGGAGACACTCAACATGTGCTTGAAATTGCAGAAAAACATCGAACACATCAGATTTACGCTTAATAAGATAAAACCAAGTAAATCGACTGTAAGCATCAATAAAACTGACATAATAATTATGGCCACTAACGGATGTTTGGGCATGTCCCCACACATCAGAATACACAATCTCAGGTGAAGTTTTAACTACATGACTCGACTCTGAAAACGGAAGATGATGACGCTTGCCTTGGTGATAGGCATCACAAACTGTTTCAACAATTTTATTGGACACAACAACTAGAAGATCATGACGACGAAGAACATGATGGACTATGGGAGTGGCAGGATGACCAAGCCGCACGTGCCAATGAGTAGACGACACACGCACACCGCTAAAAACCTGATGGACAGGCGGCACATCAATTGCATAGAGTCCATGGCACAAGCAACCTCTAATAAGAACGTCCCTCGTGTCCTGGGCTTTGATAATAATGTCTTCACTGAGTTTCACCCTTTTCATTGTTTTATCAATGCCCAAGACATGAGGGACGTTCTTCTTAGAGTTTTGAACAGACAACAAACTACGTGTAGCGGAAGGAACTTGAAGGACATTGAGAAGATGCAACTGTTTGGGTTTATGAGTAAGGAGCGAAGCCTGACCAACATGTGATATGTGCATACCTGCTTCGTTGGCGGTGCGAACCTGATCATGACCATGATATGGCTCATGAGTGGAGAGCTTGCCCATCTCACTCGTTAGGTGATGCGAGTAGCGCCCGTATCCATGTACCATGTCGAGTCAATATGATATGATGGAGTGTGTCCATGCTCATGAGTTGCCAAGGCAACCTATTTTTCGTTTCCTTTGCCGTTGTTGCCAATGCCAAGGAAGTCCTGGTTAAAGCGGCAATGACAGCGGGAGGCGATGTGCTCCGTAAGAGCGCAAAGCTGGCAGGGGAGCTGAACCCCGCATGAGGGGCAGGAGGCACACGGGCGCCCCCCCCCCCCTGATCGTGGCATGGAACCATCTAGCCACGGGTTCTGTGGAGACGGAGGCACCACCTTGCCTCCAGCAGGTGGCTTGTAGGGCTTCCCTTTGCCGCGAGTGGCGGCATTCACAGAAGCAAAGCTCAGGTTGGCGCGGCGGGAGTTGACACGCTGTTCCATAGCGAGGAGGCGTGAGTAGAGCTCACAGGGCTGGAGCGGGGTTTCACGACCATTGATGTTCTAGGTGAGGTTATCATAGTCGTCGTCCAACCCGTTCATGACAAAGGTGGTAAAATCCTCTGGACGAAGAGGCTAGCCAATGGAGGCCAGAGTGTCGGTGAGGCTCGTCATCTTGTTGAAGTAGTTGGTGATGCTAAGGTCAAGAAGCTTGGTCTCCCCAAGCTCGATGCGGATGGCATGAGCACGTGCCTGCTGCTGAGATGTGAAGCTCATGTGTTGAGCAGACCACACATCCCGACAGGTGGCAACGAAGAGGACAAGCAAGCGACGAGACGCCTTCCGTGAGCAAGGACTAGATGGCCGAAAGGATGGCATGATCCTAGGCCACCCATGCATGGTACGACGGGTGATACGGTGGTGGACACGGTAGGGTACCATCGACGTACCCCTTGAGGTAGCGGCTACGGAGAAGGGGCAGCACCTCTGTACACCACGCCAAGTAATTGTTCGGCATGAGCTTCATCGATATGAGGTGCGCAAAGTAGAATGGCGACGCGGCCGCAGTCTGATCCCCAAGAACAAATGGCATCGGCGGCGGGGCGAGCAGCCCATAGGCAGGTGGGTAAAACCCCGAAGGCGTTGCAGCAACGGGAACAGGCAAGGAGACCTTCGTCTCCAGTGGCGGCAGATAGACGTCGTAGCCCATCGGCGGTGGCGGATGGGAGGCGTAGGACAAGGGCAGAGGCGCCCCAGAGGGCAGCGATGGGGGTGCCCCGTAGGGCGGGTACGCAGATGCAGCTCCACCATAGGATGGCGGAGCCCCGTGTGCAGAGGGAGGTTCCCCGTAGGGGGCCACCGGATTAGCGCCGAACGGCGCAGATGCAACAGGGGTGACGGGTGAGGGCGGGACGGGGGCGCCGCCGCAGCGGCCGACCCGGAGTGGACCCAAGCCAGCGGACCAGACGCCAGGAACGATGACTGACAGGCAACAAATGGAGGAGCGGTGGCGGACGCGGGAATCGCGACGGCGGCGGAGATCGAGAGAGGCGGCGGCAGCGGAAGACATGAGACCAACCTAATCTCATACCATGTAAAACGTGGTTGTTGGGAAACTGCTGGACACGGGTGTGGCTATCTCATATATATAGAGGTACACCAAGGTGTACAATACATAACACAAGGCATGTACAGAGGCTGCGTATTTTACAGTCTAACACAAAGTAATAAACATAGGTTTTCACCTAGGTTTTGGTATTACATAGAGATGGATAGGGGATGGTAATGACGATGGTCCATGGCTGAGTCTCACTGGTTGAGATGTTGGTTGCGACGGAGCCGGAGGTTCTGGCCTCCCGCACGATGGCGGTGGAGGTGGTTCCCTCCCGTTCGGCTCCGGTGTTGCTCCTCCCTCCGTGGGGCGCTTCTCGCCGGTCCTCTTGGCCTCGTGTTGGTGTCCGCAGTGAGGCGGCGTGGGTGGCGGCGCAACCGCGATGACGCATGGTGGTGGGCGGCGGTCCGGCTGGTCGGCTCCGGTCCGTTGGGCGGTGGGGTTGGAGTGCGGGAGAAATCCTTGCCGGGTCTTCGGCTCCGATGCGGTGACACCTGCGGGTGCCACCATTCCTTCCTGGAGGGTGTCGGTGATATCCATCCCCCACCTCCCTCCGCGTGCCAGGGGAAACTCTAGGAGTTGTCCGGGCAGCAGCGTCGTCGGCGTCGTATTCCTTCTTGGAGGTGCTGCTTGGTACGCGGCAGTTCAGAGCCTCGGGTTGTGGTGGTGTGTCTCTGGAGGGCGTAGCGGTGGCAGGTCATCCACACTTTGTCTAGCTGTCGTTGTTGGCATTTGTTTCTTCTTCTTTTTTTTGGGCTTGATGTGCTGTTCGCCCCAGTGATCTTGTATCAGTGTTGGTGCTTTGGAATACAAAGTGGGAGAAACTCTTTTTCGGTAAAGCCCTTCTATCGATTCCCCCTCTAGATCCCTTTCGGAAGCTAGGGTTTTGTTATGTCAAAGTTTATGGGGTCTCTGTAACTTTGCTTCACGATCCGAGGACATCGGGATGAAATAGTCGACATGTGGGAGGCGACATCACCTGGTACGAGCAGGCGCGCTCATAACAGGCATCGTCTTCTCAAGATGGTCGTGCGGCTGGGTTTTGCTCCTTTATTATCGCTCCTTATACGGTGGGTTCCCATCACATTAATTAATGTGATTTTCACCCATAATCTTGTTTTACTTATTTAATGCCCCAGATTTCCTGCTGATCCAGATTTTGGTTAAATCGAAAGAAAGATTGTGCGAACGTTGTAAAATGTCAGACAAAACCTACGACTACGATACAAAACTAAAAGTAAAATGTGATGCAAATTTGGACTCGTCAGAGACCACCCTTCAATTCCATAGCTTTGTATCGTCTATGACTTTCCCATCTCACTTTCGTGCGTGATTCACAAAATGGGACAGCAGGCCTCGGGAAGCCACCACAAAATGTTTGTACTGAGTGCTTGATGATCGGTGCTTTATATATAATGTGGGACAAAAGCCTTTTTCGGTAAAGTACCTCAAACATAATAAAGATTACATCAAAGTCTCTAGAAAAAATGAACGACCGCTAAAGCCGCCAGAACGAGCCGCCGACGCGTCGCTGTTGTTGCTCCCCTATCGGAGCCGAGTTGACCTTGTCGGTGACAGCTAGGAAGTCTTTGTGGACGTGTCCCTAATGACCAGTGTCCTGGAGCCGCATTTGTCGGCGTTGAACCCTTATAGTTTGAATAGATCTGAAGCAATGACACCAAATCTCGTCGTTGCGCATGCACGACGAGAAACCCTAATCACACCGCCCCAAGGAGATGGCGGGAATCTATGCCGGAGCTCCATCGACTACGTACAGGTTGATGAAATCGAGGAGGATCGGAGCCCGAATACAAACTCGAAGAAGAAGCGCTGCCATCTACCTGAGTGCCACACCTTTTAGGACAAAAATCCCTAACCTAAACTATACTAGCCGCAACGAAGGCGTCTGGAGGCTGGAATCCCCTCCCCACCGCTGGGCGTCAGAGCGGCAGACATAGCGGAGGCGATTCCATGGGCCGACCATGAAATCTGGAGGGTTGCCCTAGCCACCGAAGGGAAGGGGAGAAAACACTTGGATATCCCTACTCTTATGGGCATGATGGGCCTGTTTGGATGGTAGCCTGCGGCTGCCATGCCAAATTCTTGGCGTTGACTGGCGTGCGTGGCGTCCGTTTGGATTGCAGCCAAAGTTTTGGCTCACAGCCAATCATTTGGTCACCCGGTGAGCTTCTGTGTAGGCATGCTGGCGAGTTTTCCGGCGGCGAATTCCTTCGCAAATATTTTGGCTTGCCCTTGTTTTGGTCGGGCAGGCATGGGCGCAATCCAAACAGGCCTATAATAGGCCTAGGATACAGGTGTTCTAATAGGGCACCACTCCTACCCTTTCTAAACACAGTTTGAATCTAAGTCCAACTATAACCTAGCTTGTATAAATATATTCGACACAATTCTAACAAATTTCACCTTGCCGAATATTCTCGACCACCTCGGAATCATCCATGCATCGAACCTCCATATATATTGGACTTGAAATTATACCATGAGCAGTGCTGCTACTTCCAGACTCCATGTGACTCCACCTGCAACTGTAGTCTCTTCTCGCCTTCTTCACAATCAAGTCTTGAGCAAAATTAAATTACTCTTCTACTCTAGTTTGCGCTCCCGACTTCCGGAGACACCATTCGATCACTGTATGCATGCAAATGAACAACACACATATAGGATGCATATAAGAGTTAACTGAACTCAAAATCCTCACCCGTTCTTGAGTGTCTGTCTGAAACTTGAAGGAATGCCATTGCCATGTGTCACCTTAAGTCAAATTCGCAATTGTCTCACCCTTTTCCGTATAGTTTCTGACATTTCCCACCGCTATATCCTCCTTCTATCTTGTCATCCACACTTTGCCATGCAATCTCTCAGCTTTTAACAATTTCAGACTTTCCTGCCACTTTCTTAGATTCTCCATGGTCAACTCCCATCCACCAACTAGCATCGATAGACTCAGCCACCAATTTGAATCTAGTACTAGTTAACACTGCATTAGCACCATCTGCACACTTTGTCTGACCACCAGTGCCTTGGTCTATTGATGTGTCTCGTGCTTACAACACGCCTTGTTGTTACCACTGCGTAGAGTCTCTACTGTCCTGGTCGAGTCTCCAGGGCCGCGAACCCACACACTCAACCCCCACTGTAGAGAACCACCAATCATCACCAATCGATGTCGAGTATGATATATGTCTCCATCAGACCACTATGCCCCAATCCAATCCATCTGTCTCGCTATCCCGCTGAAATAGGTTTTGATACTCCAATATCTTACACTGTAGCCCCTCCATCAGCACAGAGTGAAGTCTTCCGCTAGACTCCAGCTCCACCTTCAGCATGACTCCATGTAGCTGGTCGCTCACTCCGCGCCCGGTCGACTTCATGCTCTCTCGTGTGCACACTGCCTTGAATCAACCCCGTGGCATGGTCTTGTCGAAGTCGCACAAGCCCTCAAGCTTGTACCATGTGTTTCCACGCCCTAGAAGTCAATCACCATCATCATCACGCCCCTATGTCGACGTCGCTAAAATCACCGCCGTCTTCTGCATTGACCAACATTGATGTTGATCCATCAGACTTTCCAGTCCGACCCAGCCGAAATTATTCAACTGCAACCATGCTCCACCTTGCGTCTTGTCCGTCCGCATATCTGCATTGTTTGACGCCATGTGTTTGCATGATCACCGAAAAAGGCTTTCGCCCCGCTTTATATATAAAGCAAACCGCCACAGAGCATACAAACAAAGTCAAGTCCACACACACACACCCAAGTCTCACGACAAAGTACAAAGGTTCTGTTGAGGGCACAGCTCAACAAGCCCAGAAAATAAAAAGAAAATAGAACACGCCGGTCGAGGGACGCCTCTACTCTGGATTCGGCAGTGGCGGTGGAGGCGGCGGCGACAGGCGGACGGCCATCGAGCGGAGGTCGGCGATGAAGGCTGAGATGGCGTCGCGGTCCGAGGGGCGGCTAAGCGTCCGCCAAAGCTGCAAGAAACCCGAGAGTTTGAAGAGAGCGTCAGTAGCCCGTCGGAGGGGAGTACGCTGAATCACAAGTTTATTGCGAACAGTCCAGAGGGTCCAGGCAAGAACCCCAACCTCAAGCCACCTAATGTGGCAAGAGGTCGCGGGGGACAGCTGGAGTTCAGCAAATAAGTTCGGGAAATTGGTGTGGCACCAATTTCCACCGACCACCTCGTGAAAGCAGCTCCAAAGGAACTGGGCAGAAACGCAGGAGAAGAAAATGGGTTTCGAGTCTTTGAGAACGCCGCAGAGCGGACAGATGCCGGTACCCGGGCCATTGCGCTTGCGTACCTCCGTCCTGGACGGTACCCGACCGCGAATCCACTGCCACATGAAGATACGAATTTTCAGGGGTACGCAGATGGACCAAACCATCGACAGGGGAAGGGGCGGAGGATGGGGCAATGGCCAAGTAAAGAAACTTGGTGGAGAACTGGCCCGACAGCTCAAGGCGCCAGCGTACCAGGTCAGGGCCACCATCCACCAAAGGCTCATGGAGAGCAACACAGTCAAGCAACTCACGCCAGGCAGCGGATTCCGCGGGCCCAAAAGGCCGACAGAAAGCAAGGCGCCCTAAGTCAAGAAGGGCTCTATCAACAGAAATCATGGGATCGACGGAAATAGAGAAGAGGACGAGGAAGCGGGCCGCAAAGGAAGAGTCCCCGCCCCAGCGATCAAACCAGAAGAGCGTCGAGCGACCGGAACCCACCGAGATGGAGGTCCCTATGCGGAGGACCGGGAGAAGCTGGACAATAGACTGCCAGAACTGCGAGCCGCTCGATTTCTGGCAGAAGGCTAGGGGCTGTCCACGCAGGTATTTGTTTCGGATGATGTCAAGCCAGAGGCCACCGTGACCTTGCGAGATGCGCCAAAGCCAACGGGAGAGAAGGGCAATATTCATCCTTTTGGAGCACATAATGCCCAGGCCACCTTGCTCCCTGGGCTTGCAAATGTCAGGCCAGCCATATGGTACTTCTGCCTGCCATTGTCCCCAGCCCAGTAAAAGCAGGACTGGATCTTGGCGATCTCCTTGTGGAGAGACTCGTGGAGGTTGTAGAAGCTCATAAGAAACAAGAGGAGGCTGGAGAGGGATGAGTTGATGAGAATAGTCCGAACGGCCTTGGACAGCCACCTCCCCTGCCAGGGCTCGCAACGAGTTTGGAGCTTGGCCACAGAGGGGCGCAAGTCCGCGACGGAGAGCTGTGAATCACTAATGGGCGTCCCCAGGTAGGAAGTGGGGAAGGAGCCCATGCGGCAATTAAGTCTGTTGGCGATGGCCATAGACTCGGAGGGGGAGTATCCCATCACCATAACATCACTCTTGTCGAAGTTGATCTTGAGGCCCGACATCTGTTGGAAGCAGAGAAGGAGGAACTTGAGGTTGGCGATGTTCGCCTCCGAGACTTCGACCATGATGATAGTGTCGTCAGCATATTGGAGGATGGAGATCCCAGAGCCACCGGAAAGGTGGGGAGTAATCCCACGAATGTGGCCAGCGGCTTTTGCCTTATCCAGGATGAAGGCAAGAGCGTCTACGACCATATTGAATAGGAACGGGGAGAAGGGGTCGCCTTGACGAACCCCACAAAGGGTGGGGAAGAAAGGACCAATCTCACCATTGATGTTCACCGCCGTGCGACCGCAAGAGACCATTTGCATGACTCTAGTGATCCACCGGTCATTGAAGCCCTTCCAAAGAAGGACTTCCCGGAGAAAGGGACAGCTAACCGTATCATACGCCTTGTGGAAATCAATCTTCAGAAAAACCGCCTTGAGGCGTTTGACGTGGACTTCATGAAGAACTTCATGAAGGACAAGGACCCCATCCAGGATGAACCAGCCTTTAATGAAGGCCGGCTGGTTAGGGTGAGTCACCCGGTCAGCCAGCAGGGTCACCCTATTGGCGTACCCTTTGGCCAGGATCCGAAAGATCACATTAATCACCGTGATCGGGCGAAACTGGCGAATGTCGGACGCCCCAGGGACCTTGGGGATGAGAGAGATGATCCCGTAATTAAGGCGCCCAAGATCAATGGAGCCAACATAGAACTCCTCGAAGATGGCCATGACCTCCGGTTTAATCATGTTCCAGAAGGCCTAGAAATTTTTTACCGGGAGGCCATCCGGTCCTAGCGCCGAGGAAGAATTCATTCCCTTGATGGCCTCCCAAATCTCCTGCTTAGAGAAGGGAGCCGTCAGGGTCACGTTCTCCGAGGCAGACACCAACTGGGCACCAGCCCAACAATCGGGGGCGAGAGAGATGCCGCTCCTAGGAGCGGCAGAGAATAATGACCTATAGAAGCCGTCAACATGGGCCCTGATGTCGCGTGGGTCCTGAAGGAGAGTCTCACCGTCCCATAAGAGGGGGATGGTGTTGCGTCTGCGGCGGCCGTTGGCGATGGCCTGGAAGTATGCCGTATTCGCGTCTCCCTTCAAAACCCGTTTCTGTGCGCCCCGAAGGCGCCAATAGGCCTCCTCATCGGTGTAGATGACGGAGAGCTGGTCTTCAAGGTCATACCGGGAGAGCCACTCGTCCGGAGAGAGACCCACCGCGTCAGCCCGAAGGTCGAGAGCTTGAATCGCGGCTAATAGCACCTTCTTACGCTCCCTAACATCACGGCCCAAATTTGCACCCCAACCCTTCATAAACTGCATGCCGCGTTTTGCATAGAAGTGCCACGCGTCAATGGCCGAAGGAGGCCGAGGGTGGAGGTGTGCCCGAGCCTTGATCCACCGAGCGCAGACGGCATCGGTAAACCCAGCCTGGGAGAGCCAGAAAGTCTCAAAACGGAAACGAGGGGTGACCGGCGGACGCTCGTCCGCGGAGGAGAGAAGCAGGGGAACATGATCCGAGCCAATCCGAGTGATGGCGCGGAGGGAGGCTAGGGGACAGCAGAGGTCCCAATCCGGGGACACTAAGACCCTGTCCAAGACAGACTGGGTCGGGGAGACTTGCCGATTGGTCCAGGTGAACCGGGCACCAATCCTATCGATCTCCCGGAGGGCGAGGTCGGCAATGAAGTCATTAAACATCTGCATCCTCGCAAAGCAGACATTACCATTGCTCTTGTCTTCCGCCACGCGCAGGAGGTTAAAATCGCCACCCACTACCACCGGAAGGGAGGCAGCAGAGATCTTCCGGTGGAGCTCCTCAAGGAAGGCGGCCGACCTACTATGGTCGGCAGGCCCGTAGACAATGATGACCTCCCACTTGAAGTTGAGAGATCTCTCGAACAACTCCATGCTGACGAAGAATTCTCCCCGATCCATGCTGCCCACCTCGAAGATGGCATCCTTCACACCTAAAAGGATGCCACCTGAGTGACCTGCGCTCCCACTAGAAGGGAGCCAATGACACGCAAAGAGGTGGGAACTCAAACGGTCAAGCTTAGGGAGCAAGAAATCAAGACGCATGGTTTCTTGAACGGCTACTATGTCGATGTGTTCCTCTCGCATGTACTCCACTAGTTGGCGGCGACGACCATCATGGCCGAAATCGTGGATGTTCCAGAATAGAGCCCGCATTAAGGAGCCATTGGGGGGCTGCTTGACCCCAGGACACAAGAGGCGCTTTGCACACAAAGAGCCATCGTGCGGGAACGGGTGCGACCACGGATCTCCCCCCCAATCACAGGGGGGAGGGGCTGTCACCTGCAGCATGGACAGTGGGGGGGCCACTCCAACCGCAGGGGGGGCTGGAGGCATGAGGAGAGCCGCACGGGCCTCCGCGAGTCTCCCATCGAGAATCTCGCGAGCTCTGATAGCGGCTATCTGGGCTAAAGGGGGGCCAGCCTCCCCTCTAAAAATGATCGCGGAGTCGGAGGCCACCTTAGCGAGGTTGCCAAGAGGGATGGACTCAAGCGTAGAGAAGGAGCAGGACGAATCAGAGGGGGGGACGGAGGGTGTACCTAGCTCCAGGTTATGAGCAGCAGCGCGTAGCTCCGCCCGCTCGGGGATGGGCAAAGCCGGGCTGCCCTCAGGGTGAGCAGCATCCAGTCTCGCACTCCAACGGGAAGCGATCACCGGGGATGAGGTCGACCGGCCACGGCGGGAGTAGGCGGTGGAGCGGGGGGGAGGGGGCTGGGCAGCCATCGGAGTGGGTACCCTAGCCTCCCCCTCTCCTGGCAGAGCCGCCGCAGGAGAGGCCAGAAGAGCGAGCCCGGAACAGCCGAGGAGGGGCGGAGCTGGAGACGACGGCGCGGAGGGCGGGAGCAATGTCGCAGAGACGGCCGCGAGGCCCGCCACAGGGGCAGCCCGCAGGGCCGGCGAGGGAGGCGGCGCCTCAGGCCGAGAAGGGGGGCGACGACAGGGGGTGGCGAGGCCAGAGGGGGGAAGTCCAACCCAGGAGGCGACATCCCCACCGAGGGCGCCGCCGGAGCATCCAGGAGCCGGCCGAGGGGCAGGGCCGTCGAGTCCCGAGCGGAGGGGAGAGGCGAGGAGGGGGAGCATGGGGAGGAAGCCGCGCAGACAACCAGCCCCACACTGGAGATGTCACTCCCCTCGAAGGGCGACGCTGCAGAAGCCGGAGGCCCGCCAAGGAGCAGGCTGGGTGCAGCCTGACGGCCCTTGCCCGCCGCGGCAGGAGGGGCGAAGGGGACGGGGAGCGGGAGTCCTCCGACGCCCCATCCTCATCCGAGCAGTGGCGGGAGCGGTGGCGGCCGTGGTAATCCCCACCGGTCCCCGAGTTGCCACCGGGGAAGCCGCCGTCGAAGGAGCGGGGGTGGCCAACGTGGTTGGGGGGCTTGGGGGCGATCCTGAGGTCGAAGCCCTGGTCGTTGAAGAAAACGTGGACGGAGGTGTGAAGCTTGGAGGAGTCGAGGCACTTTACCTTGAGCCGGACCTCCTCCTCCTTGCGCAAAGAGATCTCATCAACTGCCACCACCTTGCCCAAGAGACGGGACATCTGGCGGATGACGGGCTCGGACCGCGCAATGTCGGGGAGGCCGGATATAAGGATCCAAGCGGTCTCGAGAACAACCACGGCCTGGGCGTCGAGGATCGGCTCGGAGATCTCAACAACCAGTTGGTTGAGAGCGAGAGTGATCCGGCCACTACGCGTCGCGTAGCCGTAGCTGACGGAGTCGGGGAAGACGACGGAGAAGATGTGGCCGGCAGTGGGGGTGACCACCCAGTCCCACTGGCAACGGTAGAGATGGTTGAGCTCTGCCTCGATCATCTCCGGGGATGCCACCCCGTCGACAACCGTGACGACAGCCTGGAGGGATGGGGACGGCGGAGGGACGTCGGGGACCTCGAGGTGGAAGAATCCCAACCCCTCGATCCCGTGCCCGTACATCATGAGCTCCAACGCCACCGGTCTATCCGGGCACAGGAGAGCGGTGTGGCCAGGGTCCTTGCAGAGGTAGCAGCACTGGGGATTGACACAGTTGACTTGCGAATGTCCCCTCACCCCACAGTTGAAGCAGGGAGGGCGAGGAAGACCCAACACGGGTCCGGGTGTGGTGGAGGAGCCCGGAACCGTGGAGGGGGGCACGGGAGGAGCGTCACGAACACCCCGCCTCTTCTTCTTCTTGGCCCGCCCGGAACGACCGCGGGCGGTACCACCACCATGGGCAGGGGCCGACACCGAAGCCACGGGGGCGATGGCGTGAGGAGGCACATATCAGCGGGGTGCCAGAGTAGGGAGGAACCCTTCCCGGGGACGGGGGGAGCTGGGGCGCACCGACCGGGATAGGGATGGAGAACGCCCACGGCGAGGCGGAGGCGAAGGGGATCTCCGGCGAGACCGCCAATCCCCCGAGGCGGCTGGACGAGGTGACCGGGACCAGCCCCGGTCATCCCGACGCGCAGGCGAACGGCGGCCATCCCGGAGCTCACGAAGCTCTCGTCGGAGCTCCTCCTCGCGCCTGAGGGCGTCTGGAGAGGGGCGGGAGCTCTCGCGCTGGATCTCATCCACCTTCCGCT